>NC_061798.1:39677565-40001732 GCF_021462225.1 Girardinichthys multiradiatus | reverse complement strand
GGACCACTGAGCAACAGTCCAGTGCTGCTTCTCTGTAGCCCAGGTCAGGCGCTTCTGCCGCTGTTTCTGGTTCAAAAGTGGCTTGACCTGGGGAATGCGGCACCTGTAGCCCATTTCCTGCACACGCCTGTGCACGGTGGCTCTGGATGTTTCTACTCCAGACTCAGTCCACTGCTTCCGCAGGTCCCCCAAGGTCTGGAATCGGCCCTTCTCCACAATCTTCCTCAGGGTCCGGTCACCTCTTCTCGTTGTGCAGCGTTTTCTGCCACACTTTTTCCTTCCCACAGACTTCCCACTGAGGTGCCTTGATACAGCACTCTGGGAACAGCCTATTCGTTCAGAAATTTCTTTCTGTGTCTTACCCTCTTGCTTGAGGGTGTCAATAGTGACCTTCTGGACAGCAGTCAGGTCGGCAGTCTTACCCATGATTGGGGTTTTGAGTGATGAACCAGGCTGGGAGTTTTAAAGGCCTCAGGAATCTTTTGCAGGTGTTTAGAGTTAACTCGTTGATTCAGATGATTAGGTTCATAGCTCGTTTAGAGACCCTTTTAATGATATGCTAATTTTGTGAGATAGGAATTTTGGGTTTTCATGAGCTGTATGCCAAAATTATCCGTATTAAGACAATAAAAGACCTGAAATATTTCAGTTAGTGTGCAATGAATCTAAAATATATGAATGTTACATTTTCATCATGACATTATGGAAAATAATGAACTTTATCACAATATGCTAATATTTTGAGAAGGACCTGTATTGTGCTACTTTTTGTTGGTCTATTACATAAAATCCCAGTAGAAGCCACTAAGGTTTGCGGTTGTAAGATGACAAATGTTTAAAGGTTTAAGCGGTACTAATGCTTTGGAATGTATGAGAGCTTTTACACATTTAGGGACCCTTTTCACAACAATCCTAAAATGAGCATAATACTTCTGTTGGTTAAATTATGTCAGTAAAAGCAATATATTTGTGATTAACATGGTGATTTTTATGTAGTACTTATAATGTAGAGGATAAGAAGATGTGAACAGTAATTGCCAATTGATTTTAATCACCCTTTTTGCAGTTTGTTTCTTAGTTTTCAGAATAGATAAAAGTCTCACAAACTGTGTCGTTAGTTTTACTTTTAAAATATGTCTTCATGCATAAGCATTTGCCATTACAGCGTGGTCCATAGAGTAGTTTAGCTTTGTTTTGACTGATGACTTTCTGTCTGAATTTGCAGGAGCTGGAGAGACGTCTCGCCCTGCAGGAACAAGATATCGCCATTGTGAAGAGTGTTAAGTCCGAGGTGGCAAGAGTTCCAGATTTAGAAAAGGAGCTTAAGCGTCTCAGGGAAGACAATGCCTTTCTCAGGTCATTTTTCTCTCTTATTTGTGCCCCTTTGTTTCTTTCCCAGTGCTGTATATATCAGGAGACTCGACTCATAGTTTCTTGCAGTTATCTAAACTTTTCACCATTTGCTTAGGGATTATGCCCCCACATTCTGCATCCTGTAGTGTGTGCCTGAACAGAGGAAGCCGTTGTTAACATGATGCTTTACATTAGCGACTACCTGTACAACTAAATGCAGAGATACAGTAAATTCTGTGTTGAGTTGCTTTGTTTTGCCAGCCCTTAAGGATAAATTGGGTTTTTGTCAAGATGTGCATCAAGGCAACATGAGCAGAAAAGTAATGTCAACCCTGGCAATCATGGCTCATTATTATTTACATATATTTGCTATCATCTATATCATGTTAAGTCACCACAGTACCCTGAAAAATTGACAAATAATAAATCAACACATTTTGATGAGGAGTTTTGAGTTTGTGACTCTCTTCCAAACAGGGAGAATAGAGAGAATTGCAGCCTGTTGAAAGAAGAGGTGGAAGGACTGAGGAGAAAGCTGGAGAGAATGGAGAAAAACAGAGAAGAGCTGGTCAATGTAGAACTGGAGAAAGAGGTAAACTGTCTAATTTGTGTCTGTGGTCACAGTTGGCTACAAAAAATTATGTGAATACTGGGGGTGTAACATACATAAACATTAAGTGCTTCAGTCCTAGATGAGTGAGAGTCTGCACAGATGATACATGAAGGCCATAGGATTTTAACTATACAGGTGCACCTCAATAAATTGGAATATAATTTAAAAGTAAATTTGTTTCAGTATTTCAATTTAAGAATTGAAATACACATAGTATATAGATTGTGTTAAGTTATATTTGATAATTATGACTTCAAAACCCAAAATTAGAAAATTGCATAAGACAAATACGTTGTTTTTTTATTCAGAAATATTGTATTTGTATGGCCTACGCAGTTCTGGGAAGGACTGCTGACTTGATGGCTGTCCAGTCCCTTCTTAAGGAGGGTAAGCCACAAAAGGTGAAACAGGCTGCTGTATCCAAGCATATTAATGGGAAGTTGGGTGGAAGAAGAAAATGCAGGACAAAAAGTGCACAACCAACAGGGATAACTGCAAGCAGCTATTCGCGATTAATGTGGATTGCTTTTTGTCATGGAAGATGAAACTACTACTGAATACTAATGAACGTAAGATTTATGAGTCAAAACATTAATTGAAAAGTGTTATTTATACAGTACATTTCTGAAAGTTATGAAGTTTATCAGAAAAAAATGGTAAGTTCAATGGATGTTTTCAAGAAAAACTAATTTGTAACCTTAACACATGCAAATGAAACGTAGTGTTTAAATGATTCACTGCAGTGTTTCCTGAACTGTAGGACAGTTAATATTCCACAGCACATAATGATGACAATAAACCGTAGAGTCAGAAGTACAGCAGATGGGTTTTACTGATAAAGTAAATTGATGTGTTATCTTCTGGTTTATTCACAATTTAAACAGTTAACCCAACAGAAATTCATTAAGATGGGGTTTATATTTTTGTATATATATATATTGTTGTTGGTCTTTGATCTGACAACAGCTAGGCTTTAATTGTACTGCATGATATGTTTGATCACTTGTAGAAGCTTGCTGAGAAGCTCCAGGCCTGGGAAAATATTGGGCAATCTACAGGACTCAACATAAGGTCAGTCATTGTATAATTGTCAATGAGCGAAATTGCCTTTTTTATTTTTGTATGATCAAAGTGTTTGTATTGAAATACAAACAAAGACCAGTAGGTGGAGCTTTAGTCATTCTTAATAAACCTGCCTCATCATCAGGGATTCATTCCATCAGTGTAATGCTATTTTGTTTGTCTTTCATACGTTTGACCAACTTGTTAATAAGAGAACAGACGGAGGTTTCCATGTGAGCAATGAAGCGGTTCTAACTGGTTGCATGCACTGAAGACCTGTGCAATCACATACATGCATGCACACATTTTTACAGATAAACCATTTTCCTTGGGATTCATTCTGGACAAGGTGGAACACATCCATACCCACACAATATATCCATTTTGTTTCATACCATTTGTCCATGGGCAGGTGTGTAAAAACAGGTGATACACATTCTTTTTGGGCGAAAAGAAAAATGGAAAGTGCCAGCACATGACAAAGCACAAAACGTAGTGAAAGCTTTCTACCCTGGGCACCAGTCAAATTGGAGATCTCGTGTTTCATTTGTTCTGGCAGAAACATCTGGTCTCCCATGTGTTTTTGCAGCTGGCTTTGCCCCGGCCAGGCCAACCTCAGTAGTGTATCTAATATGGGGAAGGTTTGAAATGGTTAGACCGCACATTAAGACTTGTTGCTCAGCACGTTGTGTTCAGAGGCATTTCCTTTTCCCCTTGTTGGTGAAACCTCTTTATCATAAATAAATAGGGATGGGTACCTTTCACATTTGAACCGATATGGTGCCGATACCCTGTACCTGGGAATCGATACCGGTACTCAATGGTACCAGTTTTGATACTTTTGTATGTGTTTATTTGGTAATAAATGTTAATTTGTTAAATAATAAAATCTCAACATTTTTGAAATTAACAATTATTTCCCAATGTATAAACTTGAACAAATATATCATAACAACATCCAACTGTTTGTATTGTAACATCTCAGTTGTTTCCAACATTTCTTCTCCCATGAATGTCATATTATTCATAGCTCTTAATTATTTATTTAAACTTTTTTTATCATATCACTGCAATCATTTTTAAAAACAAGAATTAGATACTAGGAGGTCACCCATTGATTGGCCAGCTGATCGATCGGCCCATCCATAATTTAAGTAGATAGGTGATCGGCCGATACTTAGATACTTTTACATACTTTTTTTTTTCCCCCTCCCATCTCATCTACTTGTCTAACCTATTGTGCAAGTTGTTTCTTCTTAAAATGTAAAAAATGAATGACTAGGAACTGCAATGCTCTAAATGTTTCATTTATATTTGAGAGCACTGCCTCATGCAGGT
The DNA here is from genome assembly GCF_021462225.1 of Girardinichthys multiradiatus. Taxonomy (NCBI): domain Eukaryota; kingdom Metazoa; phylum Chordata; class Actinopteri; order Cyprinodontiformes; family Goodeidae; genus Girardinichthys; species Girardinichthys multiradiatus. The sequence goes on along the minus strand of NC_061798.1, from coordinate 39,997,366 downwards.
AAACAAGTTTGTATCATTTCACGGGTATTGTTCAATTGTATAGTTTTGAATAAAATACGATTGGAACGTTAAAGGTGTATTGTGACCTTATAACACCCTGACAGGGTCAGTTATTAAAAAAATCGGTATCAGCCAAAATCGGAATTGGCAGGTCAGGCTTTTTAAAGATCGGTAATTTGTGATTGGCCAGAAAACTGGAATTGGTGCACCACTATTACACAAGTAGGCTATACATTTATTGTGAATATTCTATAATCCACATTGGGTCAGAATTTTACATACAAGATTATTTATTTTTATATAATATATATTGCTCTCGCTCTCTCTCTCTGAGATATATATATATATATATATTTATTTATATTATTATTTATAAAGCCTCACTATTTATTGTTTTGTTTCATCTCCCCTTAGCTTCATGGTTAACCAGCTTTATCCATTTCAAAACCGATTTCTTTCTATCTTAGTTATATGTAATTTTGGTCGTGTTTTAGCTGTCTAGTTGAAGAATTTGGAGATAGTCCTCCTCTTTCATTAGTCCACCCATGTTGTGCAATGTACCATTTGAACTTTCTGCTCCTCACATCATGATATTGCTCCACCATGCTAAGGTTTCGAAGCCTCACTTGGAATTATTCCATTTGACCTAATCCAAACTAAGCAGTTTAGAGAAAATTTACCATAAATTGAAACCTGTGCATCCAGTTCTTGTTTTTAAAATTCATTAAAGATTTTTGCTGAATGATCATTTCACCCTGAATAAAACTGTAATAGTTACCTATAGATCAGCTGCCTATCATACTTCTAAATTTGTAGCAAGTTCCAATTGTTTCTCTCTTTCTCTATGAATTAGTGACATTTGAAACTCTTAAGAAACATGGTTATTGAGGCTTAAATATAATGTATCTTTAGAAAGGAAAAAGTTGCAAAATGCCATAAAGTTAGACATTGATTGAAAAAAGTCACCAATTAGAAGCACTTCTAGACTGTTTTTACAGCTTAACTAATGTTCACATTTTTTTTTAAGATCAAGTATTTGTTTTGGTAAATTGAAGACAGGGTATTTTATTCGGCAGTTTGTTCACTTTTATTGCACCCTGAGGAACAATGCCAGGTGAAAATTAGTATTGGCGTGCACTTCTGCTCTAGTGGAATTAAATTGTAGGCTTGTGGGCTTTTAAAACTCCCTACTTTAGGGTTTGTCTGAGCAGAATCTTGACAGGTATAACACTGTTTTTACGAGGATGTTCAAGTATTATGAAATAAGTGACAGTAAATCTAGATTTATGAGATGTTCCTTATGGTGTTTAAGTGGAAAGGAGAATTTATGTTAATGTGACAGATTTAGTATCTCGAGACATTCTAGAACGTTAATATCAGATTTAATGTTAACTTTGAAACAAAGCTGCTTGTTCAGAGGGCATTTATTTCTATTTTTTACAGTAAAATGTCTTATGGTGCCTGTGCCGTTTTGGTACAGCAGTCTGTTTGCATCGATTTCTTCATTCTGTTGGCCACTGTTGTTTTTACCACAGTTAAGTTGAACCCTTTCTGTTCTGCAACTCGTATTCAAAGGTTTTTCTTTTTTTTATTTCCTTATCAGCCATTTTGCTTTTTGGCCAGAACATAATTGATTTTTGGATAAGTAGACACAGTCCATGTGGCTGCGTGGGAAAGCAGACAAGCCTTTAACACCCCATTCTGATTCAACCAGCAGCTTGCTGCTTCTTTCTAGTCTGAATTGAAAGTAACAGAAATGGAAAATGAAAATAATTTACTGTAATTAAGCTGTTTGACAGGTGATGGAAAAGTATGAGAAAGTGCTTGTTTAGATGTGTTTTTCTCCTGTTTAGTGCCATTTTCATCAGGAAACAAAACTGTTATGTGTGTCACGTCACTGGTTAGTTACCATGGAATTATAGACTTGCAAGTGTTTGTGACTTATATATGAATAAAATGGACAAAAGCATAAAAATATTGAATATTGGCTACCAGTGCCACTAATTTGTCCAGGTGGTTTACAAATTTAGAGGTTCTTTTGGAGTCTTGTCAAAAACAAAAGCACAATTTTGTCTCAACCTGTGAGTGCATGTGCTGCATGTGTGTCTTTAGCCATAACTAATCAGTCTTGTTTTCTAAATGATTACCATTAGCAGGAAGAATCAGCTGTATGTTTAATGCAAACGTGCATGGCTACCAGCTCTGCTACCCAAGCTCCATTTCTAAGCACATTGTGTTCTGTGCATCCTTACTCAGTCAGCTGGTTGCTGACATCTCTATAATTATTTGTAAACCTTCAAAGGTTTATAGTAGTTTACTTTAAAACAGAAAGAGTCCAGAACTTCTATTGTCCCTTTTATTAAACAATAGCATGTAATAGATATTTCTCGTTGGTTTTCTCTGCTCTCTAGATTGTGCAAGGCGAAGTTCTGCCTCAAAGGGCACACACACATACACACTAGGCATGGGCAGGTGCACCCCCACTCTGTTCTACATGGTTCTCGGGTTTCAAGTCAAATTTGGCAGTTTGGAAAGTCACGGTGTAGAAACTAAAGGAGTTTCGCCCATTGCTGTTACTAAGGTGATTGCTTTTTGTAAGTACAGTTGGCATCGTGAAAGGCCAGAGCAGCAGGTGTGTTTAGCATCAGAGTGCAGGCTAGCTTATGGAGTCCATATCCCAGCTATTTTATAAAAAAAAAAGATTTTCGTGGCACTAGAGGTCTTTTATTCAGGGTAATTAGACAAAGAAGGGAGGAAGACGTATTGCAAAAGTCCCAATTCAATCCCAAACGTCCGGGTTGAGGACTGGTGGTCTCCCTATATGGCTACTGCTATGCCATGTGGTGCCTTATTGCCTGGCTGGTTAACTAGTTACTGTCAACTTGTTATTCTCCCAATGATAAACAGAAAAATGGCAAGAGGCCTACCATAAATTTCTGTTCAGGTTGCACGTTCACTTAAAAATGTAAAATTCAGTGGGTGTTTATTCCCTATTTTTAGCAGCACAAACTAATTGGGATTTTTATTTTGATCGACAGTCTGTCAACTCTTCCATGTTCTCTTCCTCTGTGTATGTGTCTATGTATCACAATTAAAATAAATGTCATCGATAAAATTATAACTCTAAAATTCAATATATTATTTCATTTTAGCAGCAGCAGTTTAACAATTTTACATTTCTTTTATAATAAATAGTTTTAATACCATAAAACTAGGGGGTTATTTTATACCAGGAAATGGCTCTTATTATTGTGAAGGTGTGCTGTATTGCTATTGCTATAGATGGAGACATAAATGTTATTTTGGCTGCTCTGCCGAGTTTATCCAGATCATCTGTTACAACGTTGGCAGTCAAATAAATCCATTGAGTTGTTAACCGGTTAAACAGACAACCCAGACCATCTAGCTAAATGTTTGCTATCTAAACATTAGCCACTAGGAAGCTAGTAGCAGCTGCAGGAGAGGAAGGCTCCTGTAGTTTAACAGGAAAGAGGACAAAACATCTTAAAAAGCCCTGAGCAGTGTTAATTTCAATAGTACAGCTACATATAACATCTGGTGCCAACAGTGTAGAACTACAATGCATCAATACAATGCACCTGTTGTGACTATGAATCTGAATATATTATTTAATATTAATACTTTAATATTTTATCAAATAATATTTCGGTCTGTTAAGGATTGTCCTGTGAATACTAGCCCAGTAGGGCGGTGGTATTAGGACAAAATCGAAAAGAGTCAATCAATCAATCAATCAAGCAATCATCATTATTATTAATAAAGTTGTTTTCATCCAGTCAAGTGTAACACCAAGTGCTTTACAGATGTTAAAAACAGAAAGACACACTTCACCGCAGCTCATCATTTCCTAATCCTTCACAATATAAATTTGTCATGTCTCCCACCACTACATGAAGCCATGGTTCAGTTTTCCTTCTGCTTACAGGAATGCTGATTCAAATATGTATGTGGTCAAATTAGGTACTGGCTGGACAGGTATTATGACAAATCCTTATGTTAACTGAATCTTGGACCTTAACAGTCTGATCTACTTACATTCAGTGTTGAGTAAAATGTGTTCATCTTGTTTCAAAAATGGAAGCACAAACCTTTTATTCTGTTTTTCTGTGAATGTATATTAATATTTTAGGAAATAAAATTTGTATGTAACACAAGATTTACTCGAATATGGCTTCAAGCGTGAAGTTTCATGTTGGGAGGGAAAAAAATCCTTCTAAATGTAAAAAAATAATGGGAAGCGAATTTATCTGGAGGTTGTTAAATGTTTAATAAAAGTTTAATAAAAGGCAGCCCACAAGACTTAAACCACTGCAGATTTTATTTCGGTGTTAGCCATTCCCCTTTTTAATCAAGTCTCACAACTGACTAGCAATCCCCTGACAGTCCATTTACTGCTGGAAGTTACTGCTTGTAGTCATTCACAACATATCACCCAATAGCTTGTTGCCAACTGTGATTTGCAGCGTTGGAGTTGACTGAGCTGTAGACTGGGGGGAAAAAATAAACATATGGCAGGAATGGATATTGGATAAACACAAGAAAGGGTTTTGTCTGTGTGCATTGGGCAATATGGGAAAAGAACATGCCAAGTGGTACAGTAAGTCAGTACTACATTATTTATTTTATATATCAGTTGTTTATTCTAGGCATAAAATTATTTTCACATTTAAAGCCAGGGTTCTTGTGTAGTTCGGAGATGTTTGAAACATGATTTAAGTATTCTCAAGGTCTCAATATGTATGGAATTAGAAAATAATGAGTAAAGACTTTATTCCCTTTTATCCTTCAGTTTCAGCCATCCAACTATTATATGAGCCGCACACCCACTAATCTGTTCGTTTGTCCACATGTTTTATTCATCGATTCTTCCATCGATCAATCTGTTTTTATTTGTGGATATGTTCTTTAATCAATTTACCAATCCTTCCCCCGTCATTCTGTTCATACATCTGTCCGTCCATCTCTCATCCATTTATCTGTCTATTCTTCAGCCCATCTACTCTTGATGATTTTATTAATTCATCTCCCCATCTATTCGTCATCTGTCTTTCTATCCATCTATTCTTCCTTCACCTGTTTGTCTATTTATCCTCTATTCTTCAGTCCACCTGTTCTTTGATTAATTTATCCAACTGTCCAACTGTCAATTTTTTTTCCATCCGTCTGTCCAACATCTGTTTGTCCTTTTAGTATGTATTCTTCCATTCACTCATTCATCTTTTCATCCGTTCTTCTATCACTGCCTACTCATCTATCCATCCATCTGTTCATTGTTCTGTTATTTATTCATTTATCCTTATCCTTTAACATGACTTAGATTCTCTGGTATTGATGCACAGTTCAATGTAACACTGTTACATACAGTCTCCAGATGCAGGATAACTCAGGAGAACAAAATTAAAGATCTTTCATTTAAACATGAATCAGGCTTTTTTTTATATTTTAAACTTTTCTAAGATGTCTACATATCTGTTTCGCATCATGTTTACAGTTTGGGGGATACCTCCTCCTGTGTAATTTCCCATTATCTGACTGTGTGTTTAAAATGTCAATATCTCCCAGTGGATGAAATTGTTTTCTATAATAATTTGTATTTAACTTACTCGCCTCTAGTCTCTCTCTGCAGATCATGGCATTTTATTTCCCAGCTTCCCACTGGCTAACAGCTAAAAGAATATGGAGCAACGTTGCTTTGTTTTTATCTGCTCCGTCCTCTCTGCTCTTGCTCTCATTGATTTTTCAATATGTGCTCCGTGCATATGCGTATGCTAACTACCCAGTGCTGTGTGTGTCTGCAGGAAACCAGAGGATCTGTCCAGGGAGGTGATTCAGATCCAGCAGAGAGAAATTGCTCTAAAAGAGCAGAACTACACACTCAGCAGCCGGTAATACATACCGTCTGACTCACACACAAAATCCCCCTATCCCTCTTTCTCTCTATCTTGTTTCCGACTTATTTCTCTCATTCTGTTTGCATTGCATGTCTCTCTCCCCTATGTATCTATTACAGCATATCTCTGAGAAGTCCTTAATTGTCACAAAGTTAATTAAAGTGGTCCTGACTCTGATAGCACTCCTGACAGTAGCCATTGGTGTGTGTGTATGTGAAAAGTTGTGAGTGTGTGAGAAAGGGAATTCACTAATTAAACTTGTCCTCTTCAGACAAAGGTGGTGTCTGCAGGGAGGACTGTATGAATACTGTGGGTTATTAATGCTGCGGTTGAGTCCAGATTTTGTTGCTTAACAAGCATTTCTCCTCTGCTGAGCGTATTTGGCTCATCATAACATATTAGAAACAGCAAAATAGGAGGGTGATGAATGAGCAATAGTCACTAAAGAGACTTTGCAGCATAATTATTGCCCTTGTTGTAATTATTGTTGCATTGATTAGACTTGACACAAAACTCTACCTCAAATGATTTCTGGACCCTCGTCAGGCAGGCAGGTAGGTTGTCTGTGAGGGAATATTTTTAAATGGACATTAAATTGCTTTTCTCAAATTGTCTGAAAAACCAGCCCTCATCAACCTGCTTCCCTTTATTTTCACTCTCCAACCCTCACTTTTTCTTTTGTTTGCACACTTAAAAATGACTCCTTACCAATTCATTTATTGTGTCCCATCAGTGTTAGGAGCTTGGTGTGTTCCCAGTCTGAGATTCAGGCAGAGCTGACCCAGCAGTGCAGCAAGACTCTGGAGGAGCAAAAGAAGAGAGAGGCTCAGGATGCTCTCATCAGACGACTACAGAAACGAGTTCTTTGGTTAACCAAGGTACCACCCTCACCCCCCCAAACAAAAATAAACAGCACACACACTTAAACAGCCTGAAAACAGCAAATTACTTCAAAAACTGTGGGAACACAGTAGGGACATGAATCTCAAGCCCTGCACAGGATTCCTAATCCTCCCTTTACCACTCGTTTCTCCCAATTGGCCAGTGGATGTCATGTGACTACTCTGGCTGTATCTCATGCTTCTTCCTACCCTGCAGCACTTGACTAGACCTCCTTGTGATATCGATTTCTCAGCATTCGTTATTCCCCAGGTCATCATGCACAATCTCTTAGCACACAAATCACATACGCCCTTGTATACACACACAGACACAAACACAAACCCACACACAAAACCGCATTTGTTTTTGCTGCAGACCTCGTTTAGCTTCAGCTTTTGTGAAAAATTCTTGTTTATCCAACATTTAGTTGGTGTATTGTGTAGAGGCACATCTTTTTATCTATTGTTGATTGGGCATAGGCTGGTTACAGGTAATAAAGATGCACCAATTGATCGAACAGATTAAAATCTTAATTTTCCCTTGATTAGCAATATTCCCTAATAATTAATACATCAAAACTAATAACTCACCATTTTCAGTCTCTATATATACACAAACCCAACAGCATGTATTTTGATGCACGTTTGAGTTTAATAAAATAAGACGGAAGGAAAGGAACATATGTTTTGATTTAATAAGTTTGAATAATCTTATATTTTCATTTTATGTCAGATTTAAAACTAGTAGTGTGATCTAAGAACCAGTCACCCATTTTTTGTCTCATATGTTATGGGTCTTAAAATAATCAGAATCTGCAGGTTAGACTTTTAAGCAAAACAGAAATCTGTATCAACCAACAAAAGTCTGTTCATGTTAACACAGTTCTGGCATATTTCAACTTGCTGCAGTGTGCTGCATATCAGCCTGATTGAAAATGGCTGCAACACTTTCACCTCGCTTAAAAAGAAAGATGAATTGAGCAGATTGGAAATATTTCCAAGAATAAAAACCCATTGATTGTCATGTGAAAAGTTATGGATCTTTATGTCAAAGAATATAGCAGCATGAGCAATGCAGTGCTCATCAATCTGTATACTGCACATGTTGGGCACTCCTACAGCATTTGCACAAATGCTACTCAGGTATTGCAGCATGGACCCAATATTTATTGTCATGCAACGTCATGCAAACGCTCGCTCTGCCCTGATGAAGATTCACTCTCCTCCAGATACTGGATGAAAATGAAACTGATGGCATGACTTACCTACCCATTCCCTTGGCTACTAAATATCTGACTACAGAGGGCACGGGAATGAGTAGGTCTTTAAAAATGAAATAAAAATGAATTATTGCTGATGTCACAGCAAAAGTAATGTACTCTGCTCTGACACAGATGAACCTTGAATTCCACACCCTTGATCCCAAAACACACGCACGATTCAAACTGGGACCACATGCAAAGCAACAACACTTGGACAACGTTTGCTAACTTTCCTCATGGTTAGAGCCGTTGATTACAGGTTTTTCAGTGCATATGCATACAGTACAAGATAAGAAACAACGTGACAGCAGCTTAAAGGAGCACTTCCTATCAAAATGCTTATATTTTGAGTGTTTATTCTGTATTCTCACTTATGAGACTACTCACAAAACGTTATGGATATAAAAAGTTCATGCTACAGTGAAGTTACACTTACACATCCCACGGATGCTGCAGATTTGTCGGCTGCACATCCATGATGCAATTCTCCCGTTCCTCCACATCCCAGAAGTGCTCTATTGGATTGAGATCTGGTGACTGTGGAGGCCATTTGAGTACCGTGACCTCATTGTCATGTTCAAGAAACCAGTCTGAGAAGATTCGATTTATGACATGGCGTGTTATCCTGCTGGAAGTAACCATCAGAAGATGGGTACACTGTGGTCATAAAGGGATGGACAAGTTCAGCAAGAATACTCAGGTAGGGTGTGGCGTTGACACCATGCTCAATTGGTACTAAGGCGCCCAAAGTGTGCCAAGAAAATATACCCCACACCAGTACACCACCACCACCAGCCTGAACTGTTGATACAAGGCAGTATGGATCCATGCTTTCATGACGCCAAATTCTGACCCTACCACCCGAATGCCGCAGCAGAAATCGAGACTCATCAGACTAGGCAACGTTTTTCCAATTTTCTATTGTTCAATTTTGGTGAGCCTGTGCGAATTGTAGCCTCGGTTTCCTGTTCTTAGCTGACAAGAGTGGCACCTGGTGTGGTCTTCTGCTGCTGTATTTGCGCCAACAGAACTGCCGCTCACTGGATATTTTCTCTTTTTCAGACCATTCTCTGTAATCCCTAGAGATGGTAGTGTGAACATTCCAGTAGATCAGCAGTTTCTGAAATACTCAGACCAGCCCGTCTGACACCAACAACCATGCCACATTCAGAGTCACTTAAATCACCTTTCTTCCCCATTCTGATGCTCGGTTTGAACTGCAGCAGATTGTCTTGACCATGTCTACATACCTAAATGAATTGAGTTGCTGCCATGTGATTGGCTGATTAGAAATTTGCGTTAACGAGCAGTTGGACAGGTGTACCTAATAAAGCGGCCGGTGAGTGTATATCATTAAAGTAGGGCATTTAAGTAGAAGAATGTAATGGTGATTTCCTCATCTCAAACAATTTATAAAAAAAAAACAAAAAAACACCACCATTGGTGGGTATACTACAACAAAAAATGTCAAAGTCTCAATAGCATGTCATGTGCTCTTGAGCATCGATTACAGCTTGACAACGACGTCTCATGATGTTCACAAGTTGACTTATTGTCTGTTGAGGCATGGCTTCCCACGATTCTTGAAGGACAGCCCTCGGGTCATTGAGGTTCTGGGGTACAGAGTTACATGCCTGTAGATGGTGACTCAGCTGATCCCATAGGTTTTCTATGGAATTCAGGTCTGGACAAAGTGCAGGCCACTCCATTCGAGATACCCCACTCTCTTGAAGTTGTTCTCTAATGATGCTACCTTGATGAGCTGCAGCATTGTCGTCCATCAAGATGAAATTGGTCCTGTGTTGATTATGCAGGGGCAAAATGACTGGATTAATGAGGTTATTCAGATAGTTTGGACTTGTCACTGTACCATTCACTAAATGTAGGGCAGTTACCTGCCCACACTGTAACACCACCACCACCACCAAAGCCTCATCTGGTGACAACAGTGGCTGATGCTGGAGCTCTTCTTGATGTCTCCAACATTGTTGGCGGCAACCTTTTCTGTTCAGCATGAATCGACTTTCATCAGAGAACAGCACTAAGGCCCCCTGGTCCCTTGTCCAGCATAAATGCTCCTTGGCCCATATAAGATGATGATGCCTTTGCCTGGTGGTGTGGTCAGGTACCCTTGCAGGCATGCAGACCTGTTTCGAATGGTTTGACATGACACTTTGGTACCTCTCACCTTACCATTCATTATCTGGTTCCACAGGGCACTGTTAACAATGAAGTAGTCATCAGTGAGGGATGTGGCCAAAGGACACCCACTTCTATGCCTTTCTGTGACACTTCCAGTCTCTGTATCTCTACTGGTATTAGCCTGCTGAAGACACTCTAAGCTCAGAGGCCACTTCTGTCTGAGAACATCCTGTTTAAAGCCTTGCAATGGCGAGGCACTGTTGATGAATTGTTAGGTCTCGTCTTGGTCTTATGATGCCAAGATGTGAAGACCATTATGACTGTTTTGACAACAATTCTTACTGAACCAGAAAATGTATTGGTTGATAAAGGATGAAAGCTGTTGTGAATTTTGCCGTTAAGCTTCTTGTTAGAGAACACCAAATTGTGCAAGACATACTGAAACACTGAACAGCTGAACATGTGCATTCAAAGGTTTAGAGAAGGTCACAATAAGTTCACCTGTAAAGGTTATATTGTATTTTAGGTTCATCCTGAGATTTCACCCCAAAGCCGAATATCCCTTACTTATGTCCCCTGGACCTCCTCCCGGTGGGATGTGTCTGGAACACCTCCCGAGAAAGGCGTCCAGGAGGCATCCTGTATAGATGCCCGAGTCACTTCAACTGGCTCCTCTCGATGTGGTGGAGCAGCGGCTCTACTCCGAGCCCCACCCGGATGGCCAAGCTCCTCAACTTATCTCTAAGGAAATGCCCGGCTACCCTACGGAGGAAGCTCATTTCAGCCGCTTGTATCCGGGATCTCGTTCTTTCGGTCATGACCCAAAGTTCATGGCCATAGGTGAGGGTAGGAACGTAGTCCGTCCGGTAAATCGAGAGCTTCGCTTTTCGGCTCAGCTCTCTCTTTACCACAACGGACCGGCACAGCGCCCCCATTACTGTGGCAGCCGCACCGATCCGTCTGTCGATCTCCCGCTCCATTCTTCCCTCGCTGGTGAACAAGACCCTGAGATACTTAAACTCCTCCACTTGAGACAGGAACTCCCCTCCAACCTGAAGAGGACAAGCCACTCTGGAGGACAAGCTGCGAACCGCCCCAGTGCATGCTGTAGGTCTTGGCTAGAGGGGGCCAGCAGGACCACGTCATCTGCAAAAAGAAGAGACGAAATCCTCTGGTCTCCAAACCAGACTCCCTCCGGCCCTTGGCTGCGCCTAGAAATCCTGTCCATAAAAGTTATGAACAGGACTGGTGACAATGGGCAGCCCTGCCGGAGTCCAACATGCACCGGGAACAGGTCCGACTTAGTGCTGGCAATGCGAACCAAACTCCTGCTCCGCTTGTACAGAGACCGGATGGCCCCTAGTAAAGGGCCCCCGATTCCATACCCCTGGAGCACCCCCCACAGGGCATCACGAGGGACACAGTCGAATGCTTTCTCCAGGTCCACAAAACACATGTGGACCGGTGGGGCAAACTCCCATGAACCCTCGAGTGCCCTGTAGAGAGTATAGAGCTGGTCCAGTGTTCCACGGCCAGGACGAAAACCACACTGCTCCTCCTGAAGCCGGGGTTCGACTATCGGCCGGACTCTCATCTCCAATACCCTGGCGTAGGCCGTACCAGGGAGGCTGAGGAGTGTGACCCCCCTGTGGTTGGAACACACCCTCCGGTCACCCTTCTTATGTAGGGGGACCACCTCCCCAGTCTGCCAATCCAGAGGCACTGTCCCCGTCCGCCATGCAATGTTGAAGAGGCGTGTCAACCATGACAGCCCCACAACATCCAAAGACTTGAGGTACTCGGGGCGGATCTCATCCAACCCCGAAGTCCTGCCACCGCAGAGCTTTTTAACCACCTCGGTGACTTCAGCCTGGGTGATGAAAAAGTCCAACCCTGAGTCCCCAGCCTCTGTTTCCACCAGAGAATGCGTGATGGCAGGATTGAGGAGATCCTCGAAGTACTCCTTCCACTGCCCGATAATGTCCCAAGTCGAGGTCAGCAGTTCCCCACCCCCCTGTAAACAATGTTGGCGAAGCACTGCTTCCCCCTCCTGAGGCGCCGGACGGTTTGTCAGAATCGCTTCCGGGCCAACCGGTAGTCCTTCTCCATGGCCTCACCGAACTCCTCCCAGGTCCGAGTTTTTGCCTTTGCCACCGCCCTGGCCGCGGCACGCTTGGCCCCACGGTACCCGTCAGCCGCCTCAGGAGTCCCACAAGCCAACCACAGCCGATAGGACTCCTTCTTCAGCTTGACAACGTCCCTTACTGCCGGTGTCCACCACCGGGTTCTGGGATTGCCGCCACGACAGGCACTGCAGACCTTACGGCAGCATCGACAATAGATGCGGAGAACGTGGTCCAATTGGACTCTGTCTCCAACATCCCTCGGGATCTGGTCAAAGCTCTCCCGGAGGTGAGAGTTGAATATATCCCTGGCCAAGGGGTCCACCAGACGTTCCCAGCAGACCCTCACTATGCGCTGGGGCCTGCCAAGTCTGTCTGGCTTTCTCCTCCCCCAGCGGATCCAACTCACCACCAGGTGGTGATCAGTGAACAGCTCAGCCCCTCTCTTCACCCGAGTGTCCAAAACATGTGGCCGAAGGTCTGATGATACGACAACAAAGTCAATCATTGACCTCCTGCCTAGAGTGTCCTGGTGCCAAGTGCACTGATGGACACCCTTATGTTTGAACATGGTGTTCATTATGGACAATCCATGACTAGCACATAAGTCCAATAACAAAACACCGCTTGGATTCAGATCGGGGAGGCCATTCCTCCCGATCACGCCTCTCCAGGTGTCACTGTCGTTTCCCACGTGGGCGTTGAAGTCCCCCAGCAGAATAATGGAGTCCCCGGGAGGGGCACTATACAGCACCCCCGACAGGGACGCCAAGAAGGCCAGGTACTCCGCACTACCACTCCGCCCGTAGGCTGAAATGATAGTCAGAGACCTCTCCCCAACCCGAAGGCGCAGGGATGCAACCTGCTCACCCACTGGGGTAAACCCCAACACTAGACGGCTGAGCTGGGGGGCGACAAGCAAACCCACACCAGCCCGCCGCCTCTCCCTGTGGTCCACTCCAGAGTAGAAGAGAGTCCAGCCCCTCTCGAGGAGATGGGTTCCAGAGCCCACGCTGTGCGTGGAGGTGAGCCCGACTATTTCTAGTCGATATCTCTCGACCTCCCGCACAAGCTCAGGCTCCCTCTCCCCCAGCGAGGTGACATTCCATGTCCCTAGAGCCAGCCTAAGCATCCGGGGATCGGGCCGCCGAGGTCTCCACCTTCGTCCGCCGCCCAGTCCTCTTTGCACCGGTCCCTCACGGTTCCCCCTGCAGGTGGTGGGCCCACTGGGGGATGGTCTCGCGTCTCTCGTTCGGGCCTGGCCCGGCCAGGTCCCGCGAGGAGCAACCCAGCCACCAGGCGCTCTCCGACGAGTCCCGACCCCAGGCCTGGCTCCAGGGTGGGACCCCGGCTCTGCCGTCACGTGCCTCGATTTCGTAGTCGTCATGAGGGGTTCTTCTAAGTAGTGTATATCAAAATAGCAATAAATACAGGGGTTGGACAATGAAACTGAAACACCTGGTTTTAGACTACAATATGGTGTAGGGCCTCCTTTTGCGGCCAATACAGCATCAATTCGTCTTGGGAATGACATATACAAGTCCTGCACAGTGGTCAGAGGGATTTTAAGCCATTCTTCTTCCAGGATAGTTGCCAGGTCACTACGTGATACTGGAGGAGGAAAACGTTTCCTGATATTTAGATCTGGTGTGCAGGCCATGGGAGATGTTCAACTTCACTTTCATGTTCATCAAACCAATCTTTCACCAGTCTTGCTGTGTGTATTAGTGCATTGTCATCCTGATACATGGCACCGCCTTCAGGATACAATGTTTGAACCATTGGATGCACATGGTCCTCAAGAATGGTTCGGTAGTCCTTGGCAGTGACGCGCCCATCTAGCACAAGTATTGGGCCAAGGGAATGCCATGATATGGCAGCCCAAACCATCACTGATCCACCCCCGTGCTACACTCTGGGCATGCAACAGTCTGGGTGGTACGCTTCTTTGGGGCTTCTCCACACCGTAACTCTCCCGGATGTGGGGAAAACAGTAAAGGTGGACTCATCATAGAACAATACATGTTTCACATTATCCACAGCCCAAGATTTGTTCTCCTTGCACCATTGAAACCGACGTTTGGCATTGGCATGAGTGACCAAAGGTTTGGCTATAGCAGCCCGGCCGTGTATATTGACCCTGTGGAGCTCCCGACGGACAGTTCTGGTGGAAACAGGAGAGTTGAGGTGCACATTTAATTCTGCCGTGGTTTTATGTTTTTCGGATATAATCCGGGTTAGCACCCGAACATCCCTTTCAGACAGCTTCCTCTTGCGTCCAGTTAATCCTGTTGGATGTGGTTCGTCCTTCTTGGTGGTATGCTGACATTACCCTGGATACCGTGGCTCTTGATACATCACAAAGACGTGATGTCTTGGTCACAGATGTGCCAGCAAGACGTGCACCAACAATTTGTCCTCTTTTGAACTCTGGTATGTCACCCATAATGATGTTTGCATTTCAATATTTTGAGCAAAACTGTGCTCTTACCCTGCTAATTGAACCTTCACACTCTGCTCTTACTGGTGCAATGTGCAATCAATGAAGACTGGCTACCAGGCTGGTCCAATTTAGCCATGAAACCTCCCACACTAAAATGACAGGTGTTTAAGTTTCATTGTCCAACCCCTGTACATGTTCTTATTTATTAGAACATATTAGTTAGATCATGTTATATATTTTGTGAGAAACTTCCCGAAGCCTTTATTAGTTTAAATAATTGCTTTAAACTGCTAAGTATACCTGAAGTTGTCATAATGTCTAATGGATTTAGTTAAGGAAAATTTTTCTCACACACTTCCTCAAGTGGCCAAATGGTTTCATTGTTTTATTTATCAGTTTTCTGTCATTCGTTTTGTATAATTGTGTAAAAATGACAGCTTGCTTATGGATTTAAATGGTGGGGTGGTAACCAAAGTTTTTTATTATATAGAGTTATAAGGATTTTAATGTATAAAGGTTTCGTTGAGGTTACTTTCCATTTAAAAGTGATCTTTCTTGTCCTCTTTGTACCAACTTAGATTTCATGGTTGAAGAACATGACTGTTTCTTTGAAATTCTTTTTTTTTTTTTTTTTTTTTTTTGTGTTCCTGCACCAAACCAGTTGAAGTACTAAACTGGTGCAAGTATTTGATAATAATCTTTTTTTGAGTTTCAGCCACCCCAAACTCTGGCTCTTCTAAACTTGCTGTTGGATCAGAGTAAAATAACTTTTCATCAGTGTTTAGAGGCGGAAGCCAATCAAAAAACTTTGCGCTAAATGTGGAGTTTAGTTTTTGATCAGTCAAACTGGGAAAAATAAATTCACCCACCATGGAGTTTACATAGGTCAGTGTGGTAAATGGAGCTGTGCTCACAGATGATTTTGTTTCTGCAGAAACCATAAACAAATTTTTTCACTCGGCTCTTTATCACTGTTGGTCTTTAAATGTTGTCAGGTGGTGTTAAGAAATCTTAAAGTTGTGTTTAACTGCTTTTTGAAACTTCTGGACACATCCCTACAGGGAATACCAGTAATTGTGGACCTGAGTTACCTCTTTTACACTAGCAGAGCCTCCTTTTTTTTTTACTGTAATTGAGGTCTTTTAGCTGTAGGCTGTTTAAACAGTAAAGTTGCCACAACTATTTCTATTATAATTAAGCCATCAATCAATTTATTAATGAATTATCTTTCTAAAAATCAAATTTGTTCTCTCAGCTCGATTCAGTTTTAGCACAATACTTTGGCATTTATTGTACACAAATACAAAGTAAAAGGCTTGCTTTATGAAAAACAAAATATAGATTTAAAACGCAAATTCCAGCATGACAAATAAAATTGTAACTGGACGTTTTATGGCAATCAAAAAATCAAAAAGCTTGAATATGCAACTTAATTTTATATCCATATATCCCCTCGTCCCCTTCCTTGAGTCTGTAAACTGGTTTTCTGTTTTCTGAAAGGCGCATCGCTCGGCCTTTTTGTCACTTGCACATCACTTTTTAAGTTGTACACTCACTAGCCCAGCGTTTTGTTTATAGTTTCCAATAACTGATTTTATCTTATTTGCCTTAAGGCTACACCTACTAAATACATACACTGATCAACACATCCAGTATGTAACTTTCTGGGACGACTGACTGACCCATTCAGGCAGCAGTTAAGAGGTTGACAGAAAAGCAATTTGGAGACAAGGACAGGAGGACAGAGTGATAAAACTTATTACTGTTTTCATCATCTATTGTTTGTTTTTAAATGAAAATGTCTTTTTATCACAGAAAAGTGGAAAGATATTTAAGATTGAATGAATGAATTTCTCTTCAGGTTAATAGACAATAAACCGCTGAAAGCCCTCCTGGTTAGCATTTGAAGCAAACCTGACCTCCAAACATATTTATTCTGTCTTGTTTTTACTTTGTTCCTACTGATGTTTAGTTTTCTATTTCTTTTAGCACATTATATTGAGTACTTGCACTGTTAATTTATACTTTGTGCCAGTTGCATAACTCTTATCTTTAACTAAACCCAACATTTTTTACACCTTTGTCTTTTCTTTAAAGGTTTTGTGGGTGATTTTGTCTGTTTACCTGAAATATAAAATAAAATGTAGACAATAAAATATGAAAGTGAGTCTGAAGATGGACGACATCTAAAAATGACCAGGGTTAGAATTAAAACCTTTTGCAACAAGAATTTCAGGATTTGAGTATGTGTTCCTGCCTAGGTCCTTAAGTTAATTATTTAGTAGTTATGTGCTCAGTTTAGATGGAACTTTATTTGCTGCTATTATAAGACTGTCGTATCTAGAAGCTAAAAATGAGCTTTACACAGTTCTGAAAACAAAGCAGATGTACTAGTGATTTATTTTCTCTGTAATTATTGTTCCTTTTAAACCTGAATTTCATGCACGTTTCTTAAATCGTCCTGGTAATGATTTACAATTTAGCTTTTGGTGATGTTTTAAAATTCAATTATGTTTCTAATCAACCTACTTCGTCATGAAACATTTCTTTTCAAATGGCTTATTGTTGCAAAATGCCACCTATCAATTCGTAACACTGAAGTGGACAAGTGCACAGGCAATAGTGGAGGGGTTGCTTCCACTTTACAGCTTAGATAACATCACATTTGCATTAATAAAGCTGTTTTTTGCTTTCTTTTAGGGGGATCAGAAAATGACAGCTGATAAGCAGTTGTGAATGAAATGCTTCATGACATCATTGCTATTTGGAAATTGGATTTTCTTATCGGCTAAAGTTTTGCTTTCATACAGACCAAAATACCAAAATCTGATAAAATTCATTCATAAGAATTTCCATCCATAGTGTTTAAACTGAAGTAAAAACAAAAGATTTTGATATTGACTCAAAAATTTAAAACCCAAGATTTGCATAATTGTCTATTTGATTTTATTTAAAACAGAATAAAAATAAGTATGCCAACTGTGGCCAACTCCAGTCTTCAAGGGCCAGTGACCAGGAGGTTTTAGGAGGAAGTTTCAAACACTGCTGAATACAATCAGTGGTTCATTAGCAGGTTTCCGCAGACCCTTGTAACATTCTGAGGAGGGGATTCGAACATTTGAATCATCTGTGTAGAAGCTGGAACACATCCAAAACATGCAGGACACCAGTTCTGGAGGGCTGCAGTTGATCACCGCCAATCTCTAGCATACTGTGCCATGAACAAGCCTTTGAGCCCTTACAGGTTTCTTGTGTTTTCACCTTTTTGTTACCATGAAATGTCTTAGATCATCTAACAAATTTGAATGCCAGAGATACATAACCTGAGTAAATACAAAAGCAGTTTTCAAATGGTGATTTAACAAGAAAACCATTTGACAAGAAAGGTCCCCAAGGCTTTTGGAAAAATATTCAGCAGACCAAGAAGTCAAAAGTTAAACTTTTTAGAAGGTGTGGGTCATGTCACATCTGATTTAAAACAGTATTGCAGAAAAACAATATTGCTGGGGAACGTTGTGTCATCCTGTGCTCCAAACAGTTGGAGAAAAATCTGGTCTCTCCTGCACTTTCTTTAACATCTTTTTACAAGGTCTTTTAAAGTGTAGGAGCAGTATGATGTAAAAAAAACAACATTTTAATAGTTTTAAACACATAACTTACCTGGATACCAGAAAGTAACCCATAGGAAGTGACCTCATCTACTATTTTAGCAGTTTAGATGGTCAAACTGTCTTTTCTCTTTAGATATCTTTATTCAGACTTTGCTGAGAAATTGAATAACACCTTTAATCATTACCAGTAAACGCCTAATTCAGACTTGTTATTGAGTGATGATGTGGCTGAAATGGAGTGTTCAAAACACTATAATCTATCATATGTCTTTGTTTGGGTGGTGGGACCCATAAACTCAAGGAAAATCAATAGCAGATGTTAATAAGGGTACCATTGCTTTGGAGTTGTCTTTCATAGCATTCGTTTCATGTCTGACAATGGCGAACACCCTAGACATAACTTCTTACACTCCACCAGCCCGAATTGGCTAGGGACAAGTGGGCCATATTCCAAACCCTTAACTATTTATAGGGCTGGCACTATACAGGCAGATCATTCAAAAACCTCTTCTTGCTACAAGCAGAAGTTCCAAGCATCCCTTGAGTCTCTGGAGGAGTGCTCTCATTGCAGCCGGTTCTCCCTGAAGATGCTCTATTGCTGTCAGTCGACACTGTCCAGAGGTGACCCTGACATGCCTTCTTTGACAGCTAGCCAAGAAACGGCGGTCCAAGCACTGATGCTAGTCTCTGATGCTGAACCTGGAACAAGCCTGGGTGACATGCTTTACATGCTTTTCACCCGTTACCGCTGGATATGAGCTTCACACCCAGCTCGCCCGACTACCACATGGCATGTGATGACAGAGAATCTGACATGGGTCCGAGCTTCTTATTACTAAGGACGAGGTCGGGTTGCAAAACCCACACCTCGCGGCATCAGCCAGGCATGGGGTGACTCTTCTTCATCCACCTTGGACCTACACGACATGAGTAAACACTCTGCTGCAAATCTCAATGTTCAATGGCCCAAAGTTCAGGCTGATGCAGCAAGGTCACGTTTTGAAAGCTAAAAAATTGGAAGAACAGTTCCTCTTTTTCTTCCTGGGGTTGCTGGAGGAATTTTCAGTTTCCTGGTGCAACAAACCAAAAAAGTGAAACATCTGGAGGAAGGTTGCTCAGTTCTGCACTGCGCGGGAAGGGATGACCACAGTCTTCGCCAAATGCCCAGAGTCAAGCCAGCGATGGCGACTCACCTTCACCCGAAGGCTTCGATGTTCACTGGCGGATCCACTCCATCCCCTCTCCCCACCAAACCAACCACCTCCCCTCACCCCTCTGTGGCGGACCACTGACGTAGAAGTCCTACAAGGCGTCTGCTCTATAAGTTCGCACCATAATGGCCTATTCCAGACGGATGGTGTGTCAAGCCGAGCTGGAGGAGGAGTTGACTGCATCACTGGACGCTGCGCTGTGGGAGGAAGCTACTTGATACCTCTGTTACTCCCCATGGACTGTTTGGTGCTGCTGTTACATCAATTCAAAAGAAGTGTAAGGGCAAGAAAAGGATGATAAAGCCCTAAAGGTGTCTTCCAAGATGGACACTGGTGCACACAGCCACCGCTCCCCAATCCCAGCGCCAAACCTTCACTCAGATTGTGGCACGCTTGCCTCCCACTTTCCGAATCCCTAAGCTGCTGAAAGACCCAGTCTGCATCAAATTCTTCACCAGAAGTGGTTCGGCTCATGGCCGAAGAAACCTGAAGCAACTTGCCCACATCACCCAACAGCCTCATTCACACAATAAGCAAGAAGAAGGAAGCTTCTGGCCTGACAGCCTCTTGGGAGGAGAGAGCAAGCTGGACTTCGCCCTCAGCCAAAGCTTCGTTACCCAGCCCTTCCTTAGAATTCAGGAAAGTTCGGCACACAAATGGGGTGATGTTTGAGCCCGCTCTGATAACACGAAAGGGAGACTGTTCAGTTCTGGGGGTTACACAGTGGGCCCCATTCATGCCTCACAAACACTGTTGGTCAAAAGGTATTAAACTTTAATAGCTGTCGCAACCAGATGATGTCGAAGGTGCAGCTAAATATTTTGCAAAACACTGCAATACAAACCCACATTCCTTGCTCATTCATAGCAAGGAAAATACTTTTTAAATTATCTGCCTGTGTAGTGCCAGCCCTATAGATAGGTGGGGGTAGGTCATGGCCCCCTTGGCACTGACATATTTGTCCTCAGCCAATAAGTGGCTGGCTGTTTAACAGGGACTTTGGATGAAGTCACTTTTAGGGAGGTCCCTTTTGTAAGCCTCTCACTTGCTGGTCAGAGAACCGGGGTTACAAAAGCATCCTAAGGTTTTTTGCATGTCCTTTGTCTTCCTGTGTTCCAACCTACATTCTTGAAATGTAGGTTGTTTTCTCAGACTGCAATTCTTTAACCTCTCTTACTAGATATGAATGTGTTTCCTGTGTCTCTATACTTAGATCTGCCAGACTCACTAATGCTGAACAGTACGACTGGTTTTCACTTTCATTGATTTATAATCCTGAAGGGACTTCATTTTATAACCTTGATCAAAGATCAACTAACTTGAATTAGGTTCTGTGTCTCTCTCTGGCTGCCTATGTCTCTTTGAGCTCAGTTCTGTTCTGTGTTGTTCTTTCCTAATGTCACCACCATGAAACAGATGAGGTTCAGTCCTGTCTTTAGATATAATTATCAGCTGCCTCTGACAGCACCTGGAACATTCTCCTTACTTGGCATCGAAACGTGTTATAAAACCAGCCAGGTGCTTTTGTGTTTTTTGACCATGTGATATAATCTTGCCTCTTTCACTGATTAGGTATTGATCAAAGATGTGCCAATTAGAATTTTGTAGGTAATTTGACTCTCTGATGCAACTTTTTCTGCAGATTCCAATTTCTCCTTAAGAATTGTGATCTTAGAAGATACATATTTCTAACCTTCTTTCCAGTAGCCATTTTAAACCATTTATATTAAAAACAAAGTAGGCATTACACAGTGTCTTTGCTCTTGCATCTTATACTGCTCTATACTTACTCTCACTCACTTAAAACTATGCACATATATTTATATTATATTGTAGATATGTTTATACTGTTTAATTTGTATTGTATTGCACTGACTACGCCAAAACAAATTCCTTGTATGTCCAAAAACGTACTTGGCAATAAAGCTTTTCTGATTCTGATTCTGATTAAGCAGTTGCTGTGAAATGTTTTTTTTTTTTCTATGTTTAAAACAGACAAAATCGCGAGTGTGCTTTCACTATTAAAAGTCTGTTTATTCCTTAGAGAATGAAGAACCTTAGCTTCAAAAAGACTTCCTTAAGGCTGCTAGGCAGTGTTAAAGCTCAAAAGATTAAATGACAATGTTCCTCTACTCCCTTTAGTCTTAGTGTTTTCTGCTGAAAGTCTTACTCTCTCGTGCTTTGTGACACCTTAAATGAAATACAGAAATGTCTAGGAATGTCATGGAAAATCCAGTTTCCTTTATAAATAGCTTTCTACATCTCTTTGATCCCTTAATCTTCATTTTTAAACATTTCATTGATACTGAACATAGATAATAGCCTCTTCCCTTAGTTAAAACTTCCACATCAAAGAAGCTGGCTGTTTCAGCTACCTGGTGGCGGTTTCTGTGTGTTTACTAATTGGAAATAATTGCATTTTTGAGTTTTTACCAAGATGGTCGCTTTTCATGGCCAGTCAAGCTGGAAATCGTCCGATTCCAGTCATCAGCTGTTTTTAGGATTGATTTTAGAAATTTGTAAACATGATTATATATTTATATGTTGTAAAAAACATATATGATCCTAGCCTGGCTATTTATGAAAGAAAGTTAAAAAGAAAACACTTTATCATGTATAAAAACAAAGCTCTGGGGAATTAAAAACATTTGTTTCAGCAGCTGAGAAAATAACACGACTTTTCTATCAAACTACTTGGAAATGATGACAGAGTGGGGATGAGTTTTATTTATGAACACATACTATGCCTCCAAACTTTGACTGCCTGTTTTTTATAGTACAGACATATGTACCTATATGTACTACAAACTTTGACTCCCAATTTATTGGAAGGAAAAGCTTCAGTCTTTTAAAGCTGCAATTAACAATGTTTGACATCCTGTGTTTTCCCTTGAGCTTTTCCAATATGTGAATGTATAATTTTTAAATTTTTTTTTTTTTCACTGCAACCACCAATTTTTTTTCTTAAGCTTCTGCTATTTTTAGAACCCCCACAACAAGTATAGATTACTGACCATAACCCAAAGCTATAGTTGCCTGATGTAAAAAGTATGTCTATTGTGGTATTTTATCAAGACACAAAGACATATTTTCAGTATTGAAAACATGTCTTAACAACTGAGAAAAAAATATATCAATTTAGATGACCTAAACACATTAGACAGTCCTGCAAAACACTTTCATATACACAGATAAATCAGAAAAAGATTAAAATAAAAACAATGTTGTTATTGAAATACATTATTTTGTAAAGTTTTGTAGGGACAAGTGAAAGGATCCAGAACCAGATCCTAATCTTTATTTAGTATTTGACCAGCTTATAAATCTAAGCATCCTAGTTTTGCCTCAAGTTAAATTTTAAATGTTCTCATCAAGAGTACTGATTTTTTTATTTTTTTGTCTATACCTTGGTTACCAAAAAGTGAATTTTTGCCCACATGATCAGTTTCCTAAAATGTAGTAGCAATGTTTCAAAGTGCCCTGATTGACAGCTCAGAAGTAGCTCTGACAAAAAATGCTGAATACAACAAATTCTCTCTAGCCAGGTGTTATGGTCTGTTCTTACAGAAAACAAAACAGAAAAGGACAAAAACAGACATTGAGTTGTATGCCTATGTGTCTCCTAGACTTTTATTGGTTTATAATGTGTTTTATGCTGGGACAAACAAATTTCCACTTGGGAGATCAATTAAGTTTCAAAGTCAAGTCAAAGACAAGTGTAACGAAGGGCGTCAGAAACATGATTCTACACTTTTGTTTACCTTTACAAGCTGAAAGAATGATCTCAGAACTGTGTTAACCAAAATATGTGCAGAAGACTCATTTAAATTGACCATTTTAAAGGATCTGTTTGTAATATCTCACAATGTAATGCAAAATTTTTGTCACCTTTAGAATACAGGTCCTTCTCAAAATATTAGCATATTGTGATAAAGTTCATTATTTTCCATAATGTCATGATGAAAATTTAACATTAATATATTTTAGATTCATTGCACACTAACTGAAATATTTCAGGTCTTTTATTGTCTTAATACGGATGATTTTGGCATACAGCTCATGAAAACCCAAAATTCCTATCTCACAAAATTAGCATATTTCATCCGACCAATAAAAGAAAAGTGTTTTTAATACAAAAAACGTCAACCTTCAAATAATCATGTACAGTTATGCACTCAATACTTGGTCGGGAATCCTTTTGCAGAAATGACTGCTTCAATGCGGCGTGGCATGGAGGCAATCAGCCTGTGGCACTGCTGAGGTCTTATGGAGGCCCAGGATGCTTCGATAGCGGCCTTTAGCTCATCCAGAGTGTTGGGTCTTGAGTCTCTCAACGTTCTCTTCACAATATCCCACAGATTCTCTATGGGGTTCGGGTCAGGAGAGTTGGCAGGCCAATTGAGCACAGTGATACCATGGTCAGTAAACCATTTACCAGTGGTTTTGGCACTGTGAGCAGGTGCCAGGTCGTGCTGAAAAATGAAATCTTCATCTCCATAAAGCTTTTCAGCAGATGGAAGCATGAATTGCTCCAAAATCTCCTGATAGCTAGCTGCATTGACCCTGCCCTTGATAAAACACAGTGGACCAACACCAGCAGCTGACACGGCACCCCAGACCATCACTGACTGTGGGTACTTGACACTGGACTTCTGGCATTTTGGCATTTCCTTCTCCCCAGTCTTCCTCCAGACTCTGGCACCTTGATTTCCGAATGACATGCAGAATTTGCTTTCATCCAAAAAACGTACTTTGGACCACTGAGCAACAGTCCAGTGCTGCTTCTCTGTAGCCCAGGTCAAGCGCTTCTGCCGCTGTTTCTGGTTCAAAAGTGGCTTGACCTGGGGAATGCGGCACCTGTAGCCCATTTCCTGCACACGCCTGTGCACGGTGGCTCTGGATGTTTCTACTCCAGACTCAGTCCACTGCTTCCGCAGGTCCCCCAAGGTCTGGAATCTGCCCTTCTCCACAATCTTCCTCAGGGTCCGGTCACCTCTTCTCGTTGTGCAGCGTTTTCTGCCACACTTTTTCCTTCCCACAGACTTCCCACTGAGGTGCCTTGATACAGCACTCTGGGAACAGCCTATTCGTTCAGAAATTTCTTTCTGTGTCTTACCCTCTTGCTTGAGGGTGTCAATAGTGGCCTTCTGGACAGCAGTCAGGTCGGCAGTCTTACCCATGATTGGGGTTTTGAGTGATGAACCAGGCTGGGAGTTTTAAAGGCCTCAGGAATCTTTTGCAGGTGTTTAGAGTTAACTCCTTGATTCAGATGATTAGGTTCATAGCTCGTTTAGAGACCCTTTTAATGATATGCTAATTTTGTGAGATAGGAATTTTGGGTTTTCATGAGCTGTATGCCAAACTCATCCGTATTAAGACAATAAAAGACCTGAAATATTTCAGTTAGTGTGCAATGAATCTAAAATATATGAATGTTAAATTTTCATCATGACATTATGGAAAATAATGAACTTTATCACAATATGCTAATATTTTGAGAAGGGCCTGTATATTGAAAGGACTTAAAGTAGTATTAAATGAAAAATGTTGAAATTATGTCACAACTGAACTGCTTTGTTCAGGCAGAGTTTTTGTAATACCGCTGCTGTGTTTATTGAAGCTTTTGGTATCGGTCTCTATCTGTCTGTTTGCTTTTCTTTGCTAAAAATACATCAGAAAAGAATGATCATCTTTATTATGTCGTTTTGAATTTTTATTTGTGTTCCAGGAGCGTGATGGCATGCGTGCTTTGCTGGAGTCTTATGACAGTGAGCTGGCATCAAACGAGTACTCTCCTCAACTGAGCAAACGAGTCAAAGAGGCAGAAGAGGTTCTGCAGAGGACGCAAAGTCACAACACAGAGATGGAGGTGTGTGATTGCTTTCTGGGTGTCATTAACTTTAAAGTTTTCAGAACAAACTTATTATTTGGAATAAACTGCCAGAAAACTGTAAAAGCGCCGAAACCCTAAGTTGCTTTAAATCCAGATTAAAAACTTATTTGTTTAGTGTGGCCTTTGACTGTGCCATCTAGGCATGATTAGTTGCGTTTTCAGTCCAATTTTCCTTTCATTTTCTTGTCCATCATTCTATTCTATTCTCTTTATTTTATTTTACTTTTTTAAATTACCTCTGTTGTTTGATTTAATCATTTGATTTGTTTTTCTGTGTCTGTATCTGTGTTTATTGGCTTTGTGATTGTATTGTAATTGTATTTACAGCGCTTTGAGTGTCTCGTTGCTGAAAAGCGCTATATAAACAAACTTACCTTACCTACCTATTTACTCTTCTTTACTCACTTGCATATTTCTTATGCTTGATGTTCTTTGACATTTTTTTTATTAGTTGTATTGTGTACACTGACAGATTAATCTAAAAATTTACATTTACTACTGATAAAACTGGACACAGGGAACCTATGCAGAAGTTTGTTAGTAAGTGGTCTCTAGCTGTATCTATTATTCTACGTACATTTTCACATTTTGTATTAGAACATCTATTATTTTTCTTATTATTTTGTCAATTCAGGCCCAGCTTACCAAGGCACAGCAGGAGACGGGGGTACTCAAACTACAGCTGCAAAAAGTACGTATACACTGGCTTCGACAATTTACCAGATACCCCTGGTGAAGATGCATTAAGAGTTCAGTTAAAATAAACGTAACTGAAGACATCTTGAAACATTTAATTAATAGTCCATGACTTGTTGTTTGCCGGGAGTACAAATATGGCAAAACAAAGATGCTGGTTTCTCTTATCCACATAAAATGGGGAAAATCTCAGAACATGCCATTTCAACGGTTTAAATAGAACAATAATTAAAAGTTTAGAATAAACATGACAAACAAGGTTTATACCAGGTTTATTTTTGCACCAAACATAGTGAGCAAGAGAGGTTGCACATATTTTCAAAGTTCAGTGTTTGAGAATTAGAGCAATAAAATGGATTTACCAAGTCACCATAATGCGTTTTAGACGGTATTTATACATAATCCAGGTTGTTTTTAAGCCTTGCCATGAAAGTGTTTTCTGTCCCACCAGAGAGTACAGATGTTAGATCAGATCAGACTAAGACTAAGCTTCTTGGAAACAAAAACTCTAGTTGGGTTCTTTAGTGAAACTAAGGATAAATATGTGGAAATTACTTAATGACCACTGTTAAGTATGGTGGAGGGTCTATGATGCTCCATCATCACTGAGTCTTTCAGAAGAATAATTATCCAAAACATAAGCTGCGTTTATTTTCATTTATCCTGTCAAAACCGAACAGTTGATGCTAAAAAGGTAACTCTTAGGATCTCTTCAGTGCTGAAGGAAGTTTGTAACATTCACATACATTAAGGAAAGCCTTCATTTCTTCAAATCTTACAAAAGGTCCTCGGAGGACTGTGGTTGGTTTTTATTTGTGCCTGAGAACGTAAAGAATTTAAAACCCTAAAATATAACATTAAATAAAGGATTTACTACATTTTCTCCACATACGTAGACAATTTAAAATCTATTACAGGTAAAGTTAACAGAAAATATGAGCTATAGGCTATCTGAAACTGATACAACTGAACTATACCCTCCCACATAAATGTTCCTGGTAAATGGAGAAAGGTGGTACTACCTCCTTACCAGGGCCTTCTTCTGGGATACATTTCTGCCCTGGTAGTCAGTTTTGGTCATGGTGAATTGAGTATAAACACAGGTAGGTAATATTCACCCTACACAACTACTGTAGTTCCTGAAAAAAGTTCTAGTAATGACAATACACAGGCAAATATTGTTTTTTTAGATACGACATATACAGCTTACTTTGGTAATACTTCATCACACTTCATCTCCAGAGATGTAAAAAAAAGTTTTAACTATATACATTTAAGTAATGTTATAACCAGCTATTATTTGGAAGCATCAGAGCTGGACAGTAAACCTTTGAGTCTTTGCTCACCTCTGCATTTTCCTTTTTTTCGCTGCTCCTTGTTGCCTAGGTAACATCAACACATCCATAGCAATGAGTAGCGACGCATGAAATCCACCTGTCTGGTATAGCAGTAATTACTTATTCGTCATGGGAAGACTTTAAGAGGGGAGCTGCTGAAAGACGGACAGATACTGTCAGGAAGAGGAAAATTGGTTGGCAAATGTAAATGAGACATAACTACAGACCAAAAGCAGCGAATAACTGAGACACAGACGGATTAAACCGGGGGTAGCAAAAATGAATTGGACCTTATAAAACACAGTAACAGAGTGTGTGTGTGAAGGATCTGCTGAATGCTGAACTTAGTTGATAACATAGAGTTCAGAGAATCTGTCTGCAGGCTAAAAATTTCTGCCGGCGGTACCCTCAAAGATGGTGTGATGTTGTTGCATCAAGATAATTTTATTTTCTTCTTGTCTGTTTTAGGTGGAGCTTGAGTTGGAGACTGTAAAGAAGCAGCTGGTTCCTGGAGCGGACAGCAGCTCTTTAGTGAACAAAGAAGAGGTCAACATACTGAGGTAATAAACTTATACAACCAGTTGTAGTTACTCACGTTTTCTGCAGCATTTGAAAAAAATTTAATATTAATTTTCTCAGTTTTAAGCCTTTAAAAAGTCATAAATATGTTCAGTTTTTTAACACTACATAATTAATTATATTTATTTACCTTTGTATATTTGAAAATCCATGGCTTCTTCCTTTTTTTAAGTGAAATGCATTGGCTACATTTTAGTGTGCTGTGTGTTATATTTTAAAATAACTGGAAGATGCAGGGCAGCAAACAGGACTTAAGGAAAGCCATTTAACAACAGATGTTTCCGCTTCTCCACAAACCAGGAAAATAATTCTGCTCCTAACATTTTTATTTGGTATGGGAAATTTATATCGAAATGTCATTGTGACATTATCCACCACATGCTGGAAAGAACATATTTATCAAAGTTTGTCTTGAAAAAGGGATTTCAGTAACTGTCTCAAATCAATTTTCAATAAGCTTAATAAAGTTGCATAACCCACATGAAAAAGCCAGGGAGTTATATGTCAGAGCCAAAAAACTACAGATTGGGTTAATAAAGTCCATCTCGATTAATTAGAATAACATTAAAAAGTTGATTTTATTTAAGCAATTCAGTTCAAAACATAAAACTCGATTTATAATGTAGATTTACTACACAGTCAAATATAGCAAGGTTTTTTTATTTTTATTTTATTTTGATGAACAGGGCTTACAAAAACCCAGTTTCATGCTGGGATATATTTTAGCCTATTTAAAAATATGTCAATGTTCTTTAAACTGATATGCACTCAACATTCTGGTTGAAGCTCCCTTTACATGAATTACTGCATCAGTGCAGTATGGGATAGACATGTTCATCCTGTGTCCCCACTCATTGTTAAAGAAATCGAATTCAATTCAACAGCGTCCTGGGCTGACTTTGGACTTGATCAAACACAGAGGATCAACACCAAGGTTATCCCTGTTGTCCACACATCTTACAACCCGTTTTTCCTTCCAATCGACTTTCCATTAATATTTTGTGGATATAGCACTCTGAACAGCCAGCGTCTTTAACAATGACCTTTGTGGCATAATTTTGAGTTTTCAGAAGCTGTAGGCCATAATCATCAAAATTTTGAAAAATTAAATAATGAGTTGAATTACAGAAATTATCTTAGCAATGATAGTCTGATTTACCGAGATGCGATTTTGTACTTTTTTTTGTTAAATTTAGTTTACTTTGAAGGTTCTAAAAGGGCAAATATCATATTTGCCCTTATAAAACGATCACCTGTAAAAAAAATCTAAATATGAAAAAATGATAAGCTTTTTCCAGTTTTCTGTTTCAAAGCAGATACGTGATTTTAAAAGCTCAGTTTGACAACAAAAAAACCTTTGTAGCCTCACGACTACCAAATGACAGGTCATAATGCATCTGCAGTCTATCAATAGCAACAGATCAAGAATAGAGGGAGCACTTTTGCTACATAAATAATCTACACATGATCTGCAATTAGGAATCAACTCCATGAAAATAAACTGCCAGAGTTTCTGTTAAGATTTTTGCCCCAGAATTATGAAATAATTAGAATATTGGATTTAAGGAAAGTAACAATCAAAACCTGAAGGGAGAGGACACCACAACTGATGCCACGACTACAGCAGATACACTAAAGTATTTGTGTACTTTTACATGTACATGAACTTTGACATCCCATTCTTAGTGTATAAGGTCCAATTTGTTGATGGACCATTGCCAGCAATAGCAATTATAACTGTTCTGTAAGCATCTTCCACAAGGTTTAGGAGCCTGTTCACAGTTAGATGAGGAAAACCAGGGTTGCAGCGTCCGTTCCAATTCATCTTAAAGGTGTTCAAGAAAGTTGAGGTTAGGACTCTGTGCATGCCAGGCAGGTTTCTCCATGCAAAACTTCATACATCTGCAGCCATTGAAGTGATTGTAACACCAGAATCCATTAATTTGGTGTTGTGATCCAATACTTTTGGCAATATAGTGTAGCTCCAGCAGGGAGTAAATCCTGTTGAAGCTATTGGTGTCGACATTAAACGGACTAAGACTGAGGTATTGACTGCTGTTGTTTTTGAGCCTAAAGTTTTTCGGGTAAGAAAAGGCTTTCTTTGTTTATTCTGTGAAAACACATATCATTAAAAGGGTCTCTAAACGAACTATGAACCTAATCATCTGAATCAACGAGTTAACTCTAAACACCTGCAAAGGATTCCTGAGGCCTTTAAAACTCCCAGCCTGGTTCATCACTCAAAACCCCAATCATGGGTAAGACTGCCGACCTGACTGCTGTCCAGAAGGCCACTATTGACACCCTCAAGCAAGAGGGTAAGACACAGAAAGAAATTTCTGAACGAATAGGCTGTTCCCAGAGTGCTGTATCAAGGCACCTCAGTGGGAAGTCTGTGGGAAGAAAAAAGTGTGGCAGAAAACGCTGCACAACGAGAAGAGGTGACCGGACCCTGAGGAAGATTGTGGAGAAGGGCCGATTCCAGACCTTGGGGGACCTGCGGAAGCAGTGGACTGAGTCTGGAGTAGAAACATCCAGAGCCACCGTGCACAGGCGTGTGCAGGAAATGGGCTACAGGTGCCGCATTCCCCAGGTCAAGCCACTTTTGAACCAGAAACAGCGGCAGAAGTGCCTGACCTGGGCTACAGAGAAGCAGCACTGGACTGTTGCTCAGTGGTCCAAAGTACTTTTTTTGGATGAAAGCAAATTCTGCATGTCATTCGGAAATCAAGGTCCCAGAGTCTGGAGGAAGACTGGGGAGAAGGAAATGCCAAAATGCCAGAAGTCCAGTGTCAAGTACCCACAGTCAGTGATGGTCTGAGGTGCCGTGTCAGCTGCTGGTGTTGGTCCACTGTGTTTTATCAAGAGCAGGGTCAATGCAGCTAGCTATCAGGAGATTTTGGAGCACTTCATGCTTCCATCTACTGAAAAGCTTTATGGAGATGAAGATTTCATTTTTCAGCACGACCTGGTACCTGCTCACAGTGCCAAAACCACTGGTAAATGGTTTACTGACCATGGTATCACTGTGCTCAATTGGCCTGCCAACTCTCCTGACCTGAACCCCATAGAGAATCTGTGGGATATTGTGAAGAGAACGTTGAGAGACTCAAGACCCAACACTCTGGATGAGCTAAAGGCCGCTATCGAAGCATCCTGGGCCTCCATAAGACCTCAGCAGTGCCACAGGCTGATTGCCTCCATGCCACGCCGCATTGAAGCAGTCATTTCTGCCAAAGGATTCCCGACCAAGTATTGAGTGCATAACTGTACATGATTATTTGAAGGTTGACGTTTTTTGTATTAAAAACACTTTTCTTTTATTGGTCGGATGAAATATGCTAATTTTGTGAGATAGGAATTTTGGGTTTTCATGAGCTGTATGCCAAAATCATCTGTATTAAGACAATAAAAGACCTGAAATATTTCAGTTAGTGTGCGATGAATCTAAAATATATGAATGTTAAATTTTCATCATTACATTATGGAAAATAATGAACTTTATCACAATATGCTAATATTTTGAGAAGGACCTATAAATGATGATTAGCTTCAGCAGCTACTCGTGTTTTTTCTGTGTTAGAGATAAAACCCATAGGGTGCCGTTTGTTTTAGGTCTCCAGGCTACTGCTTTCATAAAAACATTGTTCCGGAGCTCCTGTGTTTTCGCTGTGTTAACTGTAATTTGACCAGGATGCTTTGCTGTCACAACTGTGGACAATGGGTAATGAGATGATGCACAAGTTTGGTGTTGACAAGCCATAACTTGTTAAACAATGTATATAACATGGCTGCATTTTTGTGCTTTTTCTTTATGTAAATGAATAGAACTATTGTAAGAATGAACATAAGTAAAAAAAGAAAAGCTTGATTGATGATTTTTCTTTTACAAAGTTTTCAATTTAAGATACTGAAGTCTGCAAAAATCTGAATAATAAAATTTGAACATCTAAGTCAAATTGAATTCATGGTTGCTCCCATGGTGGTTTATTAACTGACCCAGACCTCACAAACTTGCTTAACTAGAGCTGTACTTCTGAATAACTCATCCTATCAGTTACATGCAGTTGATTGTTTTTTTCTTTTGATAATTGTAAATATTTTGTTTGTGCTTACAATTTCCAGGCAAAAAATTGAAGATTTAGAGAAAGACCGACAGCGTTTGGAGGAGCAGAATAACATTCTGGAGATGAGACTGGAGAGACACAACCTGCAGGTAGGCACCAAACTTCCCTCCAACTGGTTTTTGTGATGGATTTACTCGTCTGGCACAAAGGAACCAATTTAATGACCCCAAGGGTAGCGGCCTATCCTGCATGCAGCTGCGGATTGATGCACGCAGACATATCTCATATCTGACGGTTTTTCAAGCACAATTGAACCAAGGTGTCATTACAGCAGCACCTATTGGAATAGTTACAGAACCAAAGGCAGACTTTTAAAAACCATCCTTTATTGGATGAAAGGGTTACAGTGGGCATGCTTTGGGCTGGGGTGAATAAATTTAGTTGTTAAGTTTTAAATGAGAATAAATTGCGATAAAATAAAATTAATCCTGCCAGGTTTAGGAATCAAACACTGCTGACACAAATGTACGTTTGATTGAGCTACTTTAATCTTGCAAAATTAGTTATTAAGCTCTTGGCTACACCTGTGCCTGTTTTTTATTTTTACGATGCTTTTCCCTCATACAGTGTCTTGCAAAAATATTCATCCGCTTGGCATTTTTCATGTTTTTCTTTCCTCACAACCTGGAATTGAAATGGATTGTTTGAGTTAGGGCCATTTCCTTTACAGAACATGCCCACAGCCTTGAAGATGTATTAGTTCCTTATTGTGAAGCAAAAAAAAAAAATAAATAGGACAACATAACTGCTAACTTCAGTGTGCCTAACTGTTCACCCCCCCCCTAAAGTCAGTACTTTACCAAGCCATCTTTTGTGGCAATTACAGCTGCCAGTCCCTTTTGAAGAAATCTCTATGAGCTTGCCACATTTTGCTGCTTTTTGTCCATTCTTCAAAGCAAAACTGCTCCAGCTCCTTCATGTTGGATGGTTTTAGCTTGTTAACAGCAATTTTCAAGTCTAACAACATTTTCTCAATTGGATTGAGGTCTGGACTTTGACAAGGCTATACCAACACATTTAAATATTTCCCCTTAAACCACTCAAGTGTTACTTTTGCAGTATGTCATTGTCCTGCTAGAAGGTGAACCTCCATCCCAGTCTCAAATCACAGGCAGGCTGACAGGTTTTGCTTAAAGACATCCCTGTATATAACATCATCCATCTTTCCATCGACCCAGACCAGTTTTCCAGTCCCTGCTGCTGAAAAACATCCCCACAGCATGATTCAACCACTACCATGTTTTACTGTGGGGATGGTGTTCTTGGGGTGATGGAATGTATTGGGTTTGAACCAGAAATAATGTTTTCCTTCATGACCGAAAAGCTCAATTTTAGTCTCATCTGACCGGAGCACCTTCCTCCATACATTTGGGGAGTCACCCACATGCCTTTTGGCAAACTCAAAACATGCCTTCTTATTTTTTAAACTAAGTAATGGCTTTTATATGGCTGCTCTTCCATAAAGCCCAGCTCTGTGGAGCGTACAATTTTTTGTGGTCCTATGGACACATACTTCAGTCTCTGCTGTGGAACTCTGCAACTTCTTCAGGGTTACCTTTGGCCTCTGTGCTGCCTCTCTGATTCTTGCTCTTCTTGCCCAGTCTGTTAGTTTTGGGTGGGTGATCCTCTCTGGGCAGGTTTATCGTGGTACCATGTGCTTTCCATTTGAAGATGATGGATTTGATGGGGCTCTGGGGGAACATCAGATTTTGATTTTTTTTTTTTAAACCCCTCCCTGACAGCTTTTTCCCTGACTTGTTTGGAGAGCTCCTTGGTCTTCATGGTGTGATATCTCTTGCTTAGTGGTGCTGCAGCCTCTGGGCCCTTTCAGAAAAGCTGTGTTAATACTCACAAATCATGTGACACTTAAATTGCACACGGGTGAACTTAATTTCACTAATTATGTGACTTTTGGAGGTTATTGGTTGCAGCAAAACATTTTAAGGGCTTCATAGGAAAGGGGGTGGTTACATATGCACATGCCATTTTTAATTTTTTTTCTTTTTATGTATTTTTTATATACTTGTCCGATTTTTACTTCACAAACTTAGACTGTTTTATGCAGATCCATCACATAAAATAAAATTAAAAACATTTAAATTGCAGGTAAACTCTTTTGCAAGGCACTGTTTACAGCTTGTGTAGGAGAGAGTGCATGTTTCTCAGTCCGGTTCTGTAAATCCCCCCAACTCACACTGTGCCAAACTAAGCCTACCAAGGCGCTTTAATGAAATCTGTGTGGGCAAGCGTGTTGGTTCCATTTAGCCGTGGTGTAAATGAAATCTATGTCTCTTCAAGCATGACCACTACCTTCAAGGCAGCGGTCAACTGACTGCGTGAAGGAGTGTGTTTCTGCACAGGTTTCAAGGTCACACAGTCAATAGATCGGGTCTGTTCTTAAGAGTTAATTTTTACGTCTCCTCCATGGTCTAATGCGCACCAAGAGTCCTCCACGTCAGTCTGCGTTAAGTGATGAGTGACTGTATGGAGAACCATTTTAGGGGGGAAATCAATGGCTGGACAAGTATGAGTGACTGATATTCAGAACCGATTGCCTCAAAAACCTCACGATGATAACCCATAATTTACACCCTGTCTTTGTATTTTATCACTCTCTCCACCATTCATTGTCATGAAACATGTCATAAAATAGCTTTTTTTTTCATGGAGATTGCTGTAAATTGACTGAGCAGCTCATCAATATATCAAGGTAGCAAGCCATCAAATATTTTTTAAAGGATTAGCAAAAACCTGTTAAAGCCATTAAATGTTCAGCAAAGTGTGAAGATATACGGTTGCTAAATAGTAATTACCCTGTTATGGCAAATTGCTGTCACTGAAAGTTTTCTGTATGATTAACAGAAACACAAGACTGCATTTTGAAATTTGTTTGGAACCAAATGTATGAACATTTTAGCTTTAGCAGATTTAAAGTGAACTTCTTCATGACTGTAAAACACAGCTGAGCTTTCCTTTACTTCAACCCACTTAGTTTCTTTTGTTTACTCTAGAAGGTTCTAGTGAGGATAAAATATATATGAATAGGGACTTACTTCCCAGCCTGCACAGTAAAGACTTCAAATCAGTTCATAATGTAGAGACATTAACCAAATATTAAGTAAAATACAACCAAACAGCCTGCCAGAAGAACCATAATCCAACCATTACTGTTTTAAAATAAATAAATGCTTATATTTGTCACAGTTTAGATAAAACGTTAATAAATACATTAAAGAAAAAAACTAGGACACTATAAAAGTCTGTGTTTTTTATATATATTTGGGCATATAAATATTAAATATCAATACTGAATAAACAAATGCAACACTTTGTAAAACATTTTGTAAAGCTTAAACCAAAATGTTAATATTTGGTGAGGAAAAAATTAGGACACCCCCACATTTATTTCCGCTTAAAATGGCTAAAATTACATAGAGGCACCTGTGATAAGTGCACATGATTAGAATGTTGTTACTCAGCATTTTGAAGGTGGTTTGCACCATTTAAACATAGTTGAAGTGAAAGCCAACACCATGTGGAGATTTAAGAGGGGTCTGAGGCCTTCAGAAAGAAGATTGCAGCTGCTGGTAGGAGTCTTGTAAAACTTTAAAAAGAGGTCTCAATGGAATTTCCAATGATATTCCTATTTGAAATATAAAATAAGAGGGTTTACACTGGTGCATATCTTAAAACTGTTGCTTTGTTAAACTTTTATTTATTTATTATTCAATTAAACCATTTAGCACTGAACTGTCCGCAACACATTTGGACAAGTTGCTACACACCTCCTTGGAGTTTCTCTGAAAGATGAGCCTAAGAAGACTCCAGTTTCTAAACTGATCTGTCCTCACCAGCAGTGGACAGGCCGAAGGTCGGACAGCCATATTGGGGAGCCGTGCTCTGCAACGAGAGAACTGCAGGTTGGGGGAGGACTATGAAGTGGGCCTGTGTTTGCAGTCAGACAGGAACTGTCACTGGCAGTACCACCAGGGCTCTGAAATGTGAAGGGACTGAGTCTATAGCCTTACAGGAGGAAATTGCAGAGAAAAATGCCTGAACATAGTTTTTTAATTTTTTCCTGTTTTTGCACATTGAAAGAGAAATACTCCATCGTTTTTGTAAATATGTTCAATAATGTTCAAACTTTATATTTAAAATGGTGTTTATTTTTCTCTAAAACCCAAACATTTTGTAATGTTTGTTTTCCTTCACTTACCTGTTAATGCACTCTTTTATGACAGAATAAATTGTAAATAACTGCAAATATTGAACGCTCCATGTCTTCTAGAAAAATTGGTTAAACCATTAACTCAGAGGAAATTTTCTGGCTTTTTTACAGTTAAATAGGCAGAAAAGACCAGATGGACATTTTGAGGTTTAGGTGTTAAAAGGTTAAGGTATCTGCATGCTTCAAGGACTTTGCAATGTTTGCTCACTCTTTCAGAAGTGCTTTAAACATGCAATGTTGTCGGGCCAGGGTCTTCTGAACACTTTCATTTTCCAATTATAATGAAGCCATTATTTTGCTGATTAGGATCTATACTTTACAAAAAAAAAGCGAAGCTTTTTTCCATTCTCTGCTTTTTTCCAAACAGCTTAAAGTTGCTGATTTAGGATGTTTTATTAGACTAAAACACCAGTTATTCCAATCACTATGTTTCACTGTGGGTATGGTATCTATTTATAATGCACAGCATTTTGTTTTGGTTTTTGTTAACCAAACACATCCTTTGGGATTCTAAACCTGAAACTTTGACTTTGGTTTCATCAGACCAGGACACATTTTCCCACAATGTTTTGGGCTACTTACCTAGATAAACATGGATGTTGTATTTTTAAGAATAGGCTTCTGTCTTGCAACCTTACCTCAAAGTCCAGACATACGCAGAATAAAAGAGATTGCATGATGTTGTACACCAACAATAACTGCCAGAAATTCCTTTAGCTGTCTCAGTGTTGCTGTAGGCGTCTTGTCAGCCTGCCTGACAAGTTTTCATCTTGTTCATCTCGTTCTCTGTAATGTCAATGTTGTCCCATATTTTCTCCTGCTTTTCTTTCTTACCAGTGCTGTGGTTTATTGAATAATGTCAGAATTTTCTGTACCCTTCTCTTGACGATACCTTTTAACAGTAAGACCCTATTAATGCGTTATAACCACAACCTTTACTGAAGAGTGCTTATGAGTAAGAATTTGACACCAGGAAAGTCCTGTGGTGTGCTTGTTTGTTTTGCCTGCTTGGTTGGGACTTTATTTATTTATTCCG
This sequence comes from Girardinichthys multiradiatus, assembly GCF_021462225.1. Lineage (NCBI taxonomy): Eukaryota > Metazoa > Chordata > Actinopteri > Cyprinodontiformes > Goodeidae > Girardinichthys > Girardinichthys multiradiatus. Next base: position 39,959,885 of record NC_061798.1, on the reverse strand, counting down.
TTTGGTGCGGTTTGATTTCATATTGTACTTTTTTCAAGTGAACTATAACCTGTAAACAAAGCCAAAAGTGTGACGATCATGCTCTTATTAGACAGAAATGACTAGAGCGGGTCAGAGCTCACACCTGGAAATGAAGAAAAACTTGTTTAATGCATCTCGTGCCTTTAGATAACTTTGGCAAAGTTTAACGTGGCATTGTTAGAGAGACTTCTCGAACTCCCTCCCCTTCATCTTCTCGCTAAAGATGCCGAACACCACCGCATTCTTGTGTGTTTTTTCTAGTAGTTGGGTCATGTAGACATCTACCAAAATATCTGTGAGGCACCCCATCTCCTTGTTGCTAATTATTTGTAGCATCCATGCAGTACTAATGTTAGCAACACTGAAGGGCTAATTTGTCCCATGATGCCCTGCTCGTTAAGTCCAAAAATGCGTTTGTTTCTTGAAGTTGGTCCCGATTGAGCTAGTTTGTATCCACACCAAATCAAACAAGTCTGTTTGGAAGACCGAGACCACCTCAAAAAGTGGGTCACGGTCCAGTTATTTGGTTCGGACCAGGATTCGCTTGAGTGTATTCACACCTCCAAGGCGGGACAAACTCCGGTCCGTTTATAGAACCCTAAATGTCAGGAAAGTCCTATTAGGACAATTGAACTTCATTTTGTTGTAATCAGATTCACTATAATTAAAACAAAAGGTCCTTCAACAAAGTACTAGTGTAAGCATTTGTACAGTTAAACAACTAGCTTATTGAACCTTTTTTATGTTTTAGATTTTTCCACATAACAGATTTGAATGCTTTTTCATAACATAAAGGTGGATAAAGTTTTGAATTTGTCAATTTTTTACAGGACAATAATCTGGTATTGTAACAGTGGCACGTTTTCTATCCACTGTGATTCACTGCTGCACTTAAGAGTTATTAAAATATGTGTAAATGTTTGGTTTGCTCTAAGCAACCATTTTTCTTTTCTCATGCATGCCTGCTTTTTCCTCGCTTGCAGACAAACAAGCTTACATCTTCAGACAGAAGCAAATGAAAACTTCAGAACTACAAAGCTTTTATCTTATTTTTAGGAACAACTGGATTCTCAGTTTAACTCCAGTGTTTATTATTAAAAAGAACAAAAATGAAAAAAAAACTTAAAGCAAGTTGGCTGACATGTTTTTTTTTTTTATATTTGCAAAGCACTACAGATCAGGATCAGGGTTCCTGATCAGTTTTGAAAATGGTGGAATTTGCTTCATTCATTTTCCAGGCTTGGATAAATAAACCAAAGAAGACCGAGTATGAAAAAAAAGTTTGATTAGTCGGACTTTTTCCTCCTTTCATTTTCTAAAGGACACAGGAATGCTTAATTAATTTAGTGGGTTTACATTACTCATATTAAATTTACATCCTTTTAATTATGATTTCCTAAACCACATGATAATTTCAACATTTGACCCAGCAGTATTTTGCTTTTTTACTTATTAACCGAATTCACACTTTGTCAAAAATCGAGGGGCCATTTTACTACCTGCTTGGTCCCTAGAAACATTTAAATCCAGGTTGAGTTGGATCTGTAGTTGTTAAACTGTCTATAATGCCAAACAAAGCACCGAAACTACTACTTTAGGACTAAGACAGAGCTACCATAATCCACAAACATTCTTTTGAGAATCTGCATTTAATCTGGAATACTCCGTTCCATATGTGTTGCAGAGGTATAGATTTAATGGAGCTAGTCTAAGTTAGTCCAGATGTCCTATTAGGTAACAATATTTGACTAATATTAAAGCATTTCCAAAGTTAATACCTTATTTTAAATATCCAGATTTATATATATTTTTTGATCTACCTCACTAATACTGGAAATGGCCAACTCTGAGTCTTTTTCCCTTAGTTGCAGTTTCCACACTGAAGAGTATTTTCAGCACAACCTGGTAGCATTTGGTTATGGTGCATTTACTGATCAGTTTTCGACTGGGCCACCACAGGTCAGCGCCAATGCATTTCTAGTTGAAGCTAAGATGTATCAGAATGCCCAGTTGAATTGAAAGTAAATAAGTTATTTATGTGTTCAGTCATGCCTACAGTTCAATTCAATTCAATTCAATGATACTTTATTGATCCCCGAGGGGAAATTAGAATTCCAGTACAACCCATCCAAACATACATCATGACACAAGACAAGGGGGGGACGGGTCACCGAGGCTTTGCTGCCCACTCACAGGCGCTGCCCTTGCTAGATGAGAAAAGAGGCCACATTAGGTAAGTAGAGGGAAAAAATCCTATTTCACACTTTATCCTTAGCAGGATACAGTTTGAGATTGCAAAAAACCTCAGCACAAAGAAGCAACAGTTGACAAAACAACATCATGCCGGGAACGGTGAAGGTGGTGTGAGGGGGTGCATATGTTTATCTTGAGCATGTGTGTGTGTGCTTGTGAGTGTGTCCAAGTAAGTCCATGAAGCACTGTCACAGAGGCCATTGTCCTTGATGATACGTTGGAATGTTCATCAACCGGCCACAAAGTTCTGAGCAGGTCCACAGATGTCCTCCGGGAAGGGAGGGGGCAGAGCGTCATGTTTACATAACTTCCAGGAGAAGTTGAAGATAGCCAGCCATCAAGGCCGTGCAGGGGAGCCAGATTCAGAAAAACACTAATTATTTGGGTTAGGCTGACTCTTAATTTTCCGTCAGCCTTGAGAGTCTCACTGGTGCTTCTCCAAGGCGAATCCAAACAGCCAAATTTCTGGTCTTTCGCCAGATCCGAGCAAACAACTTTCTCCAAGATTTATCCCATTTCACCCCTGAGTCCTGGAACCGCAACCTGCCTGCGATCCTGTGTAAGGATCACATCCAGTCTGTGATTCAGCTCACGTAACATCTCAGTCTGAGTGTTGATCACTCTGAAGATCCCATCATACATGCCAGGCAGCCTTACAATGGCCAGAACAGCTGCTGACACTCTCCGAATTTCTAGATATGCCAGGTAACCGCCGACTCCAAAAAGCAGAAATCCTGATATCAAACATCCAATTATATACACAACTTCCACATCCTCAACTGACATTATCGACAAACACACAATCCTCCACTTCTGCCAGGAGTCCATTGTGTGTCCAGAGAAAAACGTCCAGTCCGGACAAGTTGGGCTCTCCTTCACCCTGTCTTCTCCTCGAGAAAATTTGATCAATTGCATTGAGAGACCAGCTGACCAAATCCATAACTAAGAATTTGGAAGATATGCAAGAAGAGGCTCCAAAGACAAGACACAGAGCTGAAGCAGGGCAGATATGGGAGGGGGTGGGAGACAGAGAAAAAGCGTCCTCCTCCACCGAGAGCAGAAAGAAAAGGTTGTGGCAGCAATTATGGTAAAACAAGAAAATATACAAGATGCAGATACTTTTGTTTTAAAATATCATTCTTTAAATGCAACTTTGCTTTTCCAGAGAGTTCCTTGAAACTGCCTCGATAGGCTTCCAGAAAGGTTTTATTTCTGGCTTTGCTCCTTTGTGTTTTGAATGAGATCCTGCTGCTCTACTGCATCAACGATTTTTAAATTTTATATTGCACCTCCAATTTATTTTCTTTTGTCTTCAGAATAACTTATACTGCCTTATTATTGTTTTTTTTTTTCTGTATCAGTTTAATAATTCAGGGCTTAGGCCTGTGGAAAGCAAAATGTTTCAGCACCTATGTCTATTTGAAACTGTTTCTTCATCTTTGTGCTTTAGCTCCTGTGCTTGTCTCTAGTAAGATAATTGTTGCTGTTGCAAGCTGTTGCATCAAAATAGTTTCTCTGTTGTGTGTGTGTGTGTGTGTGTGCTTATTGGAGCTAGTTTAGCTGTATAGTAACTATCCAGAGAAAAAATGTCTTATTATTTACTTGCGATTTCTGCTGTAACATTTTATACATTTAAAGTTATTACCTAATGAAGCATGTTTAACCTGCAAACATAAGTTTGCATGACAAGAGTCTGCACAGGAACAGGACCGACTTGAAGAGGCTTTACTTTGATTGTGGTGTTTTTTACGTTTGTTGTAAAATTTACCTCTGCTGCAGATACAATTGTCATAGCTGCCTGAAATAGCTTTTACAATATTTCAGCAAATAAACACGGTCAAACTTTTTAGTTTACTTTTAAATTAAGAAAGAAAATGAGTCAGTGGAAGTCTGATTGCTATTGCCTTTTGAATAAATTGAAAATGACTCTACTGGAGCCTCACTTGCCACTCTGCTGTGAGTGTAATATGATCTGCCATTTTCCCATGTGTGGCCTCTGGGGGAGCCTTAAATGGATTATGATGGGTAATAACTGTGGCTTGGAAATGACAAATACCAATCACGGTCAAAATTCTTAAGCAGCCACCTGCAAACTCTGCCAAAAGATTGTGCAGCTTTTAGCTGTGGGAGAGTTTGAGCTTTCATGCCACATAATAGATAAGGCAGTGCAGGAAATCTTTGATGAGGCTTAGTTTTTGTCGACTGGCCATAAAATTCTCCAATAATTCGTATGAGTAGTAACAGGACGCCTCGGAGCTCTGCACCCTCCTATTAATAAACATTCTGCAGAAGTCTGAACTTGTTTTTTGTATTTTTTATTTGCATGAACTTCAATGAAGAGAAATGTTGGTCCTTTAACATGGAAAAAACTAAGACACTGAACTTTTTCATTAAGAACTATGGGAACTGAAAATTACTCTAAGTCAGCTCAGTAGGCTAATCGTAAAGTTTCCTTGTGCTAGTTTTGTGTTATGGGACTTGAGCTTGACAGAAGTCAATTTTCTCCATTTATATGCATTGTGACACATTTCATTCTGGCTATTTAAGAAACCAGGTGACCCAGTTTAGAGGCAGGCTGAATTCACACAAAATATTAAGTGGTAGGTTACATTTTAATCCAATTTTGTCCAGGTTGCCCAGGCCTCTCTCCTTTCAACAGCATTTGCAGTACAACATAAAGAGAGCAACCAGTTGCGAACTATTACCCTAATGAATATCTTCTTATACGTTATTAAATACCCTCTTCTAGATTCTGAATTTCTTTAGAGAACTGCTATAGGAATACAGATAATCATCTCCTTTTTTTTATAGGTGCTATATGAGCACCTATAAAATAAAATACAACCTCAGTTCTCTGATTAGCATGAGTGAGTGTCTCAATATGAGGAACGCCCCCTGCGTGACCTCGTCAGAAACGTACATGTCATTATGCTAGCCCTGAATGGCTTGTATCAGTGAAGTCTATGTCAGGAGGGGCCTGGAGCCTCACCCTATAAATAGAGCTGACATAGTGTCATTCGTCATTCAAAACCAAGCTCAGCTCTTCCTCGCTTCGCAGCAAGGATGGTGGCCTGGTGAGACGCTCACTCTTGCTAAGCAGACACCGGGGTTATGTTCATAACCTAAAGTTCTTTTTCATAGCTTATTTTTCATGTCTCACTATGGGGAGAACTACTGAATTCTGGACTGCCAGATATGCCTGTTTAAATGACAGCTGTTCCCAGGTGCCAGTCAGTAGGGGGCCTCACCACGAGAGTCTGCACTAAAGACTGAATGTGCCAAAACAGGAGGATTCATATCAAGTTTTTAAATCTAGCAAATGTATCAAAGGATGTCCAGCATGCAGCTGCACACACCTCCTGAATAGAGATCCCTTTACAAAGGGCCCACGAGGATGCAAGCTCCCTGTTGGAAAGTACACAAAGACCTGGCGGGGCTGGAGGCCCCTGCTAGAACATGCCAAAGTAATAGCTTCCACAATTCAGTGGGAAAGACGCTGCTTTGACAAAGGCTGTCCTACATGTGGCTTAGCCCATGACACAAATAACTAATTGGTTTTCCTAAAACCTCATGTCCTGTCCAAATAAAACCGCAACGCATGCATGGGACTGTTTATGTAGATGCCTCTGCCCCTCTGAAGCATAAGGAGGGTGGTAAAAATCAGCCAGCTCCATCGGAGAGCATGAACCAACCACTCGACCCAAACACGTTTAAAATTGCCTGACGAAACCTCGTCCAGATCTGGTTCACTACTCCTGAGGGAGGTTTCAAATCTGCATAAAGTGGGTTGCCCCTGGATAGAAGGTTTGCACCATAATTCAGGGCGTCTTCTATATGAGTTGCTTTCAGAGCCTGCAGGTTCAAACGTCCCCAGACCATCAGTTTGCGTGCCAGCATTTGCAAGCGGAGGGACCTCAGTCCCCCTTGTCTGTTGATGTAGGCCACTATTATAGAGTTGTCTGTTCTCACCAAAACATTGCTTCCTGAAAGCCAGGGGAAAATGTTTTAGAGCTAGATGAACAGCCATCAACCATCACAATTTATGTGAGTCGGGCATGCCAGCCCCCGATGTTCCATTTTTGGATCTCTTGTCGTAAGGAGCCTATCAGAGAGGCATTTGTGGCGACCACTTTTCGGGCAGAGATGGTACACATAATGATGCCGAGTCAGGAAGCCCGGCTCTTCCACTGACGAAGAGCTAGTAGGCTGCAGAGACAATCAGCCTCTGCCATTGTTTCAGAGTGACCAAGCTCCCCCTGTGAAACAGAGCTAGACTCAACCACATGGCTTCCACTCTCTCTTGAGGTAAAAAGGCTTTGACTCTGGAGTCCAGAGTCAGCCCTATGAAGGTGATGCATCGAAAGGGCATTAGATCAATAGTTTCCTGGATTATCTAGAAACCTAGATGTCTCAGGTGCTGCACCACAGCATTGGTGTGATGACCCACCTACTGTTAGGTTGGATCAGCAACTAGACAGTCGTCTATGTATGTGGCTACACATATGCCCCTTTCCCTGAGTCTGTGTATTTCCCTTTCCCTCTGTGCATTTTACTAACAATCTTGGGCTCAGTGACAACCCGAAAGGTAGAATCACAAACTTGTATGCCGTCCCTTGGATAGCAAAACGCATGTATTTCCAGGTGGAGAATGGGTTTTCAGTTGACCTGAAAACCTGAGCATGGACAACACTTTGGCATGATGCACAAATGGGATGGGTGTCCCACTAGGACATTTTGGTACCGCAGGGGCAGAGCTTCGGGGTTTCCTCATGGCTGGAAACAAGTGCCCGGTGACTGAGTTGTGCACCCAATCTGTGGAAAGTTTAGCTTGGCACCCTGTGATACAGTTTTAAAAGGCTTCTGAGAATAGCGAGAAGAGGTTTTTGAGTGATGAATGACGCTATGTCAGCCCTGTTTATAGGGTGAGGGTTCCAGGCCACTCCTGACATAGGATGATGCCAGCCATTCAGGTCCGGTGTAACGACATTTAAGCTTCTGAAAGGGGTCATGCAGCAGGTGTTTCCCATAGTAAGACACGAAACAAAGGCTATGAAAGAGAACTCCCGGTTTCCCTTGTTTTGAAGACTACTCAAAGATGATTTTTAGAATATAGTGAGTCAGTTTCAAGACAATACTTCTTAACCGGTGGTCCTACAGTTAAAATCCAAATGAAGTTTTGACTCAGAGTATGCATGGAACAGTGTGACAGTGCTTTCAAACCAAACTTTTAAAACGCTTCATACAGTTTCTGGAGGGGGTCATGCTGGTGTGTACCCATCCTGGACCCTGGCATGGTTACAAGTGATGGTCTCGCTGTGGTTTATCCAGACCCTGCAGCGTTTCGCTTGCAGTGTGCGAGTGTACCAAAATCCAGGTGAGAGGATATAAGTAAGACCAGCGCATTTGAGTAGAAGAAGTAGAGAAAAAACAAAGTAAGACTGTAAATCCGGACACGAAAGAATCTGAAAATGTCTCGTGGGGCTACTTGTAGTAGGGAAGAGGAGCAGGCGCACAACTACATTTGAATGCCCAAAGTAGCAACAGAAACCCTGATGAGACGGACTTTTCTTCTTAGTGTTTTTCTTCTTTGCGATCAATACTGCCCCTGAAACAAACAGTTGCAACAGCAAGACTTTGTTTCGTCCAGTCAAAAAAATCTGTAGGTGTGAATATTCTCACTTTTCCCAATACCTGGACCAATCCCCGGACCGATCGCTGGACCAGACCAGCAGTGTGAACGTGCCCTGAGATTCTCATTGAACTGGGGCTGTCTGTTCTGGTAGTAGGCAAGCAGTCAGATGCTTGCAGCTTGCCAATTCTAGTTTTGAAACAGAATTACCAATAGTTCTAGGAGGCGCTCCTTTGAAGCTTCTAAAAGTGACGTTGGCATTGCAGAAGCAAATTTGAATGAAAAACTTTTTGCATAAAATGTCTCTGTTCCCCCTTCTGACAGCTAAAGTTTATTTGTGGCATGTGATATTATAAAATCTTGAGCCATAAGAACTTGTTTCATCCCAATAATTAAGAAGTGTGTGTTTTGTTGTTTATAAAAATGATTTCCATTGTTTTAATAACATGGATAGCTTCACTGCTACAGCAGGTTTTAATTGGAGGGAACCACACTTTTGCTCTGTTATTTTTCCTTGAATACGCTTCAACACCTATCCAGATGTCTTTGTCAATTCTGGATCCTCGCAGTTGAGCTACCTGGAGTTTGGGAGCTGCTGTTTTTAAGCACATGGAGGCCCTTCCTCCTAGGAGCATTCCAAGTCAGATGCAAATCAACAACCTGCCTGTCCCACCTTCATTAGTCTTCATTAGGTTCATTAGTCTGTTGTTTGGTGTCAGTTGTTTACTTGGTCTCTTGGATCCTGATGGTTCTTATACCAAACAAAAGACCCTAATAACCCTTGTAGGGAATTATTCTGAGGCTTCTGGTTGGAGGTGAACAAGAAATTGATCTGCAAAGCATTTGGTTATAGTACATTGGCCTCCCCTCGGTTGTAAGAGCATGCCCTTGTATGTCCCTCACACAGACTTTGGGCTTATTAGAAAATGCTGAATATACCTTTTTAAAGAATGTAAAGCTTTTATTTTTAGATGATGCTTCCTTGCCATACACTATATATTACCATCACACTCTGTCTTGGATTTTGCATTAGTAGGATGAAGCAAACAAACCATGACATTTTAGTACAGATTTGAAACCAGTCTTCTGCCTTTTCAGAAGACAAGATGATAGCGGTGCTCGGCTTTTATGTAATAAATCGCTGAGATGATCCAACACATCAGAAGAGAGCCCCATCCTCCCTCACCATGAAAGAAATGGCTGCAAACATCCAAGTATCTAAATGAATAGCCTGCTTTTGATTGAACGTGGTTTTTTTTTGTTCTTTTTTCCTCAAAACTACGCTAGAATGTTTTAAAAATACCCTATGACAACCTTTTGAGTCACTCTGAGTTTTTGACCACATTAGTTGCTTTAAGAGTGAATACGTTTCAGCAGTAAATCATAAAAGCTCATTAATCTTGTCTTATTGATGAGGTAAATACTCTCCTAATTACCTGTCAACGGACCCAAAGGTCACCCCAACACTGTTTCTAATAATGAAAGCCCATTGTGTCTGAAAATATTATGTTATGCACATTTCAGTCATTCCCCTGGGATGTGTTTTGTATTACTCACATCCTCTACATGGAGCTTTTGACACCAGAAAACAGAAAGAAAATCTTGAGGCTCAGCTGTCTTTGCAAGTCACTGCTCCACAGAGCTCTGCCTCACGCTTTCCAGGCACAAGCTCAATCTCCTATTGCTTATCTATAAACTCCCCTAGAGCTCAACTACCTATGGCAGAACCTGACAGAGATTCTGATGCTTCCACTATGGACATTTTTCTTCCTTTTTGGAAGACAGAACCTCTGAAGTTTAAGACTTTTTGGTACCTATTGTGATTCAGCGCTCATTTATTGGACACAAACTACTTTCCTAAATGCAAATCTTTATGTAGGACTGTCAGACTTCTCTTCACGGATGCTTTAAATGCAGGAAAATGTTTTTGGGATATTCAAACCTTAGCTGGATAGCTAGGCAGGATGCACAGGCGCTTGTTTAATAAACTAATTTAACTATCGTTAAAAAGTTGCTTTATTTCCAAAAGTTAATTTAAAACTCCTCCTATGTGGCGCGACACTGGTGGTGTAGGGGTTAGGCGCGCATATAGACCACATATAGAGGCTAGAGTCCTCGAAGCGGCCGTCCCGGGTTCGAGTCCTGGACCCGGCGACCTTTGCCGAATGTCTCCCCCTCTCTTTGCCCCTCTTTCCTGTGTACCCACTATCAAAAAATAAAAAATAAAGGCCTCTAGGGCTGTAAAAAAAACAAAACAAAAAAAACTCCTCCTATGCAGGAAATTTGTACATAGTGGTATTTTTCAAATGTTTATTTCTGTTCATTAATATTACATAAGACCTGTAAATAATTTACATGAATTACTGCATTAGTGCAGCATGGCATGGAGGTGATCAGCCTGATCAGTGTCTGCTGTGTTGTCTCTGGTTCAGCAGTAGCTAAACCTCGGGAATGCTACAGTTGTAGCCCATATCCTGGATACTTCTAGATGGCTCTTCAAGCTCAGACTCTAGCTGTAGTCAACATCTTGAGTCTCCCATAAACTGTTCAAGTGGGCTTTGATTCACAATCCTTTCAAGGATGCAGGTATCCCTGTTTCTTATCCAGGTTTTTCTACCACAGCTTTTCCTTCCACTCCAATTTTCAACTTGTGTAGACCTACATATCTGTTTATAAAATCACTTTTTATTTGTCTTTTAGAACATTTAATTTTTTTGAGAAACTGATTGGGTTTTCATTAGCTATAAGCCACCTAACAAGCATTAATACCTGAAATATGTCACGCTCTGTGAAATTAATCTGAGTTTCACCTTTTGAATTTAAACTATATATTTTTTTTATTTTGTATTAAACCTTTATTTACCAGGACAATAGGGTGACCTGGACAAGAAAGGCTGCGGCACACATCGTGGTGGACAAAGACAGCGAACAATAACAAAACAAACATTACATCACATGCACCTGCAGTTTAGATCTGGGAACCTGAAGATAACATTGTGATTTTTTCAGGTTTTTCTTAGCTATAGTCCCAACAACGTTAACCTCTTTTAGATTTAAGTGTCTCTTATTTTATAAGGATTTTATCTAAGGCACTTCTAAGACAACTGCTTGGGTTTCCTGACAGAGTGGCACATAGACACTGTGCCCCAGGACAGCAGAAAAATCATGCTTCTTTCTTAATGCTGTTTCTAGCACTGTCTTAGATTTAAGTTTTTATCAAATTAATTTTTACTAAAAAATGCCTGAATCCACTTGATTACTTTAAGCAGTTTATACAATTTTTAAACATGTTTTTTTTTATTTTTATAAATGATGCGTTGATTTAAATGCTGCATGCACAGTAACATGGATACTTTTCAGAAAATGTGTTTTTATATTAGTTTTTATTTATTAATTTTTTTGCTAATTTGAAACCTCTCCATTTGACACACATACAACTCTTTTGTGAAATGAACTGTAGATGACATTCTTCTGGGAATATCTAGTAAACTTGTTGAACTTGAACAACTTTTGTTTGCTGCTCAGTATTAATGAGGGAAAATATTGGCAAAGACAACGCTTTGATCTGCTTTTCTCTACATCACACCAGTCAGAGCAACTTCGATAGAGTGCTACACGCAAGATTAAGCCTCTGTAGTCCCACGAACCTCAAAACGTTTTTGAGTCTAGTACTGGTCCCTCCCATCCAACCTGCTCAACCAAAGAATCACCCTCCAAACACCCACTGCAGCCCTCCTGAAGCTGTGCTGGAACTCAACTATCACACAAAGTACATTAAATAAAAACATGTAAAATGACCAGAAAAAAGCACATTATGAAAACTGTGTGGATGCAGCTTAGAACCTTTTCAACTTTCATCTTTCTAAACGGATGGGATTTTACAGTTTGCAAACATTGCATAAAGATTTTGTCTAAACCATCTCATCCCAGCCCCATCTACTGGCGAGCTCTCATCAGGCACACTTGAGTCTTACAAGTTGGTTAATACTCACCTCCCCAGTATGTTAATAACAAAAAATGTTTTTTTTCTGTTTAATTTTCACAAAGTACCTTTCATCTTTTAAAATTTTTGTTGACCCCATAGCTTTAGGAGTTTTTGTGTGCACTGTCTGACCCCCCCCCACCCCCCTCTCTCTCACACACACCTTTTTTTAAATTTATTTTTACTTACATTCAGTTCATGTGTTATAAGCCTGCTTGTACCTTTTTTTTGTACATTCACTCACCATGAGTGTGTCGCCTGTTCTGGTAATGAGTTATGTGCCCCCTGTGTGTTATGGTTTGTTGAGTATGTAAGTGGGTGTTTCAGTGCAATTTGTTCAGCAGTGTTAAATAAGATGATTTTTGCTCAACCTCTTTGCTCTCGGCAGGAATATTTTTTTTTTATTCACTTGATCTTGCTGTGTTACTCACACTCCACAGACTATATACCTTGTTATTTGGTGTGTTATTAATTGTAAATAAAGGCACCTGCAGTGTGTGGTATGTTACACTGCACCTAGCACTAGATTTCAGGTTTGCTTTCCTTTCTCAGCCTGTTCAGTGCGCATCGGTATACAGATGCAAACCTCCAGAAGATTTACGTAAGAAGAAAAAAATAACTGGATTTTATGTGGCAATGACATGTGTCCAGCTGAAAATGGTTCGGTATAAATAGACATGTTCTGTGTAACTCAATTTGGAAACCTCTATCTCTGCGCCTTTTAAATTATACAAAACATTATTTATAAGCATGTGAGGTTTTTCCTTTCTCTATCCCTGTTGCCTTCTCCCTGTTCTGTAGACACCACAGCACCCTTTGCAGTTTTTTTGTGTTCTTATTTATGTCTTTCACGTTTTCTCTTCTCAAATCCTCCTTCTCTTCATCTGTCCTGTTCGCCTGCCATGTATTTGCAACCATCGCTTGAGGGTTTTTGGAATCAAATTTACCCAGTAATCAAGAGCTTTCTGCACTGTAATAAGGTTGGTTGTGTTTTGTTAAAAGAAGTGGGACACAGTCTTACCTACCTTAAAGCAAATATAGGGCCCAGTCAAAGCCTTAAAGCCCCACATCATCAAGCCAGGGTTTTAGTTTCAACGTCAGGCGAAGTACAGCGAGCTGGGTGTTCATGTCTTTCCGGGCAAGCAGATCTTGCACCAATGCTGCTACAATACTGTGGAAGGTAAATGCTGATTGTTTTCACAGCAGTTTTAATATGTTCATTGCGTTTTTATTGACAATGTGTTTGATGTTTAAACTTAATTTCAATTCAGGTTGAGAATGCAGTCAAACAGGGAAAGACACGGACATCATGCACTGATGTGCAGAGAGAGTGCAATACAGGCACAAGAAAGAATGTTGAAAAGGGTGACACATATCAGTTTTAGATGCCACAAAGCAGACCGGATTCATACAGGTTCATTTGCATCAACATTAGATCCCACAATTGCATCATCTATCTACAGTGAACACCCCCAAACATATATCTGTTCCTCTGTAATGGCCCCACTATTTCAGCTACAGACAGACAGCCTTCTTTCCCGGTGCTACTGAGTAAATGTAGAGAATAATGATTGTTCTCCAAACCAGTGTGTTCTACAAATGCCCCATACAGAGTACACCACAAATAAGTGCCTTTCTTTTTATGTGAAATATGTTTAATTAAGACCAGCTCAGGTAGAGAAGTTGACTGTAGACACCCAGGTGCATCACAACTTTGGCACGATGCTAGAAGGCTGCAACTGAATGTGAATACTGCGAGAGTCCACAACTGGAGCACTACTAACCCACAAAAATGTATAAATGAACACTTGCATCCCACCTTCATGGCTAATACTGCAACTAAACATGGAAAAAAAAATGAGGACAAAGCCATAAAGTTCATGGAGGCTCAAGGGCACACTGTGGAGGCCTAGTGGTGTGTCCTGACCATCCCTGGTTTGGAGCAAGCCCAGATGGAATTTAGGAGCCAGCACAGCTCCTTAAGATCAAGTGTCCCCTTTAGTGCCATCTCCCTTGCAGAGTTTGTTATTCGTCCAAATGCTGACATCACACGCTTAGAAGATGGGAAATATCTCATACTTCCAAATGGGCAAAGTGGATACTTCCTCGGGGTGAGTAAATGTTTCTTATAATTGATTAACTAATGTGACAGTTATTTGTGAAGCTTCATTAAAGGAAAATAAGCAATTTTACGTTTATTTTACAGGTCCAGCTGACGATGTGCCTGGGGCTGCAGAGCTGAATGCTGGAGACCAACTGAGCACCTGGAATTTGACACTTCAATTGGCAAAGACTTTACTGATGCACAAATGAAGCTCCTTGAGAATGCCTACTTTTCACACATGCTTCCAACATTAGTAGATGATTTTGTTGCAAATAAAATTCAGCTGTGCCCCAAATACCTGGATCTCTTTGAAGTACACTCAAAATACTCTGAGCACTGTAACAAAAAACAACTGAAAATCCCTTGAGACATAAGACAAAAGTAGTTTAATAATCCCAAACTGGGAAAAGATATAATGAAACAGTAAAAAAAAAAACTTCTTAAGAATAAAATGTCCAACTATATAACTGACAGTACCCTAAACCAGAAGCCTAAAATTAAACATTTTAAATTTTTTCCTATTTCAAAACATGTTAAAAAGTTAAGACCCTTTTTTGCGTTACTAACAAATTAAATGTTAATCATCTTACAAAACATGCAGTAAATTACCTGTTAAGACTTTTTTTTTTTTTACAGTATTTTAGGTACAGCTGCACTTGTTTAAGGAAATGTTCAATAAAACACCTGTATGTGTAATTCCAAATTAAATGTTCTCAATTTTCATTTGAAATAAGCTCAGCTCTTAAATTCACTAAACCTGCGCAAATCCTGAGGATTTCGGCAATTTTAGCCACCAAGTTAAATGGCACCGTTTGAGAAAGAGTCACACAACGTGCCTCCAGCAAGTGTCTCACTGAAACCACGGTCACCCATGACCTCATCTCCAGCATGTGAAAAGTCCAAGTATCCTGAGTTCTGCGTTCTATACCTGTCACTGCATTTGCCACCATAAGCATCTGAAAGAAACATAAGTCCAGAGGGAGAAATAGCTACGAAATAGTTCAGTGTTGTTCGCATAGTGGTGACTGTATGATTCACTTCTGGAGTCTTACGTTTTTAGCTTTCTGTAAAACTGTCTCTTTGCAGTAACTTACACAGGTTGTGTTACAGAAGTGCTCTTTAAAAACCTTTGGCAATGTTGCTTTGATTGTTTCACAACCAAATAATAGGGTCCTTGAAGTGTTCAGACGTTATGTATATTTACATTCCAACAGTTTTACTGATCTGACACTGTGATGTCACCGTTGTGGTAAGTCAGCCATGACAAAGTTCTGTCTTAGCTTCATCAGAGTGATTAGAATTCGGTCCACAACAGGCATTGTTGAGGAAGCAGGAGCAAATGGTTGAAGGCAAGATCCAAGTGTGTGAAACTCAATTATGCCTGTATACAAGAGGGAGGTTTGCATCAGTCTGCAAAATATTCTCTGCAACAGAGTTTGGCAATGCTGGAGATGGTGCACACGACCTACGTGTGATGTTAGGGCCTTTGAATTGGTGTGGTCCTCATCCCTGGGCATGACCACTGTGTTTGGGCATTACAGGATGGCTTCGGTGTGGCATACAGCTCCTCAATCTTGTCAAGTTCATCTGAAGGTAAAAATAAAGTACAATTATTGAGGTGTAAATAAAAGTTTGGTCAAAAGTTTCTAATTTAATGGCTTTCTTTATGTTTATGACTATTTACATTGTACATAGATTCTCACTGAAGGCATCAAAACGGTGAAAACACATGAATTAGCAAACGAAAAATTGTAAAAGAACTGTTATGTTATATTTTAGATTCCTTAAAGTAGCAACCTTTTGCTGTGATAACTGAAATATACCTTTTGTAATACTAAAAATCATTGTTGAAGCCACAAATTTAGTTTGGTCTGATTGTTAGTACAACCACAAACAGCGCAACAGGTACCAAAGCTCCGCAATGACATTTTTGTAAATAAAACTTTTGTTTAATGTCCATCAGAAAACAGATCTGTAATTTATCTTAGTTGAAAGAACATTGACAGATTAGCAAATGGACTACAAATAGTAGCTTACCACTAATTCCATTGTCTCACCGAAAGTTATACCCATAATCGTTTCTACAGTAGCCCCCCAGGAATAACTTTTCAATCAGTTGTTAATAGTCTTCCTTCATATAGGGAAGGCTGGGCCGTGGTTATAAAGATCAATAAGAAAAAGGCGCACAGAGATGAAGACATCTCTAAAGTTTTGCTGGAAAACCTTGAGAAGTGCTTGAATTTTGGTATTTCTTCTCCAGAAATCCATAAGTTTATAAGAATGTAATAGTTACTGAAATAAAAGATCATACAAAGAATAGATTTTCACATGTAGAGGTTTGACTTGTTTTTCTGTTTCAGTGTGATGGATTTTGTATATTAGTACCACACCTGTTATATATTGTCCTAATGCTTGCAAAATCCTGAACACTTTCTATTTCAATTTTTATCTTTTTTATATGTGTAATATATTTCTACTGGGACTTTTCATGTTCCAAGCTAATGTTTTATTGTTGCTCCTATGTATTTACAATAACAAGTCCCAACATCTACTCACAAAAAATGAAGGGAGATACAGGGGTTGGACAATGAAACTGAAACACCAGTCATTTTAGTGTAGGAGGTTTCATGGCTAAATTGGACCGGCCTGGTAGCCAGTCTTCATTGATTGCACATTGCACCAGTAAGAGCAGAGTGTGAAGGTTCAATTAGCAGGGTAAGAGCACAGTTTTGCTCAAAATATTGAAATGCACACAACATTATGGGTAACATACCCGAGTTCAAAAGAGGACAAATTGTTGGTGCACGTCTTGCTGGCGCATCTGTGACCAAGACAGCAAGTCTTTGTGATGTATCAAGAGCCACGGTATCCAGGATAATGTCAGCATACCACCAAGAAGGACGAACCACATCCAACAGGATTAACTGTGGACACAAGAGGAAGCTGTCTGAAAGGGATGTTCGGGTGCTAACCCGGATTGTATCCTCATACTCGTACTCGTCGTCCTCCGTTTTATCTGGGACCGGGTTGCGGGGGCAGCAGACTCAGCAGAGACGCCCAGACGTCCAGCTCCTCCAGGGGGAGCCCAAGGCGTTCCCAGGCCAGCCGAGAGACATAGTCCCTCCAGCGTGTCCTGGGCCGTCCCCTGGGCCTCTTTCCGGCGGGACGTGCCTGGAACACCTCCCGAGGAAGGCGTCCAGGAGGCATCCGGTATAGATGCCCGAGCCACCTCAACTGGCTCCTCTCGATGTGGAGGAGTAACTGCTCTACTCCGAGCCCCTCCCGGATGGCTGAGCTCCTCACCCTATCTCTAAGGGAGTGCCCGGCCACTCTACGGAGGAAGCTCATTTCCGCCGCTTGTATCCGGGATCTCGTTCTTTCGGTCATGACCCAAAGTTCATGGCCATAGGTGAGGGTAGGAACGTAGACCGACCGGTAAATCGAGAGCTTCGCTTTTCGGCTCAGCTCTCTCTTCACCACAACGGACCAGCACAGCGCCCCCATTACTGTGGCAGCCGCACCGATCCGTCTGTCGATCTCCCACTCCATTCTTCCCTCACTCGTGAACAAGACTCCGAGATACTTAAACTCCTCCACTTGAGGCAGGAACTCCCCTCCAACCTGAAGAGGACAAGCCACCCTTTTCCGGTCGAGAACCATGGCCTCGGACTTGGAGGAGCTGATCTTCATCCCAGCCGCTTCACACTTGGCTGCGAACCACCCCAGTGCATGCTGTAGGTCTTGGCTAGAGGGGGCCAGCAGGACCACGTCATCTGCAAAAAGAAGAGACGAAATCCTGTGCTCCCCAAACCAGACCCCCTCCGGCACTTGGCTGCGCCTAGAAATCCTGTCCATAAAAGTTATGAACAGGACCGGTGACAAAGGGCAGCCCTGCCGGAGTTCAACATGCACCGGGAACAGGTCCGACTTAGTGGCGGCTATGCGAACCAAACTCCTGCTCCGCTTGTACAGAGATCGGATGGCCCATAGTAAAGGGCCCCCGATTCCATACTCCTGGAGCACCCCCCACAGGGCATCACGAGGGACACAGTTGAATGCTTTCTCCAGGTCCACAAAACACATGTGGACCGGTTGGGCAAACTCCTATGAACCCTCGAGTATCCTGTAGAGTGTATAGAGCTGGTCCAGTGTTCCACGACCGGGACGAAAACCACACTGCTCTTCCTGAAGCCGGGGTTCGACTATCGGCCGGACTCTCCTCTCCAATACCCTGGCGTAGGCCTTACCAGGGAGGCTGAGGAGTGTGATCCCCCTGTAGTTGGAACACACCCTCCGGTCACCCTTCTTATGTAGGGGGACCACCACCCCAGTCTGCCAATCCAAAGGAACTTTCCCCGTCCGCCACGCAATGTTGAAGAGGCGTGTCAACTATGACAGCCCCACAACATCCAAAGACTTCAGGTACTCAGGGCGGATCTCATCCAACCTCGAAGCCCTGCCACCGCGGAGCTTTTTAACCACCTCGGTGACTTCAGCCTGGGTGAAGAAAGAGTCCAACACCGAGTCCCCAGCCTCTGTTTCCACCAGGGAATGCGTGATGGCAGGATTGAGGAGATCCTAGAAGTATTCCTTCCACCGGCCGATAATGTCCCCAGTCGAGGTCAGCAGCTCCCCACCCCCACTGTAAACAGTGTTGGTGAAGCACTGCTTCCCCCTCCTGAGGCGCCGGACGGTTTGCCAGAATCGCTTCGGGGCCAACTGGTAGTCCTTCTCCATGGCCTCAACTAACTCCTCCCAGGTCCGAGTTTTTGCCTCTGCCACCGCCCGGGCTGCAGCACCTCCACCTTCTTCCGCCGCCCAATCCTCTTTGCACCGGTCCCTCACGGTTCCCCCTGCAGGTGGTGGGCCCACTGGGGGATGGTCTCGCGTTTCTCGTTCGGGCATGGCCCGGCCGGGTCCCGCGAGGAGCAACCCAGCCACCAGGCGCTCTCCGACAAGTCCCGACCCCAGGCCTGGCTCCAGGGTGGGACCCCGGCTCCGCCGTACCGGGCGATGTCACGTGCCTCGATTTTGTAGTCATCATGAGGGGTTCTTGAACCGCTCTTTGTCTGACCCGTCACCTAGAGCCTGTTTGCCATGGGAGACCCTACCAGGGTCATTTAAGCCCCAGACCACATAGCCTCTAGGATCATTCGAGCACTCATACCCCTCCACCACGTTAAGGTGGCGGTTCAAGGAGGGGTATCCAAAGGGATTGTATCCAAAAAACATAAAATCACGGCTGCCCAAATCACGGCAGAATTAAATGTGCACCTCAACTCTCCTGTTTCCACCAGAACTGTCCGTCGGGAGCTTCACAGGGTCAATATACACGGCCGGGCTGCTATAGCCAAACCTTTGGTCACTCATGTCAATGCCAAACGTTGGTTTCAATGGTGCAAGGAGAGCAAATCTTGGGCTGTGGACAATGTGAAACATGTATTGTTCTCTGATGAGTCCACCTTTACTGTTTTTCCCACATCCGGGAGAGTTACGGTGTGGAGAAGCCCCAAAGAAGCGTACCACCCAGACTGTTGCATGCCCAGAGTGAAGCATGGGGGTGGATCAGTGATGGTTTGGGCTGCCATATCATGGCATTCCCTTGGCCCAATACTTGTGCTAGATGGGCGCGTCACTGCCAAGGACTACCGAACCATTCTTGAGGACCATGTGCATCCAATGGTTCAAACATTGTATCCTGAAGGCGGTGCCATGTATCAGGATGACAATGCACCAATACACACAGCAAGACTGGTGAAAGATTGGTTTGGTGAACATGAAAGTGAAGTTGAACATCTCCCATGGCCTGCACAGTCACCAGATCTAAATTTTATTGAGCCACTTTGGGGTGTTTTGGAGGAGCGAGTCAGGAAACGTTTTCCTCCACCAGTATCACATAGTGACCTGGCCACTATCCTGCAAGAAGAATGGCTTAAAATCCCTCTGACCACTGTGCAGGACTTGTATATGTCATTCCCAAGACGAATTGACGCTGTATTGGCCTCAAAAGGAGGCCCTACACCATACTAATAAATTATTGTGGTCTAAAACCAGGTGTTTCAGTTTCATTGTCCAATCCCTGTATGTTTGAGATTAAAAATAGATTGATGTAAATTTAGCTGGGGTTACTAAATTCACTCTTGTGTATTGTAATGCTAATTTAAAATGAGGTTATATATGTTTTTTTTTTTACAATCACTAATAGCAAGAAGTGAATTCAATGATTGATTAGCTGAGTGTGTTTGAAATGCAGCAGGTTTTGTGGGCAGTGAGCCAGTCAGTGCTGTGCCTTTTGTGGTTCACATAATGAATTATAGCAAATCTCCTCAGTCTCCAGCGGATACATTAAATAAATGACAGAGGAAGTGGAGAACAAAAAGCTGAAAAAAATGTTGGAGTAAAAACTCTTGCAGCAGTGATGACTCATACATTTGGGGCACATATTAAGGGGATACTCTGCGCCAAGTATTTGGGTATACTGGACTTTCCACTGTGGACTTTGTTTCAGTGGACCACGGTCAAGATGCACTCGATTTAGAGGTCCAGGTGCTTCACGTACAACAGAGTGCGCAGATTTAATACTACAAGTTGGCGGTAGGGAGAAATTCTGAAACATGCGGCATAAAAAAATTCAAATGTAAGAAGCCGTGCGAAAACACATCACCGCACATGTTGCATTCATACATCCCCAGTTACAGTAAACTGGGTTTAGATGCACGTGGTATTTGAACTGCCTGGTCCCCTCCCATAAATACATATGCAAAATAGTATACATAGCCGGAAGGCACCCACCACGTGTCCAAATAACTTTCGCAGCGGTACTGTGGCAGTCACAGAGAGACTTTGTCTACATTCTATTAAGGATTTTTGTGAATTACAGCAGACCAACAACGTTTTGAATAACATTAGTGACTCAAACCTGACTGAAAATAAAACATTTGCCGGCTTGAACCTGTTTTGTCCTACAATATGTGTATCAAATCCACGCCGTTGGCGAGCTGCTGCATTGAGCTCAATCATAGCTCAAAACTGATCATTGTAATGACATGAATATGCCTCCCAAATTTCTGTTAGGATTACTGTCACTACACACACTATGTGAAGTTCTTTAAATCTTTAAAACAATTCAGGACCTCACGTAAAAAAAATTTAAACTTACCTAAAAGCCAGCCATCGTACACAGAGCCTGCCTCAGGTTGTTCCCAACACAACTATTATGACTGGAATAATTATTATCATAGTATAAATGAATCATGAGTTGAGGAGGCCAGCGTGCCATTGCCTTCATTAGACACATTTGCGCATCACAAATGGGTTGCACATATATTGAATGAAAATGCCTTCTATTCACAAAAGCATTTTCTCTTACAGATGGGGCCCTTTTAGCAGTATGAGTGACGTCCACAGCTCAGATTACTTTCAAAAATTGGATCCTCGCTGCAAATGAGAGCCACAGAACTTTATATATCTGAGAAACATATGATGAGAGGATGAGGCCGTCCCATGTGGCTGGCATGGCCCGGCTCAGGGATGACTGTTAAATACCTGACCTATCAGCCTCTGAAAAGCTCCGGTTGAAAGGACCGCAGCGTAGTGAGAACTGAAACTGGCATCAGTGCTGCACGGTTCCTCCTGGTTTCCCTCTGTAACACTGAGGCCAGCTCCGTGTAAAGCTCAAAAATAATTGCCCAAGGAAATCCAAAGCAGCTAATACGCCATGCATCATCATGTACCAGCAGATCAGTTCGATCTCTTAAAAAAATGCTCCCTCTGACTTCTTCCATTGGCGATGTCCTCCAGCTGTGCCAAAGCTGCCATCGTTCCAGAATTACACACAACTTTATGCAGCGATTTATGTACGTGTGTGAATGTCTCCAGCTTGTCCACCTTAGGACTCATCAAACCTGAAATAAATAATTGTAGTTTTAATATTAGTCAGGATATTTATTTGTCTCTATACTTTGTAGTTTCTAGAGTCTTTTTCTGCTCCAAAACAAAGTTAACTGGGTTTTACAAAGCTGTTGTAATATTCTAACAACACTTTACATAAACCATGCATAGATTTGTCTTTTATTGGAGAAGAATGATCTGACTTTCTCAGCACATTTGGTTGCATAAAGTCTTCAGTAAACATTCATCTCACTATCCTCAGGATCTTTGCTGAAGAAGGAATTTACAGAAATGGAGAAAGGTGGTTCCCCTGCTTTATATTAAGCTCTTTGCTTTGAATGTTGTATTTATCATGTACAGGTCCTTCTCAAAATATTAACATATTGTGATAAAGTTCATTATTTTCCATAATGTCATGATGAAAATTTAACATTCTTTTATTTTAGATTAATTGCACACTAACTGAAATATTTCAGGTTTTTTATTGTCTTAATACGGATGATTTTGGCATACAGCTCATGAAAACCCAAAATTTCTATCTCACAAAATTAGCATATCATTAAAAGGGTCTCTAAACGAGCTATGAACCTAATAATCTGAATCAACGAGTTAACTCTAAACACCTGCAAAAGATTCCTGAGGCCTTTAAAACTCCCAGCCTGGTTCATCACTCAAAACCCCAATCATGGGTAAGACTGCTGACCTGACTGCTGTCCAGAAGGCCACTATTGACACCCTCAAGCAAGAGGGTAAGACACAGAAAGAAATTTCTGAACGAATAGGCTGTTCCCAGAGTGCTGTATCAAGGCACCTCAGTGGGAAGTCTGTGGGAAGGAAAAAGTGTGGCAGAAAACGCTGCACAACGAGAAGAGGTGACCGGACCCTGAGGAAGATTGTGGAGAAGGGCAGATTCCAGACCTTGGGGGACCTGCGGAAGCAGTGGACTGAGTCTGGAGTAGAAACATCCAGAGCCACCGTGCACAGGCGTGTGCAGGAAATGGGCTACAGGTGCAGCATTCCCCAGGTCAAGCCACTTTTGAACCAGAAACAGCGGCAGAAGCGCCTGACCTGGGCTACAGAGAAGCAGCACTGGACTGTTGCTCAGTGGTCCAAAGTACTTTTTTTGGATGAAAGCAAATTCTGCATGTCATTCGGAAATCAAGGTGCCAGAGTCTGGAGGAAGACTGGGGAGAAGGAAATGCCAAAATGCCAGAAGTCCAGTGTCAAGTACCCACAGTCAGTGATGGTCTGGGGTGCCGTGTCAGCTGCTGGTGTTGGTCCACTGTGTTTTATCAAGGGCAGGGTCAATGCAGCTAGCTATCAGGAGATTTTGGAGCACTTCATGCTTCCATCTGCTGAAAAGCTTTATGGAGATGAAGATTTCATTTTTCAGCACGACCTGGTACCTGCTCACAGTGCCAAAACCACTGGTAAATGGTTTACTGACCATGGTATCACTGTGCTCAATTGGCCTGCAAACTCTCCTGACCCGAACCCCATAGAGAATCTGTGGGATATTGTGAAGAGAACGTTGAGAGACTCAAGACCCAACACTCTGGATGAGCTAAAGGCCGCTATCAAAGCATCCTGGGCCTCCATAAGACCTCAGCAGTGCCACAGGCTGATTGCCTCCATGCCACGCCGCATTGAAGCAGTCATTTCTGCAAAAGGATTCCCGGCCAAGTATTGAGTGCATAACTGTACATGATTATTTGAAGGTTGACGTTTTTTGTATTAAAAACACTTTTCTTTTATTGGTCGGATGAAATATGCTAATTTTGTGAGATAGGAATTTTGGGTTTTCATGAGCTGTATGCCAAAATCATCCGTATTAAGACAATAAAAGACCTGAAATATTTCAGTTAGTGTGCAATGAATCTAAAATATATGAATGTTAAATTTTCATCATGACATTATGGAAAATAATTAACTTTATCACAATATGCTAATATTTTGAGAAGGACCTGTATAGTTAGTCGAGACAGGCTGTCTTTTTCTTGCTTTTTCACTGTAACTATTACTGTAAAGGGTACACTGTTTTCTTACAATGTACCCTTTACAGTGATAGTTTCTTTCTTTTAGATCAAACTCACAAATTAATTAATTCTATAATATTCTATGTTTTTATACATGCAATTCCAACGTTCATCTTATGTGTTTCACGCCACAACCTGGTTCTGGGGTAACTTGATGTTGAGTCAGACAGCTGGTAGATAGGCCTGATTTTGGGAAAGTATGGAATGGTTAAATGGAAAATGTAAGGTCAACTCGTGATGACTATATTTGATCATTTACAAAACTGAAAGAAAGTGGGGTTCAAGGTTTTCCCTGTTACTTAGCTCATATTATCTCAAAAGCACTCAGGTGCATTACTGCAGTATGGACTGTCATTTATGGAATATCATTCGGGGCTTCAGCTATAGAGCATTTTTGTGTCTGAGTAATATATGCATTAATGTGATGATTAGTAACAACATGTAGATTTATGTGCCACACTATATGGCTTGCAGGTACTACTTACTGCAATCAAATTTAATTTATCTTTTAAACAGCCTTTACACATGACCTTAATAACACACCTTCTTTAGTAGCTCCATCTCTGGCTTCAATCAAACTAATTGCTAATACAGACACAAAATTGGGAGGCAGCTGCCTTAATTTTTATGCAAACGTTTACAAAGTTCCTGCTCTCAAACTTTCCTTCAGTCAAAAGCATCTCTCACGCTGAAATATCCTGTGTAATGCTTGGAACTATTCCCATACAGCGAATAAAGCATCTTGTCAGTGGGATATCATAATAATCAAGGAGAAGGGCACATCTGAAAATTATACAGTAAATGCTCCGTGGTTTTTGCATTTTGTTCATGATTATAAGTAGTTAGAAATCTATAGTTATCAGTAGCTTTTTTTATTTCAAATGTCATTAAGCTTCTTCAAATCAGGAACAGTCCAGTCAGCTCTCAGATTATTTAAGAAATAATATATTATCTGTTCTTTTGTTTGGTTCAGGGAGACTATGATCCTGTCAAGACCCGGGTCGTTCATCTAAAGTTTAACCCAACCACCGAGGCCAAGCAGCAGCGTCAGCAGGAAGTGGAGGCTATTCGAGAGGAATTGACACATCTTAGGGAACTTGTACGTTCCTTCCAGGAAGGAGGAATGGTCTCAAACGACAACTCCAGCATCCATACCTCTGGCCTCAGCCTCAGTTTACCACCATCCAAGGAAGTGCTGGGTAAGATTCACTACTCAAATGGGCCTTGGCAAATACATGGTTGAGAATAAATGTTAGCAGAATTCATAAACTGTTTTTTTGCTATATTAATAAGGAATTTTAATAAGACAGAAGTTAATCAAAGGGTGCATTTTCAGCCTCCAAGCTACAGAATGAGCTCTCTGAGAGCTTGGCAGGGGTGGGGGGCCGTTAACCGATGATCCGTACATGATATTGTCTGGTGGTGGTTGAAGCAGTCTCGGGATCTCCCCAATCTTGTCACCACATCCTCCACGGTGGAGGCAGAGTCTAAAGGCCAGAGAGACGGCGAAACAATCACTATGGCAGAGATTGCAAAAAAAAAGCCCTGGCAGCAAGGCGCCAGGAGTGAATTAGATTTCATATGTTTAAAATAACTATTAAATTCTGAATGGAGACCTGAGAACTGCATACTGGAGAGGACTGATGGTCGAAACATGGATTCAGAAGTGTAGCTTTCATCCTGACCTTTAAACAGTGGACCAGACTTTTGCTATCCCAGGAATTCTGAGATCATCATGAGTTTGTTTTTCTGGTCTAGATGTGTTTTGTGAATCTGCAGAAGGATTATGACTGTGTCCATCGTTTTGTGAAGGGTGCAGCAAGAGTTTAGGATGCAAGAGTATCATATTAAGGACTGTCTAGTACTGATATAACCAAAGTAAGACCTGTGTCCTCCTTCTCTGCACAAAGTAAAGCTTGTTCCCAGTGCAGGTTGGACTTCACCGGGACTGTCTTTTCTCCAGTCCTGTTTGTTGAGGTTATGGACACGATCTCAAGGCTTTCTTTTTACATCTTCAGGCTGACTGTGAAGTGGCCTGAAAGAGAATCATTTCCTCTGTGTGGTTCTCAGTTGGAAAAAGGTGACCTGCTTCCTCTGGGTCGGTGTCAGTCTCTGTCTCAAGCGGAGGACTTCAAGTCATCTTGGGGTCTTGATCAAGAGTGATCAAGATGGATAAACTGGGTCATCTGATTATCTGCAATTATGTTTGTCTTCAGGTAGAGCCAATGCTCCTCTGCACTGAAAGCTGTGATCAGCTGAGGCGGTTCTGGCATCTGACCCAGGTGCCCCCTGGCGCCTCACTTAGGAGGTTTTCCTGGCATGTCTCACTAGGAGGAACCCCTGGGGTAGATCCAGAACCAGCTGGGTTGACTAGGTATATATATATATATATATCGCTTCTGGCATAGAAACATCTTGAGGTCCTAGAATGGGTTGGAAAGTATTGTTAGTGAGGGAAATTATAGGGTTTCCCTCCAGGACCTGCTACCCCCATAACATGAGCTTCGATGAGCAGAAAAGGTGGATGGATTGATATTTGTTATTTTGAATTTAAAAAAAGCTGAGTTTTCTGAGGTCTTACTGAACTCTCTGTTATATTGGTAAAATGCAACATTTACTCAGTAAAAGCAGCAAAGTTACTAAAATGTAGCTCCTGAATTTAAGTAACAGTGCAGTGGCAGCATACATATAATACGTTTCACAATCATTATATTTGGTGAGCCCTAAAGAAAGGTCCTGCTTCGACCTGTTGCTGAATTGTCCCCTGGACAGGAGTAAGTATAAAAAGGAGTAAGTAAGTACCGTATTTTCCGCACTATAAGGCGCACCGGATTATAAGGCGCACCTTCAATGAATGGCCTATTTTAGAACTTTCTTCATATATAGGGCGCACCGGATTATAAGGCGCATAGAATAGAAGCTACTGCAGTCAAACGTTTGACTGGGGTTGCGTTATGCATCCACTAGATGGAGCTGTGCTAAAGAGAATGTCAACAAAACAGTCAGATAAGTCAGTCAGTCAAACTTTATTAATACACTACAAACCAGCGTTCTGATAACTCCATTCACTCTCATGGTAAGGTCTCCTTTACATAGAATTCTATTGAATAGAGCCAACCGCACGTTAGGAATGCATTGGAGTCTATGAAGTTGAAGTTGAAATCAAACGTTAGTTAAAACGTGAAAGGGAACTTTTCCCTGATTCAGTAAACACGTAAAAGAAACAGTTTGATGCACTAAATCAAACGTTAGTACTGTTAACCTTTCCTGTTTCTGTCCCCTGACTGTAGTCTGATGACACAGGGGAGACGCTTTCTCCAGGGCCGAAGTTACTAGTTTCCTCGGGGTTAACTCCCTCACTCATACGTTGCTGAGTTGAGCATGAAGAAACAGCATCAAAACACGGAGTTGTTGACGAGATCCGGGGTTCTTTTTAATGACTTTGCAGCACGTAAAAACACAGGGCTTACAGACTCATACACCGCTGCTCCGGTCGCCGTCTCTACCCACCCCACACACACAATAATACCGACGTCACTCCTTCACTCTTGATTCTCAGCTACGGCAGCACACAGCGCCACCTCTGTCCGGAGGAGTAATGTCAACATCTTCCATACACACACACACGAAACATACACCCCACACACTGAGCTTCTAATCACATATAGTTCAGGCAATTCCTGCAACAGTACATTCAAACGTTATACACACACAAGTGGTGTTGGACTAGGAGTAAGCACAGTACAGGTGTTTACCGCTATTACTTCGGCGACGCCCCTGACTACGGTAGCCGTAGTGCTGCAAGCGGTGCGGCTTTGTAGTTTACCAGTCGTACTGAAACATTTTGACAGAGTGCCGTGTACAACCAGTATGGATCAACCAATTAACCAATTGATCCATATATAAGGCGCTCCGGATTACAAGGCGCACTGTCATTTTTTGAAAAAATTAAAGGTTTTTAAGTGCGCCTTATAGTGCGGAAAATACGGTAAGTAACATTTAGGTACAAAGTCTCCACTGCCCGAGCCGCAGCACGCTTGGCCTCACAGTGCCCGTCAGCCGCCTCATGCCTGAATATTAATGGGTTTATGTCTCTGAATGTGTTTCCGCTTTTACAAGAACGCCAGTGGACCTGCTGATGTGCTATTTATTGCTAAGCTGCCATCTACCTGTGTGAGATGGACCAAGTGTTTTATTTGCATGTAGATTGGATATCTTGAATCCGATCCCAAATAGGCACTGAAGATGCATATGGAATCACTTTTTACATCCTTGTAACTGAATCACCGTGAATGCATTTTAGCACCAAGTCTGAACAGACGTAAAGTGCCTGCAGTGGTTTTCTTTTATGTTTTTGTACTGGTTATATTTTCAGGGAATCAAGCACAGTGACTCTCAATGGTACTAACACCCGTTAAAATGCCAGGTTTTGTGTGTTTAGTTCTGGCGTCTGGCTAGGTTGCTTCAAAACTTTTTATTTTCTTCTTGTAAAGTAATTCTTCTGATGATTTCAATGTATGCTTGGTCACATTGATGAGAAAAACCTCAGTTCCATCTGAAACAAAAAACCTCAGAGCATAATACTGCCACCAACATGTTTCACTATGTGTAAGGTGTCCTTTTGGTGCTACTCAGTGTTATTTTCTGGGCCTAACATACATTTCAAGTTGTTTCCCAAAACCTTAAGCACATTAAGTTTTTCCAGACCATTCCACTTTCTTAAACAAGGTTTAGTCTTCATTGTGCCGTAGTTTCATAAAAATGCTGTGGAACCTCCTTCCTTGTTGATATCCAGTAAGATCCTTCTGATCCATTGTGACTCCGTTGCAAACTAAAAGATGCAAATGTAAAAAAAAAAGAAATTGTAGTGGAGATGGTGGAATTTTGTTTTTAGGATGGTTGGGTGGAGGCTTTCACATGATTACAAGGTTTACAACTTCATTTTTGGCATATGGTTACTTTAGATTGAAGTGATTGAAAAGAACTGGACCCAAACTGTACCACATATGGAAGCTGTTGGTATCAATAATCTGTACCTCTGGCCTCAGCCTCAGTTTACCACCATCCAAGGAAGTGCTGGGTAAGATTCACTACTCAAATGGGCCTTGGCAAATACATGGTTGAGAATAAATGTTAGCAGAATTCATAAACTGTTTTTTTGCTATATTAATAAGGAATTTTAATAAGACAGAAGTTTACCCAAACTGTACCACATATGGAAGCTGTTGGTATCAATAATCTTGTTTATTGAGATATTGTTGATACTAGAGAAATAGTGTTGACAGCAGCTTTATTAAAGTTTTATGGTACTCAGACCTCTGTCTTCTTAGCTTACGTCAAAAAAAGCTGCTAGAAGAAGGGACATGTATTATGACAGGGTTTAATATGAACTTGGGTGAACATCTGCTAGCCAATCTGTCTTCTGAAGTACAGTTCTCTTTCCTGTAATTGCCTCTTGCTTGCTCACTGTTACAATGTCTCATTTCTGATCTTTCTTCAACACTTTACTCTTTTTTTATTTTTTTACAGCTGTTCATTCATTGTTATTTAATCTTGACACGTTCTTCTGTACCACTTGATGTCAAATTAAATGTTAATTGAGTTTTAACCAAGATCTTACATTTAGGCTCTAGTAGATAACTAACATGACGTCTGTAATATCTCTATCTTCAGACAGTAGTCAGTCCAATTGACCGTCTTGAAAAATATCAAAGATCACCTGTAAAAGAAATCTCAATGATTAAGTTGGACAAGTGTTCTGCATATGGCTACACTCCCTCAGCAATAATGATTTGTAGCTTAAATTACCATTTCTTAACCTTTTTTTCTTTCAAATAAACTGATTTGCATAAAAGTCAAATAAACTTAGAAAACTAGGGATATTAACCCTATTATAAATTGTTAGATGGAAACTTAGTGCGAATGAAATATGTCTTCTAAATGTATTTGTACTGTCCACTAGAAAGAGAAAAGAGAGAAAAGAAAGTTGCAATAGTAGTTTGATATTAATAATAATAATAATAAATAAGGGAAATGGTAAAACTTTATTCCTTAGAGATATTCTTGATTTGACTGCAACATTCATGTCTATTTTGCAAATACAACACCAGACTGTTTAAGCAACCTGGAGACATTTCAAGAGAGAAAATTTCAAAGCACAAGGTTTTGTTGGATTTCTGTAATTTTATTGCATTGCCAAGGTGTGATTGTTAGCCATTCTTCCACATAAACTGCCTTTAAATCTTAAAGGTCCTCTCTCTGCACTCTGATCTTTTGTTCTTTCCATAGCTTTTCAATTTTAATGAAAGTCAGGTGATTGATTGGGCCATTTTGGCGGTTTTACTTTCTTTCTTTAAAACCTACTAAGAGTTTCTTTGGCCATGTGGTTTTGGACAACTGTCTTGCTTGGTTTTAATTATGAGAAGTCTAACATCCCACTTTCACTTTCAGCATGGGGTTGATATACAAAACAATTCTTGCTGCAAACATCACATTCAAAAACATAGAAAAGGGCATACTTTGAACAGCACATGTCTAGTAATACAATGTAGAAGTGTAATTACAAAGTTATCTTTAGGCACATTTTTGGCACAGATAAGCGATGTTAGAAACTTCTCCAGGGTATGTTGATTCGCTGACGTGTGTGGTCTATGAAGGCATATTGTGTAAAGTTCAGTGGCATCATCTCAGTGTTTGATGCCACATGATTTGAACACAATCACAGTACAAGAGGCAAGTAACGTAAAGGTCATTAGACGTCAGAATGAAGCAACATCTCTTATCAAAGGCACTCGGTAAACAGCAAACATTCACACATTATGGCAATCTGACCATTTTCTAAGGGGTTTGGCATTAATAATAAGACTCAGAACCCGTACTCAAGTTGTTTGATTTTAAGAGAAAACGTGCGCCGTTGTCATGTGAACAAACAGTAGAAACTCAACTAAACCTTTCCGTGTTCCCCAGAAAACCTTGCGTGTAATCACGACCTAAATGAATGCTGGTAACATTTGCACTCATGCATGCAACTTTTCCGAAGCATCTCTGCATCATGTCAGGACTGCTCTGCATGTTTGAATAAAAATTTACATTCTTTATTCTCCTGTGTTTATACTAATGAAGTATTTTCCATGAATCCATTGAGAAATATATTTGGATGATCCTTTCTTTCTTATTGTATCAACCTTTCTCCCTCCCTCCCTCGCTTTTTGTATCAGAGAAAGGTGCATTAGCAGCGATGAACCAGTTCATTTGCAGAAACTCCTGCAGTTCTTTTTACTTTTTCGTAAATACATTTGCACAGTGTTGGCATAGATCAGCTTTTTTATACAGGGCGTACAAAGAAAAAAAAAAGGCTAAAAATGTGTTGAAGCAGTTAAATTATTCCAGACAGCTTTTCAGTGTTGTGTAGCCCGAACCCTGTGGGATCAGTTAAGGCAGATGTCAGCCATTCCAGGAGAAAGAAACTTCATATGTGTAACTTCATAAATATTGACATGTTGCTATCCCTGTTCTACATGTCATTGCTGTTTCCTGAGAATCTTCAGCTATTTTCAGGGTAGTTTGGTTACTGTCATAACGTGACAGTTTTATCACAATCCTCAAGTCTTGAAACACTATCAGCAGTGACTGGTACTTGAGAAGAGCATTGTCACCCAGGAGACAGTTACAGAGACAGATACACGTTCTTTCACTCTGAATTTTATACTTTCTTGCTTTTCAATTTTCTAAAAATGACATTAAAATAATAGAAGATAAAATGTGTAAAGACAAGAATGACGGCCAAAAAGCTTCATAGGTGATGATTGGACTAGAAGCCTTTGCTTATTGCACTCTCCAAGTTGGATGTCATATTTTGTTGCTGCTGATGCACAGGTTGAAACTAAAAAGCTTTCAGCATTTAATAATCAACAGACACTAGTTGTTAGTATGAGTTGAATTTCTTTTGGTTGCATTGTCTTCGTCAAGCTTAAAGTTACCATTCAGGCATACATTAACCCATTCAGATCTGATGCAATATTGGTATGGGACATGTTTTAAAAGGGGAACAAGGAACCAACATTCTAAAATAATTATATATGTGTCTTTACACAAAGCGGTGTGAGAGACAAATTTGTGACAAAACATTTAATCTTTCCATGGGGGACATCTGAGCAAATTCACCCAGCTTCATGATTGCTATGATAAATTGCTGAAAACCAAGAGCTCCAGATCAGACTGTACTGGTGTCAGTTAGCACATCTAATAGTAAAGTTCATGACAGTACAATTGAAAAAAGGGTGAACAAGTATGGCTTGTTTGGAAGGTTTCCCAGGACAAACTCTAATCTCCCTAAATAGAAATATGGCAGCACAACTTGGGTTTGCAGTGTTATGTCTGAGTGAACCACAAGACACTTAGGAAAACATTCTTTGAACCTAGGCAGAGATCTTTGCCCATAATGCACTTTGCTTAGTTTGGAGAAAACCAAACATTGTATATCGGCACCCATTGCCAACTGTCAAGCACGGTGGTGGAAGGGTGGTGATTCTATGGCCAAATTTGGACCTATCTGTCCTACAGCTGAAGCTTTGGCCAAACTGGGTCATCAGCAGTGCAGTGACTGCAATCACAGCACCAAATCTACAACAGAATAACTGAAAAATAAAAGAATCAAAGTGTTTTTCCTGCAAGAATTCAGTTCTCAAACTGATCAAAGTGCTTTTGCAAGACCTTTGTAAAGAACTAAAGGGCGTATCTTCAAGCTACTGAATCATAGATTGGACTTGGTTTTCCCCTGACAACACTCATTCACAGAAGCTTTTTTCCCCTGCATTTATGTGTTTATTTCTTATTCAGAACTGGAGCAGTAGGAACATTTGACTTCTGATTGTGTAGTTTTCTACAAACATTTGAAGTTCTTTACGTCAGCTATTACACAGACCTAAAATCCTCGATACTCATATTTTCTTATTTAAAAGAATCCTTTTATTGGGATTTGTTTATATGCTAAATTTTAGGGTGCATGATGTTGGAGACTCTTTTTGGAGGTTCATCTCATGGAGCATGCACTGAAAGTTCTACATTTATGCATTTGTATATGGTGTAAGCTGCATATTGGATCAGGATTGGTCTTCAAAGTGTTCAACGTGTCAAAGTTCAAATTTGAGCATCCGTCTCTTAAATTTAAAGTTTCAGCTGTCACAGAGGAAATCTACCCTTTCATGTCTTCGTATGAAGGTCTGCACAGTTCAGCTTCAACATTCAGCGGCTGGAAAAAGGAAAATGCTCCTTTCGCTGGAAGATGACTGAATTTTTTTCCTAGTAATGATTTGTGCTTACAAATGTCATTACATAAATAGCAAATAGAGATTTGAGGACAGTCCATAACATTTACGTCAACATTTTTAGATGGTTTGTGAATATGAAGTCTGAATTTGACAGGTAAAATGCTCTTTGCTTTTCTTTGCTTCATTTTGTCTTCTCTCACACTATAAATCTTTTTTGTGGAAACGTTATTGTTAATTCCTTCTAAAATCACTTAGTCCTACACGGAGACATTTTACTGACTTCACAAATTAAGTTGCCAAATTAATGCAAATTACTTTTCAACAAGTGAAAGTGATGCCTCATTCCGTTTCTACTCTTTGTGATGAGCACCCTGCTGTGATTCTTAGTTGGGTGTTTAGTCTTTACTCTTTGCAATATTTTGTTTTGTAGAACTAAAGTGAGCAGCTGTACTGCTGTGGGAACATTGTATTTGCTTTAGACTTGCCTGCCGAAGCCTGTCAATGCTGCGTCAGACTAGTAAAAAGAGGGAATGCTAAATGTTTACAAAGATGATGTCCTACACAGATGGTTGCAAATTGTACTCAGTGGAAACGCCTATAAGTACTTATGCAGCACAAAAAAAAACTGTCATGCTTACTGTACGTTCGGTGTTGCATCAAAACTGCATTCCCTAAACTTTCTTGTTTATGTTTTAGATTTACGTAAGCAGATGGAGAGCTCAGAGCTGAGGAACCAGAGGCTAAAGGAGGTGTTTCAAAAAAAGATTCAGGAGTTCCGCACCGTCTGCTACGTCCTGACGGGTTACCAGATAGACATAACCACCGAGAACCAGTACCGGCTCACCTCAGTCTATGCAGAGCACATGCATGACTCCCTGCTCTTCAAAAAAGTAAGCAAAATTACAGTAAAGACTCAATCTACCAAATTTATTAAATTAATTGGTATCTTACTGTCAAAATGTGCAAAATCACAATTGCAAAGGACTGGTTGGGTGCAATATTTTTTAGACCACTGTATTTCAAAGTCCATGGACTCATTCTGTGCATGCTAACTTTATGTAAGGGGAGTTTCTCTGCCTTGATTCACATAACTAATGTAGATTTTAGTGAGCAAGATCCTAAAAATCTCCGGAATCTTTAGAATATTTTAGTGATGGAGAAAGTCAATGACAAGAGTGAGGAAGATGTAGGTCATATGCAACATGCACTACTGGTCAAAAGTTTTAGACACACTTTCTCACTTAATGGCTCTGTTTGTTTTCATGACTATTTACAATGTAGATTTTCTCTAAAGGCACCAAATTTAGGAATGAACACACATTGAATTATATAGTAAAACAAAAAGTGTGAAATAATAATAAATTCCTCAAAATAGCCACCCTTTGCTCTGATGACTGGTTTGCTCTCTCGGTGTTCTCTCCATGAATACCTCACCTGAATGGTTTTCCAAAGAGTCTTGAAAGAACTTCCCAAAGTTTCATGGAAAGATGGCCGAAGGTTAATATTTCAGTCATTACAGCAAAAGGAGAGTACTTTCAAGAATATAAAATATAAAACATATTTAAAGTTCTTTTACAATTTTTCTCTTGCTATATAATAACATATGTGTTTGTACAATGTAAATAGTCATAAACATAAAGAAAACCATTAAATGATAAAGGCGTTCTAAAACTTTTGACCAGTAGTGTATTATCACAGTTTCATATTTTCTTGATAATGAACAGACCTGGTATAAATACTATGTTTGCACTTATTGCTTCAGTTTTTGAAACCAAAAGCTGCTTTCATTTAAAATTTAGATAAATATTCAGAGCTTTGTCCAAATCAGGATTTTTTTGGACAGTCTAGGAATAGGCATTTGTAGATCGGTTACAGAGTCTCATACTTCATTTAAATCGATAATGTGCATATGTTTACAACTGCAGTAGCTTTAAAAAGCAATAAAATATGATTACACTTTATTACACTTACATGGTCTACATACGTGTCTCACTTAATTCACTCAATGATATTCAGCAGGATCCGTTTTTCCTTGACAGCGACAGATATATGGATCCAATGACTTACTGCTAGACAGCCTTTAGTTTCTACATATACTTCTGGCTCGATAATTCAAAATTTCTATCATGATCAGAAGTTTTTCGCAATAAACGATACATGAACAACCCATATTTCCAGCTTCACACAGACAAATGTTTACTTCTTAATCTGTCCTTCAGGAATTACAGATTTTGTATTTGTTTTTATTTTTTTTATGTTTAATCTTATACCCAACTTTTAAGTGTGTGTTTATATGCTTTCTAACATCTGCACCAGCACGTTAAATGAGATCATATATGGTTTGAGGTGGTTAGGGCTAACTGGAAGAGCTTTTGTAAACATATGCCCTACGATGATAGAGGAAAAGGTTAAAATAAGAACGTACAGCAACCTGTGGTATCTGTTCTAGTGCTGATACTCGTCTTGTTGAGGTGAGAACATGAGTGGAAGAATTTGGTGAGTGATACAGAGTACCAGAGTGATGATAGGACAGTGACACAGAACTCTAATCGCTCTCTTACTCCCTGTACACTTATTGAGCAGGTTACATACAAACTGTATGTGATTGTCCTTTAGCTGTCGAGCAAATCCCTTACTTAAGTAGCTTTGGTGGGGGGGAAATGTTGTCCTTCTTCCACTCACATCTTTGTCTCTTAGCTCTCCAGCCTGTATGTACATTTATTCACTTTAACACTCTGTTTTTGTTTATCTTCCCAGTTCTCTCTGTTCCTCTGATCTGAGCTTTTAACAGTGGATAATCACTGTTACAAGCTGTTGCTTGCTGGTGTGATGATAGGGGTCCAGTTTGGAGGACCAGTCCTGCCATAATTAAGAATATATACAGAAATAAACAAACTCAATAAAATTATTACTAGGCCAAAATGTAGCTAGACATATAAAATAAAGTGCCATTAAATGCAAAAAAATAATAAAAGAATAGAGTTATTCAATAATTAATAGATTAATCAGATATATATTTCTATTGTGATTTATCTTTGTGCTTATTTTGTATTTAAAGCAATAATTTTCAATCGAACTTTTTTCTTGAAAACTGTACTTTTCTTTTAGAAGTGAATGTCTTGCTCTTTTATTTTTCCCAGTGCTTCACTTTCAAAATAAAAGCATGCCTCGGTGACAGATTGTTTTTCCAGTCTAACCAGAGGAAACATATTTTAAGAACTTTAACGTTAAATTGGCATCTTTAAACATTTCCAAGGATACTTCCTGAAAATATTCAGATGTAATTTTTTCAAAAATAAAGCCTGGTAAATATGGTCAATATTTATCACTATATTAATAATCTTTTTAAAGCAAACTGTCATAGAATGATTATTTCTGTAATTAGATTAGAAGTAAATTACAACAGTTTAACAAAATAAAAATAAAACATCTCTATATCTGATAAATTGATCAATTATTGAATAAATCTCTTATTTTAATTTTTTGGTTGCATTTAATGGCACTCTAAGTTATATGTCCCGCTATTGTAATTATTTTATGAAGTAATTTCTTTATTTCTGTATGTATTCTTAATTATGACAGGATTGGTCCTCCAAATCCTGCTGCTTAAATTCAAACCGTGGGGAAATCATTCTGGCAAGTTAGGTGGCAGTTTTAATATCTTTGTAGGGACGTCATGCCTTGCTCAAGGACTAATTTGAATGCTGCCAGGGTAACGTGTGACATAACAATGTAAATAGTGGGATTAGAATGGGTGAATGGATGTGTAATAATTATTGCTGCAATTCACCCACCTGAGACCCTGCTGGAGGATTTAACTTACTGTCAATATTTGTTAACCTCAGACTGTATCAAAGAATGCAAACAGACACACTTTTATAATGCTCTCTTGGTGGGCATTTTCACGCTGAAGTGCTCACATGTTAGCCTCATTGTTGGGCTCAGTCTTCTCTTTCTTACAGAAAAACACATGCTAACGCATATACACGTTTTAGTAAAGCTTTAAGATACAAATAGAAGAAATAGGAGTAAGAAACAAAACAATAGAGTAGAAAAATTATTGAAAATTCCTTTTAGACTCAGACTGCTCAACAGCTGATCAAATAGCCTTTAAACATGGCAGAGCCAATGCTGGATGCAGTAGGACAATCCTTATAAATTTAACTCAGTCTGAGAGATTTGATTAACTGTTTTTAATAATTTTCCCACTGGATTTAATTTGTCTCCTGCTCCTTTGTCGTCATATAGCCTTTGGAAGTTGTACCTACAACCGGAGTACAATTCAGCAGCGTGAAATGTGAATGCTTATAACATTTTACCTAGTTTAAGATTTCGATTAGGTGTGTGAGTGTGTGTATGTACGTAGATGCACATAAAATATGATAACATGTTTTAGTTCTATGTATGACTATAATCCAGGATGCGAGAATGTTAATTTTAATGGATGGATTGATGAGGAGGAGAAAAAACTTGGGATTTTGTACAGGAAAAATAGAAGTCTTTACAAATAGGATTCTAACGTTCTTCACCTTAGCAACAGGGTGGCCAGATAATCCTGCTAATATTCCCCTCCAGCAGAGGCAACCAAATCTCCCTTCTATGATATAAGCTGTTTAACTGGCCACAGTCACGTTCCTGTACTCGGTGTGTTAATGATTTCATCTCTGTATGAAACTCTGATTGAAATGTTTTCACCAACCTTCATTCAAATTATTTTTCAGCCCTCTAACATCACTTAAGTTTGGGAATAATATGAACTACATCTGTTAGACAAAATTCGTGTCGGTCATGCTCAGCCTCGTCTCAGCATGACTGAGATCTGCCTCATTATGTAAATTTTTGTTTCAGTGTTTGTCATGGCTTTAGGTATTGCTGCAACACTTTTGTTCCTTTCATCATTAAAATCCTACCACTGCAACAGTCGTATGAAGCTGTGTGAAGGTTTGAGGAAATGTTGGATAAACTCAAACAACATGATTGCCAATAACCTCTGGAACTTTAGGAATAATTGCATTCTTTTGTGACTGCTTATTCATGTGAATACGCAGTATTAAGGTAGACAAATCTTTCTTCATGATTTTGTAGAAATCTTATTGGCAGTATGTGGAAAAAAAATCATAATACTTCCAAGATGTGGATTGGAGCTTAAGTGGACAAGTGTTCATTATAGGGTTTCAAGGGTTGACCGTCTGGGAAAGTATTGAAATAAAATTTTCAGGACCGGTTTAGTATGTGATAAATATGTAGAAGAGCTTTGTTCCCTTTCAGTCGATTCACTCAGTACAACACATGAGTATGGGATATCACGCCCTGTGTGCCCTTGCAGAAGCCACCTCTAATCACGTCTCCTAGGCAAATGATGTGATGACGACAGGTGACAGGCCCCCGCCTGCACTATATACCTGTCCGTCATCATCCTCATTAATCAGTTCTTACGCTCTTCACCTTGCTAAGAACATCTCTTTGAGTCAGGCTAGCTAGCTGCTGCTGGTTAGCTATGTGTCTCTTTCTAAAGGCTACTTGGAACTAGTTCAACTGCTTTTGTTGGAGTTAGTCACTGCTGCCTGCTGGTGAGCGTGTCTGCCCGCGAAGCGCTAATTTCAAGCAGTTCGGTCTGGCTTTCGTGGTACGGGATGAGCACAAAGCTAACGCAAGTGAAGCAGAAGTCTTCTATTTGTCCCTGTCCTCAGGGTTGCGGCTTGTCGCTTCAGGAGAAGGACCAGCATGAAGCTTGTCCCGTCTGTCTCGGGATTGTTCACGCTCGCAGAGTGTTGGCGGAGCCCGAAGCATGTGCGTTCTGTCGCCAGCTTCGTCGCTCAACCCTGGAGAGGCGGGTTAAATTCCTCGAAGGTGCTGGGGGAGGCTGCTGTCTCACGGCGAGACCCACTGCTCTCCGAGGCGGGAAACCCAGTTTCGTCCGATTCTGACGGGGACGGCTTTTCGGTCGAAGTCCCCGCTTCTAGCGGGGCAGACCATATGGAGTATGTTGATGGGTTAGCCAATAATCCAGGTGGTTGGTCTCAGCTTCAACTAGAACCCCGTCAGGGAGAGGAGGACGTACTGGACATCGGTTTGGATGTTCATGGTCTGTCCGATGATGAGGATGAGTCTCTGCCGAGTCAGGCTGCCGCTGCTGCGTGAGCGGGCCCGGGCAACACGTTTTTCTCTCTTTGCCGCCATGCAGCTGATACCATGGACGTGGAATGGCCCTCCCCACCTCCGGCGGAGAAGCCATCGCAATTCGCAGGGTTTTATCTCCCCTCGGAGCCAGCCGCAGTCAAGCATCATCTACCCATGTTCCCAGACTTTGTCTCTGAGTTGACGTCTTCATGGAACAAACCACTGTCCGCCCGCGTCATGGTGCCGGGTTATGGACAGTATCTGGACATGGAAGTCGCCGAAAAAAAAACGGACTGGTGAATATTCCGCCTATGGAACCATCTTTGGCAGCATATCTGGCCCGTCCCAAAATCATGGTGTGGGTGGTCCAACATCGCTTCCGTCAAAGCACTGTAGGTTCTCCGCTGCTCAATTGGAGAAAATCTACAGGGCTCAAGCGACCACCGCTCGTGCCCTGAGCTCCATTACCATGCTGCAAACATACCAAGCTATGCGCTTGGCGGAGCTTGGATCCCCAACACCACCGGCGAGCCCTTTGTTGCCACTCTTGAATGAGGTGAGAATCACCGCTGACTACATCCTCTGTGTATCCCGCTGTGCAGCTCTGTCACTGGGCAGAGGGATGGCATCAACGGTGGTTGCGCAAAGGCACCTGTGGCTGACGCTCTCTGATATCCCGTATAGAGATAGAGCAGTCTACCTGGATAAACCGGTGGTAGCCGACGGGCTATTTGGGCAATCTCTTGACGCAATACAGGTGAAATTCGAGCTAAGGAAAAAGCAGACCGAAGCACTGCGCAGTATCATCCCCAGGTGAGATTTGAGAGCCAAATCCAGCTCGGGCACTCGCAAACCAGCTGTACCGGCATAACCAGCTGTACCGCCATCCCCACCGAAGAGGCCCATGAGCTTGAGCCCTCAGACGGCACAGCCACAAAACCACGGCCAAGCTCCCCGAAAGACGGCCTGGAGCAGGGGTCCTCCTCTGGGGCTCCAGAGGGACTCGACGTTCCGGAAGAAGAAGACACAGTCCTCCTAGCTGTGAGACTCGAGATTCAGGAGTTTCGGGAGCAGGGAGACATGTTTGCCAGTTTTCGGTGGGTGCCGTCCAAAAGATGTTTTGTTGGTGTTGTTCGGGATCCCAGTCCCAAGAGGTGCTGCGTTTCCCCCACACTTTCTCCCAAGCACAATTTCCCCACAAATGTATTTGCACTAAAAGCCCCCAGTTTGGGTGTGTTGAATGTGTTTCTGAGCACTGCAGTTGTTCCAAATGTTTGTATGGATGCTCCAAATGTTTCAATAAAGACAGTTTTTTCTATGAAAAAAAGTCAAAATCTAAGGGCTGCAGGCGACAGCCAAATGAGGCTGCACCTCTCTCGCACGTCGGGAGAGGGCAGCACCGTTCCACCAACAGTGCCGCAGGCCAGTCGCCTGGCTGCACGTCTCCATATGTGGCGCGCATGCGCACTCCAACCTTGGGTGGAGAGGACTGTTGCTATGGGTTACCGTTTACAGTTTCGCCTGAGACCACCCCGCTTTGTTGGCATGGTAAACACGGCGGTAATGGCCCAAGCAGCAGAGGTTCTGAGAGAAGAGATAAATACACTGTTGGCAAAAGGAGCTATCCATGCGGTTCCCAAGTCGGACATGAACAGAGGTTGGTACAGCCGTTATTTTGTTGTTCCGAAAAAAGTGGGCGGGCTTCGTCCAATCCTGGACTTCAGAGTTCTGAACAAATACCTCCGAACATAAAAGTTCAAAATGTTAACACTCAAGCAGCTTCTGAGTGTTATCAGCCCGGGCGATTGGTTTGCCACGATCAACCTGACAGACGCTTACTTTCACGTAGTGATACACCCGGACCACAGACAGTTTCTGAGATTTGCCTTCAAGGGCAAGGCTTACGAGTACCTCGTACTGCCTTTCGGTCTGTCTCTAGCGCCTCGCACCTTTACAAAATGTGTAGAGGCAGTGCTAGCACCTCTCAGAGAAGCAGCCGTCCGCATTTAACTTATCTGGACGACTTGGCTTTAATAGCCAGATTTACTTTCCAGAGGCGGACCTCGGGTGAGAGAGTGGAGGCTTCACCCCTCCGTGGTGGCACAGATATGGTGTCTGTTTAGGACAGCAGCAGTAGATCTTTTTGCCACCAGAGCCAACACCCATTGTCCTCTGTTCTTTTCCAGAACAGATCAGGATGCTTCACTGGGAGTGGATGCCTTGGCCCATCCATGGCCCAATGTACTCCTGTATGCATTCCCCCCAGTGGAAATGATACTACCTGTACTAGAGAGGTGCGCAAACAGGGTCTGTCCCTTATTTTGGTAGCACCCCGTTGGCCTGCAAAGTCATGGTAGTCCGAGATAATCAGCCTGCTGGCAGCAGAGCCGTGGCAACTCCCCGTTTGCCGGGATCTCCTCACTTAGGCAGGGGGGGGAGATATTTCATCCACACCCAGAGCTGTGGAAGCTGCATGCTTACCTGCTGAGAGGTCCAGCTTATTAGCCAAAGGCCTCCCCCCTGATGTGGTGGCAACAATCCAGAATGCAAGAGCATCCTCCACTAGCTTATACGCTTATAAATGGCGGGACAAGCACATTGTTCCATTTCAGTGCTCAATGGTGGAAGTTTTAACGATTTTGCAGAATCTGCTGGATAAAGGTCTTTCCTTTTCCACAATTAAGGTCTACTTGGCTGCCATTTCTGCCTGCCATATTGGTTTTATTGGAGTCACACCAGGTGATCATCCTCTGGCTGTACGCTTCTTAAAGGGGGTTCGTAGACTCAGACCTGTGATTAAATCCAGTTTTCCTTCCCGGGATCTCACATTGGTACTAGACGCTCTTTGTGACCCTCCATTTGAACCTTTGGAGTCAGTAGATGTGAAGTTCCTTTCATATTAGCTTGCTCTGCTTCTTGCTCTGACAACTGTGAAGCGGGTTGGAGACCTCCATGCTTTGTCTGTAAAACCCACCTGCATACACTTTTCACCTGATGGTTCCAAGGTCACCTTGTGACCTAATGCAGCTTATCTTCCTAAGGTTATACCTTCGGACTACAGCTCCAGGGCCAACTTGGACCGTACCATCGCAGAGACGGATCGCAGAGACGGAGGCTGCATACACAAAGATCCTGGAGAGTTCCCAATCCTTACTATGGAGCTTTCTAGTTTTTGTCCAACTCCTTTTGCATCTGAGGAACAAAGGAGGTTACACTTCCTGCGCCCTTTACGTGCACTGCGCAGTTACATTGACCGTACTCAGACAGTGAGGTTATGTGATCAATTGTTTGTGTGTATTGCTAACCCAGAAAGGGGGAAAGCTCTGTCCAGACAAAGACTCTCTCACTGGATTGTGGAGGCTATTTCTCTAGCTTACAGCAACAGGGGTCTCCCAATGCCACGTGGTGTGAGGGCTCACTCCACCAGGGGCATAGCGACCTCCTCGGCCCTATTTAGAGGGGTGCCCATGAGTGACATTTGTGCTGCAGCCAGCTGGTCTTTGCCGCACACATTTGTAAAGTTTCGTTTGGATGTGGCAACCCCTTCTGTGGCTCACTCTGTTCTTTCTGCTGGGTCTGAAGTGCTGCACTAGTATGTAGTGCATGATACAGGTGTAATGGCTGTTCTGCGGGGCGTTTATATATGTCCCATACTCATGTGTTGTACTGAGTGAATCGACTGAAAGGGAACGTAAAGTTATGCATATAACTACTGTTACCTGAAGGAGAGTAACGAAGTAACAAAGTACAACACGTTGCTGCCCCGCTGCTCAGCTGGGCTCGGTGAATAGCGTCTATCGAATTGAGTAATGATGACTATGACGGACAGGCATATAGTGCAGGCTGGGCCTGTCACCTGTTGTCTTCACATAATTTGCCTAGGAGGCGTGATTAGAGGTGGCTTCAGCCAGGGCACGCAGGGTGTGATATCCCATGCTCATGTGTTGTACTTCGTTACTCTCCTTCAGGGAACAGTAGTTAAATGCATAACTTTACGTTTTTCCAGACTTTATTTCCCTGTCTCTTTCATGTATCCACCCATTCATCTGTTGTTCTGTAATGCCTTTTAGCCAGTGATCTATTGTCTTTCTTTCTTTCCATCCATCCATCCATCCAAAAATATTGACGCTGTATGTCCACAGTGAATATTTATATTTTTCTTTTACATTTATTAAAAAGTACTGGGAACTGTGGAACGTTGAGTCCGGTATTTGTTCCCAAGCCTTTATTTTGCATGTATTTACTGATTTTGGGGGGGAGTGTCTCCTTTGAGCCTCCGAAACTGACAGAAACAAGTAGTGGACCAAAACAAACCGGGTTTCATTTGGCTTATAGTGTAGACACATCTCACTTTCAATCAAATTTAATCAGCTTTGGTTGTTTTGTTTTTTTTATAAAGGGCTTAATCAGGGGTCGTGGTCCAACACAATCCACAGAAAACCATGTAATGCTATTCCCTTCTAAATTCAAATTGATGTTTACTGGATAAAAACACTTGTTCTGATTACTTTTGATTAAACTCTGAAGCTTTAAAGGCTGGCTGAGAATGGATTTAACACAGTTAAATCTAGAAATGCATCTTAAATATGTAAATATTATATTGTTCAGCCCTGTGCACCGAGTTTGGCATGTTTATCTTTCAATAAAGCTAACTTACATTTCAGTCCACACAGATTTATTAAATTGTTCACATTATTACATTTTCAGCTGTGGCCACTTCAAGCATTGCAAGATTGATGCTCTACTTTAATAAAACCTGATATTGTTCAACCACAGAATCAGCTGATAAACCTCCGCTGTCGTAAATAAAAGAAAACTCCTGCACAGTCATTCTGGTT
The DNA here is from genome assembly GCF_021462225.1 of Girardinichthys multiradiatus. Taxonomy (NCBI): domain Eukaryota; kingdom Metazoa; phylum Chordata; class Actinopteri; order Cyprinodontiformes; family Goodeidae; genus Girardinichthys; species Girardinichthys multiradiatus. Next base: position 39,915,743 of record NC_061798.1, on the reverse strand, counting down.
GTAACTGCAAATAAGATGATCAAAAATAAATTTCAACATGGCAGATTGTTTAAAAAAGGCTTCTTTCCAAAGCCTTCGTGTTGCCTGAAAGTCACTGTCTGAACTATGGCTTAGATATGCTCACATGTGGTACATTACCTCAAGGTATACAGATACAGCATTGAAGTTTAAAATGAATGAAAAAGCATGGTGGATTTATATGTGCGTGTAACTGCCTGGCTGGGTGGTACACACTAAGCAGACAACATGATCCTACCTATAATGTCAGCAGTCTTCTCTTCACATCTGTCCAAAGTGGAATGTGATGTTTAGGCTCCACATGATCAGAGTTTATTTGTTTACCTGAAATAAACTGAGATAAGGCTAGTGTTCTAATGCTGATAAGCTATGCACAGTGAAGGACCTTGAGAGCATTGTGGTAAATATCATTACATGATGAAATATATGGGCATTATACCTCCATTGTGCGTAGAAGACATGCTTTTAGCTTTTCCTGAGGGATAACTGTACGGTTAGTAATGGCAATCAGCCCAATACTCAGGAGATGAAGGATAAATCGCCTTGAAATTTGACTGACACTTGCAGTCCTCAGAAACTGAATCCCAGAATGTTAATAACACAAGATAACTTCAACATTAGATTAAATAAAACACTGGTACCAGAAGTGGAGAAGAACAAAAAATGAGGATGAATACATAAAGGCTTACACATCTCAGGCTCTGCCTTCATTAGGGCAAGCAGTAAGGAGATGGTGGTAAGAAAATTCTCTTTTACTTTAGATATTTCAACTTATTTCAGCTCTGTGCTTTAGACTCAAAAGGAATCAGATAATGTTGGCACCTCAGCGCTCTTGTTTTTGATCAATTTTACAAACATAGCTAGAAGCCTGACTGTGATTCTTCTAACAACCAGTCTTTGTAGGGTGCTAAAAGATCAAAGGTTACGAGTGTCAGAGTTGACTGTCTCTGCAGTATTGGTATAAATAAAAATCAGTTTGAGGCAAAAGCTGGGTAGCTACACATAGTTTATCAAGTGCAGTTCTGCTTGTTAATAATGGATTGAAGTTACATTAAACAAAGTGTAATATAAAAATTTTATTTAAAAAGTTTGCTTTTCCCAACTTGTGCTTGTATGTATTTATGTATATTTTTAGCTCCCCCTCCAGGATGATGGGGCTGATTAGCACCACTGATAAGGTATTTATGATGCTCTAATAATCAGTGAGATAAATACCTTGTATGTGTGAGTGAGTCATTTGAACATTTTCCTTACTGAAGTGAGGGAGAAACATGGCTTGCGCATTAATAGTTGTTAATTAAAGGCTCTGATTAAAAGAAGGTTTAATCCACCTGGCATCAAAGCATTGAGAGATTACTTGTATAATATATATAGTTAGTTCATGCATAGAGATTAAATGGATGTTGCCTAAAGGTACAGAAAAAGTATTTTATTTGTAAAAATAACCAGGAGACACAAATGGAGCTGTACGTTTGTCAGATGAGTTCTCGAGATTCGCCTTTCTAGTGAAATTTATGAGTCACCTGAGTCAGACCAGTTAGGACACATTTTTAGATTAAAGGTTCCTAAGTTTTATTTTCTCTAAACTCCCTAGGCAGACTCAGTTCTTGGCCCTCCTACCTCTGCTATTGATTACAAATAAAGAAGCCGAGATGCAAAGAGATGTGCAATCCACAGAAGTTACTGGAAACTTCCAGATATTCTTCATGAAGAGATTTTTCATTCCTCTCTTTGCTTTTCCTGACTCTTCTGTCACTTTGTCGACACCGCTTTTTCAGTGTTCTCTTCCTAATGAAAGGTAAAGATATAATCTCAAGGCCAGCTCATTAAAACCTACTCCCAATTAATTGTAGCCTATCACCTGAGGGAATGCTGAAGAAATGAAAAACATCCAGTGGATTCCAGATAATCTGTCAGTGTACGATTAAATGAGTATATGCTATTTATAAAACGTTGAGTAGTTTTTTGAAACTGTGAAGGAGGAGGACGGTTAATAAGGAACAGTTTATGGACAAGGTCCTGTTTTAATGACTTGTCTCAACTTTAGCAGCCACTCTGGAATAAGTAACGCTACACAAGAGGGTGAATTTCTATAAGATGCATCGCATCGTAAGCCATCATTACCTTCATTTTGATAAAACTTGATGTTGTAGGAGGTAGGCCAGCAGCCAAAATTGATCCATTGTGCAGATGCTGTCTCCTACTGATGAAATGGCTGTCCTGTCTTGACAATTAAGATTTAATGAGACAGTTGGCACATTTTCTCCAGCTGTCAATGACTCAAGTTTCTTTTCAATTTATGCTTCACTAGGGCTTGCTACAGAAAGGTTGAGCCTACTCTCCTGGCAACACGCGGGGTCCCAAACACTAAACAGTCTGGAGGGAACTGCTCATTCAAATGTGTATATTCCTGTTCCCGCTGCCAAGTCTCTGTCAGAAACCTCACATCCAGGCGTTCTTTCAATGAGTCACCAAGGAATAAAAGTTTAATTTGCATCAAAGCTAGCATTCAGCAGGGCGATCAGTTTTGGCTTCATGCACTCAGCCGCAGAATTATGCCGGGCGGCTGGACTTTGTGGTGGAAAATAGGCGCTGTCCACAGACCCCTCCTGCCAGGTGACCCACAGGCCGGATTCCATCCCAACTCGCGGACTGGTACCGGCCAGAGGCATCGGTCGAGGCCAGCAAATCCGGACCTGCTGAACCACGATATTTTCCCTCATCCTGGTCTGGACACCAGCTCTGGATGCCTGCTTCCTTGTAGGTAGTCAGACGTGCATACAAAGTTTGGAGGGAAAAACTCCACATACCTGGCTCAGGTAACACAGACATCCTCCATATGCTCTTTCATCAGAAATAGCGTGTGCCGATTGATTGGCAGTTGAGAAACAGTTTGTTGAGAGACTTGATAAGGCAAAATATAATACTAGACTAATCACAAAAATGTGGTAGAGTGGAGATGAAGAGAAAGACAAGTCACACACTGGTGCCATCTTAACACACCCTACAGGATCCCTTCTACTGATTTGGGTACACATGGGTATATTTCCATTATAAAACAAGAGCAGATGATAAAAAGCAACTAAAATGGATCATTATGGGGCTGCATGATTTGTCAAAAGTCAGGTTGTTGATTCTGAGAAAGCTGGTTTACATGAAATTAACTGCTGTATCTGTGTCCATCACAACAAAGGGAGGGGACACATGAAGCTGAAAGAGAAAGGGATGTTTTGATGATTCATGTTGATTAATGGCTGCTGTTCATTCCATTAAACTGTCTCTAGGGGGGATTTTTCCACCAGACTGTTTCCAGTGCAAAGCTGGAACACGTGTTTGCTTAGCATCAGTTCTTTCTGCTTCCACCATCATAAGCACTGGCTTTGCTTTGGAAAACTGGCACTGTTCTTTGATTTGCTCTGTACAGCCTGAAAGAACTGTGGTCTTTCCAGCACTTCCCCTGGCATCTCAATAAAATGACTTTAAAGGCCTTTTAATTTTTTACTTTTTACTCTTAAATCATTCAGTTGTAGTCTATATAAAGTGGAACTGTAATGATTTGGTCTGAACTCCTTGTTATTGTAGTTCCACAAGCCCCCCTCTTTTACCCCTGTTTTGAGTGGCGTCTGAGTAACTTGTTTTAGTGCCGTCTCTTTAAATGTTGTTGAGGCAAGAAGATTGCAAAACTCTTTATGTAATAATACTATTGAAAACATGCAGTACGATTCAGTCCATAAGGAGCTAAAAGCAGCACACAGCACTAACCTCAGCAGAAGGCACGATGCTACTGCTATCAAAACAATGTCCAGGACGTCATATCAACACACAATAAATTCATGTCTGAAATAAAGTTTGTTGTCATTTGAGCGTTATTTGCAAAATAACTCGTCCTTGAGGTGGGGAAATAGGAATTTCCCCACTGATGTGGGTAGATTTTAATAAAAAATCAAATTTAACCCGGCACTTCGAAGAGGTTCTGATGCTAGGGGACAGTGTAATGAAATGTGTGGGCTAATACACCCAACAACCGAACCAAACTCTTTCAGCGCAGGCATACTTGAGCTTGGACTACAAAATCGCAGCGAGAAATAAAAATGGTAATATAGATATGGGAAATTGATCAGTTGGATGTCCATGACCTTGTTTAGCTGTTCTGCAGGAAATACTGTGACGTAACAGTTGGGAAAACGTAACACATGACAGAGAAAACTGAACTGACTGCAAAATATGACCCAAACAGAATATTTTACACAGCACCCAGCGAGACTAAATTCAATTTTTCTGCACTCCTACAGACTCCAAGTACACAACAAATTGTATTTGACGGCTAAAAAAGTGGATTTTGCATAATATGTTCCCTTTAAACCATGAGAACTGGATGATGGAAATTTTTTAGCAGTTCTGAATCTGAAAATGTTTAGCCCTTGGTATTCCTTGAAACTGGTAGCCGGCCTATGCCTGTTGTTCACTTGTCATTTTTAGATTAACATTTTTATTTTTTGCTGGTACTCATTTTGTAATGGTCCATTTCTTACAGTGTGTCATTCTTTGACGTTGATTGCTTGCTTATTTTATTTAATGTAGATCAAATCCGCACAAAACGTAAATATCATCCAAGAATTAACTAAGCACCTTTTTGTGAGTTTATGAAGAAATGTTTGTCTTGGTAAAACGTATTTCTGGGTCACTGCTGTGGTTGACAAGGATCCCAGATAAATGAGGTGAGCAGATAGGTTCAAAAGCAGATTTCTACTAAGCAAATATCCACATACTACAATAACAGGATTATAATTCTGTATGTATCATTGAGTATCCACTGAATTTCCCTGCTTTAGGACCCACAATTGTCTTTTCATGTACGTAACGAAAAGCATTAAAAAAACACTTTATGTGTGTTTGAAATGTTTTGGGAAAGACAGGCCTTCCTGGGACTGGGTTTCAATTTGCTCTCTGAAACAAAACACTCATTGGTGTTTTGCTTACAGCTATGAAGAAAAACATGAGCAAAACACTAATAAACAGTAAACACAAAGGCTGATGGGAATACAAGACTGAATGCATTAACGGCATCTTAAGTGGAAATGATGTTATACACTTAAACCTTCAGAGAGAAACCCCAGTTTTTTAATATCCCTGAGAAAGGAGGAATGTTGACTCTGATTTCTCCTGACAGTCTTCTGTCCTGCATGCCCCCAGGGAGGAAGTGCACTTGTAGCTGCGTGTGCCTGGGTGCTTGCATGTTTGTCACTGTCCATGCTTGTTTGTGGGCTTGCACTTGTTGGTCTCGCCAACTCCTCGGGTCAGTGTTCAGAGCATATGTCCTTTGTCTGGTTGGTAACATGATGCACAGCAGCAGAAATTCAAGTGATGTCATAAATATATTCCTGTGCCTAAGAAGTCTGTCCTTGACCACAGACTGATGGCCCTCTGCACATTAGTCATTTGTTTAATAATGAATATCAGATGAATGTCAGTGATGAATATTTTCTTTGTTGGCGCTAAAACTGAAATTGGATCAGGAACTTTTTTTGCCACGGCATGGCAGTCTCATGGGGTCCGCCTGACTTTAAATGCCATCTTATATGCCTGCATGCTCTTTGCAGATGATCGTGTACCTGTCAATTTGTAGTAACATTGTCAACCTGTCTGCAGCACTGTTGTGTGGATTAACCACTTCTGTGGATGCTGATTTACTATAAAGATAGAGTGCACAAATCTATGATGAGTTGTCAGAAAGCTTGACATTTTTCCAATCCCTGATCCTAATGGAAGATTGGTCTTTTAAACAATATATGAAAAACAAATGTACAAACCTTGTGTTACATGTAGGACCTTTTTTTAAAATCTCAGGCTAACATGTGTTTATACCTGTGTCACGACAAAACATAGAGAGATTTTATTACAAAGTCCCAAAACCTATTGAAGAAATATTTATTATCTTATACACACACACACACATTTAGTCACCAGCTGTTTTATGCAGTACACCAGTTAAGCTGTCACAAATGGCAAATCCTTCAATCATATGGCAAGAGGCTTGATGCATTTAGGCATCTAGATATGGTGAGGACAACTTGCTGAAGTTCAAATAGATCATTAAAATTAGTAATAATGGAGGTTTATGTGCCTAAAAGCTGCATTGTTGTTTATGCCAGATTGGCTGGTCTGAATATTTCAGAAACTGCTTGAAGGTTCTACTTCTGTCAACTAAGAATTGGAAACCGAGGCTATAATACACACATACTCATTGAAATTAGACAATAGCAAATTGGGAAAACATTGCCTGGGTGTATGAGTCATGATTTCAGGTGCAAAATTAAGATAGTAGGGACAGAATTTAGTGTAAATAATGTGAAAACATGGATCTGTCCTCTCTTATGCTGGCGGTGGTGGTGTATTGCTGTGGGGGATATTATGCTGGAACACTTCGGCGCGCTTACTATCAGTTGAGCATTATTTAAAATATACACACCCTGCCCGAGTATTGCTGGCCTTGTCAGTGCCTTATGACCACACTGTACCCATCTTTGATGGCTACTGCCAGAGGGATAAAAATCGACCCTCCTACAAACACCAATGAAGGAAATGTAAATTATTGGGGGACCCAATATTTGTGACACCAGATAACTTTGTTAAAAACAATTATTTCTTAACATTGTCTTTGTTTTTTATTGAATCTCTTAATTTTCGCACTTAAATTAAAGTTTTTGATTTTTTTCCCAAACTCTTTTGAGATTTTCTGGTTTCAGTTTGAGAATATGGTGCTGCAATATGCATTTCATACATGTTGAGGCTTCTTACACATCCTTACCAGGGGTGTCAATAAGTACATGTATATAGCTTTTTTTTTTTTTTTTCAAAATAAAATTAAACATTAAGAATCTCAAATATACCTTTTACTGAATCACTGTTTAACAACTGTAAGTACAATAAACAATGTAACAAATGGGCTTTCAGATGGCTTTATAGGTATCAAAGGAAAAAGGTGAGGTGGGAGGTTGTCAGAATGAACCAACTGGATCTGCTCCCATGTTTTATGTATTTATGCCACTAAGAATCAGGTTAATCAGTTTGCTTTAATTGTCTATCATACCACTGACAAAATAATTTCCACTCACCAGAGAGGCACTTAAAGAGAAATGAACAAACAGCTGATTAACATATAAATATGGATGCATTTGTCTGTGGTGCTGAATGCTGTTTTCTCTCCCTGACATCCTGATGTTGAATACAGAAAAATGTCAGAATCTGCATTTAAATGAAAGGCTATTAATCTGCATATTTCTGATTGTTGTTCAATTAATCTGCCTTCTGTCATTCCTCCACCAACAATAGCAGCTATGATGTACCGAGGAACGGTGTGTTGTTGCAGAGGATGGTTTCTGTGAGACAGTCGTGTAGGTGTGAGCATTGTATGTAGAATGATTGGATCAGAGAAAGTTAAAGGTTAAACATTTAATCAGACAGGACTGTAAGTGATAGAATGCAATCATCATCATTCCTATATTTTTCCCTACAGTAAAATTAATTGGATGGAAATCTGTGCAGAAAAAGGAAATCGATTGGAAGGGGCAGAGAAGAAAAAATTATCCTCAATTAGCGTCAGAGAGCAGATACAGAGGCCAGATGATCTCTGAACTGTTTCATCATCTCAATAAAATGCCATCTGTCACCTCCATGGTGTGATGTCTTAACATCATTTTCTAATGAAACCATGCTTAAGTGCTTCAGGCAGAATGTGATTGGGGGTTATCTACCCAACATTTTACTTGTTTTGCAACTTATTAAACTTGTCTGTTATAGTTAAACACAATGCAGTTGTTTAGAATTTCAATTTCAGTTTTATTTATACAGCGCCAATTCACAACACATGTTGTCTCAAGGCACTTCACAACATTCAGGTACATACATTCCAATTAATCCTAATCATTGAACAGTGCAGTCAGAGTTAGCTTTTTATTCAAATTGGATAAAATGTTTTTCTGTCTAAGGAAACCCAGCAGATTGCATCCAGTCAGTGACTTGCAGCATTCACTCCTCCTGGATGAGCATGTAGAGACAGTGGACAGTCACTGGCGTTGACTTTGCAGCAATCCCTCATACTGAGCATGCATGTAGCGACAGTGGAGAGGAAAAACTCCCTTTTAACAGGAAGAAACCTCCAGCAGAACCAGGCTCAGTGTGAGCGGCCATCTGCCACAACTGACTGGGGGTTTGAGAGAACAGAGCAGAGCCACAAAAAGAACACAGAAGCACTGATCCAGGGGTACTTTCTATGGGAAGGAAAAGTAAATGTTAGTAGATGTAGCTCCTTTAGTCGTTTCACCTAGAAAGAAAGAACAGATTAACTCTGAGCCAGTTTTCAAGGTTAGAGTCTGAAAGAGAGCACATATAATTAGTTACAGTAAAGGTTCAGTCAATTTCCATGTCTAGGAGAGAGAAAGGGTTAAACACTAAAAGACAGGGCTATGTGGATCATTGGTAGAGGGTGAGCATTAAGTTGTTGCCAGCAGAAGCTCGGACGATTCCCCTCTCCAGAAAGGTGTCACAGGTAGACACAGAGTCAGACCAGGTGTAGCTTCTAGGAAGAGAAAAGAGAGAACTCTTGCAAGACTGGAAGAAAATAAACAGGGTTGTCCACTGCGTGCTAAGAACAGAAAAACGTATTAAGTAAATGAGTGTAATTTTGAAGGTAATTTAAAATCTGGGCAGGTATTATTTTTGCTGTATGTGCAAATTTCCTCTTGACAATTTAAAAAGCCTGCAATTAATTAGAAGTATTACAGAAAATACTTGAATGAGATGGTTATTCAACAACACCCCAGAATATAAAATACAACTTTAAGGACTTGAGTGCAGGTCAGACAAAAGAATAGAGAAATATTTCGGAATTTTTTTTAATTTTTTTTATTCAGCCTTTTATAAACAGTTGTGCAAACTTAGAGTGATTTGTTAAATTTAGAATAATATTACACCACCACTGACTGTGAATCCCCTGACAAAATTGACTCTTAGGCTCATGAAATTGGCATGGTAATATTAACCTTGAGTACTGAACCTCTTACTTGCATGTAGTTCTGCTGTTTAAAGTTTATTCAGTCATGGTGTATCAAATCAGATCTCATAAATATGTTTGATTCATGGCGGGGTAAAAACTGAGTTAAAGAGGGGCTTAGCACAGAGCTGTGGCACTCTAGAGCTAAGAATAAAGAATGACAGCCTTGGTTTGAAATGTTTCTACTTGTCTTTTCTTCCCAAATCCCAGAGTTATCTCCCATAAGGTGTAAAACTAGGGATGCACCATACAAAAATATCGGCCAATATCAATTTCTGACTTTAATTCTGCAGTTATGGCCAAGAACAGATGTTTACCGATGTTCTATACATTTCCCTACCCTTTGGGACCGATACCGATATGTTAATGCAGATAAAACAAGCATCCCTTTGTAAAACGTTGTTAGAAATCGATGATGAAATATACTTTTCATTTATATTTAGCAGAAATAGAAGAAAAGAAAAATAACAGTAGAAAAGGAGAAAGGGGAAAAAAAGTAAAGGAAAAATTTGAAAAAAAGAAAACCTTGACTAAAATACAATATTTATCCCTCAGTATCACCTTGTTTACACAACATTTAAAAACATAAGGTATAATATAATCTAATTGCTTTTATTTATAACAGAAAAACACATCTGCTGCAAAGATAATAAAGCATTTTGTTAAATTTATATTTGTAATTTTTGCTTACTTTGGACATGATACATAAACTTGATCAGTAATTTAGAATAAACATGCTGTAAATGTATCGTTTTCAACTAAACTCTTATTGTGCAGCCTACTGACCCTTTCCCCATTCTGCTCTGTATGAAGTATAAAAACGTGTCTGTTAGATTAGTTGGATTTCCAACTGTAGCATCACAAATGTGGTTACATGACTGATTTTTACAACCAGGAATGTTTCCAAACAGCCAAATGTATTCTCCTTGTAAGCCAGACATACACTTTATTGCCAAAAGTATTTTTCTTTCTACAGAAAAATACAGAAAAAGGTCATGTATTTTTCATGTACATGAACTTTGATGACATCCTGTGCTTAATCTATAAGGTCCAATTTGTTGATGGACCCACCGTTGGACTCAGTTCAGGCTGGTCAGGTTTCACCACACTTTGTAACAACATGCGTTGGAGGGGGGCAGTGCTGCACCTGCTTTGGCTCTTTCTCAGAATGCTCTGATGGAAATTTACATGGTTTTAAGCCTCATACCTTTTTAAAACAATTTTATAAGTTGATTCCAGAAACCAAACTGAAAAATCACAGGAACAAAGTAAAAACTTTGTCCATTAAAGTTTACACGAGTTCTTTTTCATTTGCATATTTTATGTAATTGTGGTTTTAGTGGTATCATGATCTGTGGCTGCCACATAACTAAACTGGAGAAAAGAAAAAGTTGAGATTGAGAGCAAGTTGGTGTCCATCACACTTTGCAGACAGGACTAGATGTTCCAGCTTGATGTTGACCCTTGAACACAGTCATCAGAGCTCGTTGTGAAATGGATATTGAAGTTTTGACAGAAATTTATGCAATTCCTTAAAACTTTCTTTTGCACCAGAGAGCCAGCAAATATCCTGCAATAATTGTGCCACAGGTTTGCTGTTGGATATCAAAACTATCTTGTCAAAAAGCATCTTAATAATTTCAATTTGGCCAATCCCTAAATGGGTGGGATTTATTAAAAGTTGTCCAAATGCTCGCAATGTTTTCCTGAGAAACCTGTGATACATTTAAGTTTGTCCTGTTAAAATCTAATCATTTAAAGCCATTTTTACACAGACAGCATTTTAAAAGAAACAATGAAAGCCACCTTCTTAGGACTGAGCTTTCAGTGTATGGAAGTTTCAAAGATAAATGATGCATTTGCTTCTCTTTATTAATCCCAAATGAGGAGGAGAACAGTATAGCTTTTAGTTTTGCTTTAGCACACTGTACCCGTGCAGGCCTCTTGATTGTATCTTTTATTAAAGGATTTACATCAGTCTATTTGAATGTGTTTGTGTGCACCTTTTACTTTAACCCTGTCAGCGTCAGGAGAGAAATGTCATTGTCATTCAGGCAGTACTCAGCTCCTTGGCTGGATAGGGTCACTATGAAGCCCCGCCCTGCATCTCAAGTCAGAAAGTATTGATTTCCTTTAATTGGATAGACAAATAAAAAGATAAATGGGAAAATACTTAATTGCTGTGTTGTTGAGGTATTAACTTAAATTTTCTTCACCAGTTTTCTCACTATAGTACAACCACTGATCTTAAAGAAATAAGTAAAAGTTTTTCTCTTCCCTTTTCTTTGTTTTCACATAAAAAGGCTTGATGTCACCTTGTGGTTAAACTTGTGATATTTGTCTTTATTTTAATGTCACCTTCCATGTTTTTGCAAGGTGACATTAAGCCAGCTTTACAGTTGTTTGTGCTTGAAAAACATGCAGTAAACAGAACCATGTTGATTTTTAGAAAGGTCAGACATTGTTGAAAACATTTTTTATGAAAGTGTGAATATGCAAGTAAGTATTGATAAGGTCAGTATTTGAATAAAGCTGAGGTTTCCTTTGACCTTTCATTAATTTTTGGAGTTTTTCTTTAACGAAGAAAAATAAATGTGACCGCAAATAATTTCTCAGATTTTATTTGCTCAAACTGGTTGAGGAGAGACACCTACACATGCGTATTGCATCCACTTCTAACACTCTTCTATAGATGTATGGTGATGCTACAAGCTCTGTGTCCATTCTGGAGATAATAAATTTGTAAAACCTTCGGAAACTTTTGATGAGGCTTTCTTTTACAATAAAACCAAAACAAAACACGATGCTTCAGTTTTGTTTCTGATTTACTTTTGTATTTTGTATAGCTTTAACATGCTGAGATTGATTTAGGAAGATTCTGAGTTCCCTTTAGGAGCTACATTGTCATAACAGCATTTAAGATAGACTCCCTGTCATGTGTGGTCTTTAATTGTTTATATTAAGAGCATAGTATAACTAATGCTCATATGACCTCATTACATCACAATAATTTGTAAGCGAGCAGATGCTGTAAAACATAATTTTACCATTTTTAAGACAGATGAAACGATTCCAGGAATATCATTTTAAACTGTCTTTAGCATCCATTATCAGTGTTGTCAGTGGAGCTAGTATGACTAAAACAGCATTTTGTGTATATATTCTGCTGAAGACTCTTACCTTAACTTAAAAATCTGCCAGCATTCTCCTATCCAGCTTGTTCAATGACATAGAGATGATGAAAGTCCAAAAAGATGAAACTACACAACTTTGCCTTACATTATTTAGCCTAACTGTTATCTTTTTTTGTGTGTCTTTTTTGAAAAAGTAGTTGCAGAACAAGTACAAGATTTGTATCATACGTCAGTCTGGGTTGAAATCGTTCTATGGAGTTGGTCATCCATTCCAGTTAGTTTTGAGGATAGCTGGCTCTTGGAGATTCACATTTCTGGTCTTTCTTGATGTCTGCTTTTGACACCATTGGTCATAGAGTCTTAAGGTGTATTCACACCAGGATTGTCCTTTCGTCCGCTTGTTTGGTCCGGACCAAAACCGGAATTTATTTTTTCCGTTTGGTGCAGTTCGCTTTCAAATTGTACTTTTTACAAGTGAACTACAACTTGTTAACAAAGCCACATGGGTGACAATCGTTGCTTTCATTGGACAGAAATGAGTAGGGTGGGACAGAGCACAGACCCGGAAATGGAGGAAAACAATCATGTAAGTAATGCTTGCAGTTGTATTTTGCATGTTTCTCAGTTATTACAGCTGCAAAGTCATTGTGAGTGTCAAGAGCAGGTCATTCTAGGCAGGTTTCGCAACGTTCTATTTAACATTTTGGAACGCCGTTGACGAATGCGTGCTGCAAGCCAAAGGACAAGACGTGCTCTGGATGCTCTGACTCACAGCATGCTGGTAGCTGCGTTGTTAAATAACAGACGGCTGATCACATATGATTTCAGTACAACGTTCTCTTTTGCCACCGGCTAAGCCCAAAGAGACGTATGTTTTCTGTAGTTGGGTCAGATTGGGGCCAGTTTGTAATTACACTAGAAGCAAACAGTTCCAGAGTCCAAGACCACCTCAACAAGTGAGTCTGAGTCCAATTGTTTGGTCCAGATCAAGAGGGAAGTGGAGCAAAAGTGGCAGGTTTGAATACGCCTTTAGTTGAGAGGGTATATGACAGTCTGTATACCTGGCTGGACCCCAAGTTTCAGTTCTGGGACCAACTTTATTTATTTCTATACATTCGTCCCCAAGTACATCAACATAAAAACATCCTGATTATTCCTATTATATTTATGTTGATATTCAGCTTTATTACCTATTTAAGTCCACTGATCCCCATTAGCTTTCTTCTTTGATGACATACCTAACAAGCATTGGTTACCTAACAGTTACCCAGAGCTGAACTCCAAAAGACTGAAACCCTTATTATGGCCCCTGAGGACTGTCAATCTGCAGTCAAGCAGCACCTTGGTTAGGCTCTACTGTTTCTGCAAAGCCTAAAAAGCTGAATTTTTGGAGTGTCAATTAAGACATTTAAAAACTGTTTCTTCCAACTGTTTAACATCTTTGAGCTTCAAAATCTTGTTTCAAAACCTGAACTTGGGACGATCATTCTCACTTTCAGCTCTTTTTAACAGCAGTTTAAATAAGATGATATTTGATAGGTCACAGTTTGTTTTTAATGAATGCATGAAAGAGACAATATTGTACACCATTTTGGTACATTTTATGATATATTGTAAAATACTAGTCCTCCATGTTGAAGCTCGGCTGCACGGTGGTGCAGTTGAAGAAGGTCCTGGGTTCGACTCCCTGCCGGGGGTCTTTCTGCATGGAGTTTGCACCGGGTACTCCAATGGACTGGCAACCTGTCCAGGGTGCTGGAGATAGGCACCAGCTTCCCCACGACCCTCTGTGGAAGAAGCGGTAGAAAATGACTGACTGATTTTAAAGCTCTATGTTGTTTGACCCCAGCTTATATATTTGACCCCTTGGGCTTCATATTCTGGGATCATCTGGTCAGAGATTGTTTCTAGTGCCACAGAGACATTTTAAGGCCAGAGGAGAAATATATTTTAAAGTTCAAATAAATGTAACAGAAACATTTTTACCCCAAAAAATGTTATTTTTTTTAAGTTGATTGTTGTCTTGAGGACCTTTTTCTATAATAGCCCTGGACTCCATGTTTCCACTGGATATAAATAAAACATGACACAATAGCTTTTTTTTCTCTTGGCACCTTACAAGTAAGTTTGCATTCAAGTAAGGCAGATGTGTGTCTATAGTCATAGGTCAGGAAATAGCAGCAAGAAGAGAGCAACTCAGCTAGATTTGCTTATAGTAGAGTAATTAAAAAGTATAAAGCAACTGGAGCTTTGACCAAAAAGGACCTGGCAAGTGAAAAGTACAGGGACAGAGGTAAAAAAAAAAATTTCAGAGCTCACAGAGAAGTGCAGCAGTGTGACAGTATGTTACTGGAAAAAATAACTGTGTTGGTTGGTGTAAACTCTTAAAAAAAGAAGCTTCTAAAATGTTACCAAACCTGACCTCGGCACTTTGATAATGAGACTACACAAGACAGAAATGCTGTGCTATTAGTAGATGTCATTAGTGACTGAGACATATTACACAGAATCTAAGAATTACTTTTTAGCGATTAGTGCAGGGACTAGCAGATACCTACAGTCCCTAATTCTAATACCTAATAACTTGAGGGGTAAATTTCAGGTTGATCAGAACAGTTTTATGGCCCTGCAAGCGGTAATGCCTGTAACCTTTTAAGCAATTTCTTTGTGGCTTATTTCCAGACTTTAAAGTGTTGAATGAACTGCCATTAAATTGTACTTGCCTTCCTACATAATAATCAAGATATAAATTCAAAGTCTCCATACTTTGGTTTCTGAATAGGAAAAATTAGACCTAATAACATTCCCCTCAGCCTGAGCTGTGCTTTGTGTTTAGTCCTAATTAGCACATTTTGGAGTCAGAGAAGAAACATAAAGGCATTGTCAGTGTGAACAAATGGATGTGCTGGTTTTAACATTCAACTCAAGGCACTGCTGTGTTCAACTACAGCCTATCAGAAATGGTAGCACAACATAGACTGTAAGAGACGGTAAGAAGAAAATTAAAATAAACCTAGTAATTGTAATATAACTATTTAAAAAAAATGAAATACAATAAAAGAGTATAAATATATTTAAGGTGAATAATAAAAAAGTCTTCAATGTCTCTTGATTTTATATTTTTATTGTGGTAATAGGAAATGGGTTTTAAAGTGTATCTGCTGAATAGCTTGGATACTCCCTCTGCTTGTTTGAAACTGTATTAAAGCCCTGGTCAAACATGCATGGCTCTATATTAATTGGATTGCAGCTGAACATGTCAGTGGCCTGTCTGAATTACCCTCCTGTTGCTTTTCCCGTGACCTTTTGCAACAGAAGTCTGACGAGGTAGGAGCTGTTCACGCACACTGTCCGTGCAGCAAGAACCCTGTCTGCTGCAGGAAAATTATTTTACAATAATTAATACAGTAAAATCATCTAGATTATGAGACAGAAGTCTGTACTAGTGCATGTCAAATAAAATACATATTGATTAAAGAGATCTAATCTAATGTGAGATTGTGAAATCATTTGTTTATAGTAGCCATACAGGAGCAATCACTGATTATGAATTTTAGGAGCAGAAGTGCTGCCACGCTGCATTACCAACTCTAAGGAGTTGTTCTGATGTGACCCAGCAGTAAAACAAGATATTACTAGTATTTTCAATTTTTTCTTTTTGTAAACCTTTGACCTGCCAATGTTGATCGACTGAACGGGATTTTTTTTTTTCCCGCTGTGAGCGGTCATTCATTATTTCACACTGGGTGTGTAAGAGAGCAGTCACTTTTAATTGGGATTTCAGTAATATTTTAAAGCGAATACAAAATGATTACAGAGTTGAGTTTTTAAACTAGCTTTAGCATCTAATATTAGTGGTTAGCATATTTAGTTTAATTAAACCAGTAGTATCTGTCTGTTACCTCCATAGAATGTACATCCTTAACTTAAAAAGCAGCCAACATTTCCAAACGGAGCACGATGCATGACAGAAGTTAAAAGCTTAGACAGATGACCTCTGTTTAGCCTTACTGTTTTCTGCTGAAAGTCGTGGTCTCTCTCCCAGCCTTAATGATCAGCAGATGAGCCTTGAAATGTCTTTGAAAACAGAGCGTCTGCATAAATAGCTTCTTTTGATTTCATTTTAAACACCCCAGTGATATTGAACATTGCTATAACTTTGGGGGTTATTCTCTCAGTAACAACTTCAACACAGTGTTGTCAAAGACACCTGGAAGCTCTTAGTATGGGGATTTCATTAATCAGGAAAGAATATCAAATTTTTTGAGGGCCTGATTGATCAGGGCCAATCAGGCTGGAAATCAGCCAAATCCACATGCCAGTCGATTTCTCACTGCATGTCAATTACAGAGGGGCTGCTATTAACTGTTTTTAATTCCTTATTGTGAATATTAATCTCTGTGTATATTATATGTAAATAGACCCTAACCCATATATTTCCAAAAAGCTACCAGCATATCAGATATCTGGTGGGATTTTTCCATGACTGATAAAACAGAGCAACTTTGCTGTACTCTGTTAAGCCTTCCTGTTATCTGCTGAGGTCTTTCTCTCTCTCTCTGTCACAAAACATATGTCTGTGTGGAAAATACAGTTACCTTTCTTGGAGCTTTTAACAGCTTATGTGCTTTGTTGCCTTAATTAAACATCTCACATGAACTATCTTCTTACCTATGTTGAGTTCAGCAACCAGAAAAAAGGTTTGATTTTTATGTGTCTGACCTTTTGGTCCAGGTCATGCTCGTAAAGGTTATTTCTGGCTGCCAGGTGATTTTTTTTTTTCCAGTGCATCACTACTTTAAAGCATTTGAATTGAAGCCTCAGCTTTCGGATAACGTTAATATTTTATTTATAATAGTGGACTTGTTTTGAGTAAAGCATAACTTCATTATGACTTATGTAAAACAGTAGCTGCCTTTAAAGACATTATTATGTAAAGTAAAAGTTTGTGTACTTGCAGTTGATCAGTAGCTACGTTTACATGCATAAAACTTGATGATCAGATTAAAATCTCTTCGGAAAGAAAAACAAAAAATATTCCAATTTAATTGTTTATAAGGACATAAGTAATCGGAATAAAACGGCCGATTGGGCTAAAAATGTTTTTGTCTCATTCAGAATAACTTGATCTGGTTAAGTGTTTACATGCATGTTGATTGGATTGTCAATCGGCATAAGCCACCCCTCAGTCGGATTCCAATTTTATTCCGATCCTGCCCAATCCGATCAGAATATTCTGACTGACAACTTTACACGACACATTTTTAGTCCAATCAGCCATTTATTCCAATTACTTATGTCCATGTAAACTTAGCTACTGACGCAATAGTATAGTACTGCAATTAAACCTTCCAAAGTAAAACAGGAAATACTGTCAGTGTATAAATTTGTTTCCTGCTAATTGGTGAAATAAAACACCTGAAACAATGTTGTGGATATTTTGGGTCTCTAAATGTTTATTCATGACAATACAGAACAGTCTTGTGTCAAGCAAATGTCACTAGGCTGATTGTCTGAATTCGGTTACTTTACAAATTTACTCGGCCTTTCATATTTCACATCTCACGTCTGTAAAATGTTTTTGTGTCAGCCGCGATCCAGAGCTTTTTAACTGCCTCAAGTTTGTTTCTATCACCATATGTAAAACTGAGTAGCCTTTGTTGAGCCATCTGTATTTGTTGGCACGCACATTTGGCCACTTGAAATCCAACACTGAGTGGGAGCTTTAGTACTTCAGCAGACTTTCAGGCTGTTATCTTTGTCTTCTATTGCAACTGACAGTGGGGGTCCTCACAGTTAGCTCAGCCCCCATAGGCCTGCATCAAATAGTCCACTGTGTCTTGCACACACCCATTCACGCGACGTTTGTTTCCGAGTACAGACTTCTACATCAAGGTGTTTCAGACTCTGAGATCTCCATGGTAACTGGTCGCAGTGTTTTTCTCTGTGCGTGATCAATGTTTCCGAGGCCTCAGCGGTCTCTGGAGCCTTGTGCACACTTGTTTGTTTGTGCACCTGTGATGAGAGTAGCTAGTCTGAGGATGTGGTGTAGCTCTCAGGCAGCCACACGGGAGAACGCAGCACACCAGGGATTATCCGGGGAAAAAGAACCATGGAGTGAGGGGTAAGATGAAGAGCATGGAAGTTGTCAGGAGGAAGATTGCGTGCTGAGAAACACCTTAAAACGTCTTCCATGCGGTGTTGCGGTCGGAGTAATAGAAATCAGTTTTAAATGAGATACGTTGGACTGTGCGAGAAGGTTAATAAATATGGTGGTGTTGGAAAAAAAGAAAACAGGGTTTGTATAAGAGTATGCAATCAGCTGTAACTATAACTCTGCCTAATTTTGGTTTGATAACAACAAATATAACAGTACCTACTATTATTTTAATTCTGTTTGCGTAATTAAACTGACCATAATACAATAATTCAGTAATATTCCATAAAAATGTATTATTAAAAATTAACTTATTTCAATAACTCAGTTTAGTTAAATACATTTTATTGATTATTAAAAAAGACAGATGTTTTCATGCCTTTATTTCTGTTAATTCTGATTTTCCACTTACAGCTAATCAAAAAATGACATCTAGGATTAGAGTATTAAATCAGACTTTAAAAAAATCATTTTTAATACTGAAATGTGGGCTTAATGAAAATTAGGTTTAATACCTGCTTAAAGGCTGTTCTTTTTACAAGATACATTTAATCTAAGTGAGCCTCATTGGAACCAATATTCTAATTTATTGATTATGACTGTATCATAAGTTATTAAAGCCATAATAAAGTATGCCATAATAAAATGTGTTTAAACTGATTTGTTCTCAGGCATTTCAGTTGTTTTAGAGATTTTGTCAGTTTCCAAATGTCCTCCTGTAACACATACGAACTCATTTGTGTAAGCTTGGTTTAATTTAACAGTTAAATGTATCGAACTTTTATCGGAAATAAAAAAAAGTTGTTGCAGGTTCTTTGGTAGAGGCTGTTTTTTTTTTTTTATATATATAAATTTAAGAGCATCAAATAACAAAAAAAAACAATGCAGGAACTTTCAGTTTTGATGCTCTTAGAGAACAGAAAAAAACAGATTTTTCAGTATATGACCTGACGATCAGAGCCGAACCAAAGAAAACCGAATGATTTCGATCAATAATTGATTAGTGCATTACTGGTTTTCTTGTTTGCATTTTTAAAGGGCAGAAGTAAGAACTGTGATCGCTCGCTTATAATAAATAGTTTATACCCCTTCAAATGTCTGTGGGATGTCAGATTTGGATAACCGAAATACTTGATCTATAGTAGGTTTTTCTACTTTTTAAAAATATTTTTAATTGGGACCTTTTTTTTTTTTATCTTTGTTGACTTAAAGGGGAAATGAGGCTGTGAAAATTTGCAAGCAAAATGTGTCCAACATTACTGCTTGTTTAAATGGAAAGATGTCAAAAATTATTAATCATCTGATTGCACAATCAATTATACCAGTGCTCTTGTTATACTATTTACATGCAATGCATATATCATGCACAATATATGGTTCTGGTGAGAGCTCACCCAAGGATCCTCCAACTAAATGAAATGTTGAGAAAGAACCGATCATCTAATTAAGACACATGGCGTTCTGTCACCAGAACCACTGCGTTATCTGGATGTGTTAAAAGTAACATTTCTTATAAACCGATAATGCTAAGAGATTATTAATGTTTTTGGAAAGTGGTGCTTAGATAGAATAGCAGCCTACCCCTGCTTTAATTTTAAATTAATATTTATGCTGTGATGTGAGTGAAGTTTTGTGCAACCTTTGAGTTATAAGACACTGTGTCAGTTTAAGTCACCTGTTTATTTAAATGCACAGTTATCCCAGAAAAAGCATTATATGTCTAGAAAATATTTTAGTATCAAGCTTTGCATATTGCCTCACAAGACTGAACGACACTTTTTATTTCAGAAGTCCACTACAAATCGGTTTTAGTTTGAAGAGCTTAACCACATAGCCGCAACAAATCCAGCTCGGGACTTTTGTTGCATATCATCCTCTCTTTACCTAATTTACTGTCCATTACTTTTTAATTTTATACTTGAAAAAGAAAAATGACTTGAGGAAAAACAATTATAGCAAAAAACATTGTTGGAGTTATCTGACTTACAAATAAGTGTCATGGGAAGCTTAAGCTAACCTTACGAACAACAATACTATTTTCTTTGTCCCCTTTAGTTCTGCAAACACACTTGTCGTTTCCTCTCACATTTGTGCTGATGAATTCTAGCTGATAGTCAGCATGGTGCTGCTGCTGCTGCTGCTAACATTATAATTTAACCGACGCAGGTTGTCTGGCCTGCTGTTCTTCTCAGAGCTTACTATACGGAGCCAGCAGAGTTTAGACTATGTTCGGACTGAATGCTGATTGGTTAAAAGTTTGTATGTGTCTAAAAAGTATTCAGCGGCAACTAATTTATCACAAACATTTCAACAATAAAAAAATAACAGGTAGAAAACACGACAGCTGCAGTGGACATAACCTCTCATAATGTAGCAAGTCTTCATAAGAAAGCAAACTACAGGTTCAACAATGGCACTCACACGACCAGGAGCATCACACATCCACCGTGTACGGCTGTACAACAGATAATAGATGCCTTATTATGCAGGAGAAGCTCCATTACAAACTGAGACAGCATCAAGCTTAAGCTGGCTAAGGTAGCACAAAATGCGGTTGTGCAATGTGATGGACTCTCTGTTTCTGAGCAATTAGTCTTGGATTATTCAGACCCGAACTGAATAAAATGCCTCTGCAGTTTTACGAAAATATGAATTCCTTGGATCACTTTGAGGTATGTGGGCGGCTTTTGGTGCGTTACAAATTAGCATAGTCTGTGTATGCTGGAGATCAATGAGGTAAAGTTCAGTTTCTCATTTTATTTATTTTAATATTAAGGGATAAAATGACCATATAGCACTCTGTCTGTGCTCCATCAGTGCCATCAAGAGGGTAGATTAAATAGCTGGGGTATTTGTTTTTCACCAGCTCCATAGGGGCCTTTCTGAATCCAACTGGATATACTAGCAGTGCTGTCAGTTAATTGAGTGGAAGGAAAAAGTGTGCTAGATAAAGATGCACAAGCAACAAGGATAACCTCAGCCTTGGGAAGTTTGTGAAACAAAGCCTGTTTAAAGGTTTTGGAGAAATTCAACAGGTGTGAACTGCTGCCTGAGTGAATTCCTTAAGAGCCTCTACACCCGGATGTATCCACGGCTTAAGACACAACTGTCGCTTTTCTTGTGTTACATGACTCCTGAACCTGAGACATCAGAAGCTAAGGAGATAAAGGACTGGGCTATGGATTGTGGTCCAGAATCTTCTTTGCAGCTAAAAGTAAATTTAAAATTTCAACTTGAAATCAAGTTCCCAGAGTTTTTAGGAAGAGCCAGAGGGCTCAGAATCCAGGTTCTTAGAGGTCCGGTGTAAAGCTTCCATAGTCAGGGATGATTGAAGGAGCCATGCAGTCTACTGGTGTTGGTCCACTGCATTTTGGTCCACAGTTAGCGCAGCTACCTAGCAGGATATTTACAGCACTTCATGCTTTCCTCTGCTGACAAGCTTCATGGAGATGCTGATTGAAATTTTCAGCAGGATGTGGCCCCTGCCTACGCTGACCTAAACCCCACAGAAAATCTGGGAATATTATCAAGAGGAAGATGAGAGACACCAGACCCAATAATGAAGACGAGCCGAAGGCTGCCATCGATGCAAACCTGAACTGATCACTTGCATACCACACTGCATTAATGCAGCATTTCATTGAAAAGGAGCCCAAACTGTGTGCTGAGTGTATTGCTACTTAGCTACTAGCCTACCAAGCTACAATAAAATATACACTGCTCAAAAAAAAAAGGGAACACTTAAACAACACAATATAACTCCAAGTAAATCAAACTGTCCACTTAGGAAGCAACACTGATTGACAATCAATTTCACAGATGTTGTTCAAATGGAAAAGACAACAGGGGGAAATCTTTAGTGATTAGCAAGACACTCAATAAAGGAGTGGTTCTGCAGGTGGGGACCACAGACCACTTCTCAGTACCTATGCTTTCTGGCTGATGTTTTAGTCACTTTTGAATGTTGGTGGTGCTTTCACACTCGTGGTAGCATGAGACGGACTCTACAACCCACACAAGTGGCTCAGGTAGTGCAGCTCATCCAGGATGGCACATCAATGAGAGCTGTGGCAAGAAGGTTTGCTGTATCTGTCAGCGTAGTGTCCAGAGCCTGGAGGCGCTACCAGGAGACAGGCCAGTACACCAGGAGACGTGGAGGAGGACGTAGGAGGGCAACAACCCAGCAGCAGAACCACTACCTCCGCCTTTGTGCAAGGAGGAACAGGAGGAGCAATGCCAGAGCCCTGCAAAATGACCTCCAGCAGGCCACAAATGTGCATGTGTCTGCACAAATGGTTAGAAACCGACTCCATGAGGATGGTATGAGGGCCCGACGTCCACAAATGGGGGTTGTGCTCACAGCACAACGCCGTGCAGGACGCTTGGCATTTGCCAGAGAACACCAGGATTGGAAAATTCACCACTGGCGCCACTGTGCTCTTCACAGATGAAAGCAGGTTCACATTGAGCACATGTGACAGACGTGACAGAGTCTGGAGACACCATGGAGAGCGATCTGCTGCCTGCAACATCCTTCAGCATGACCGGTTTGGCAGTGGGTCAGTAATGGTGTGGGGTGGCATTTCTTTGGAGGGCTGCATGGCCCTCCATGTGCTCGCCAGAGGTAGCCTGACTGTCATTAGGTACCGAGAGGAGATCCTCAGACCCCTTGTGAGACCATATGCTGGTGCGGTTGGCCCTGGGTTCCTCCTAATGCAGGACAATGCTAGACCTCATGTGGCTGGAGTGTGTCAGCAGTTCCTGCTGCTATGGACTGAAGCTATGGACTGGCCCGCCCGTTCTCCAGACCTGAATCTGATTGAGCACATCTGGGACATCATGTCTCGCTCCATCCGCCAACTCCTGTCCAGGAGTTGGCGGATGCTTTAGTCCAGGTCTGGGAGGAGATCCCTCAGGAGACCATCCTCCGTCTCATCAGGAGCATGTCCAGGTGTTGTAGGGAGGTCATACAGACACGTGGAGGCCACACACAATACTGAGCCTCATTTTTACTTGTTTTAAGGACATTACATCAAAGTTGGATCAGCCTGTAGTGTGTTTTTCCACTTTAATTTTGTGTGTGACTCCAAATCCAGGCCTCCATTGGTTAATAAATTTGATTTCCATTGATGATTTTTGTGTGATTTTGTTGTCAGCACATTTAACTTTGTACAGACCAAAGTATTTAATGAGAATATTTCATTCATTCAGATCTAGGATGTGTTATTTGACTGTTCCCTTTATTTTTTTGAGCAGTGTATTTTAATTAGCGTTATATTATGCTATCATTTTGGGTTTGGAAAAAAAAACGAAATTGACCCTTAAATTGATCACTCTGTGTGCAATTAGTTTAAATTAAATGATCTTTTAAATGATTACCTAATTTATTAAGATGCACCTCTTATATGAAATGACAATTTAAAACGGTCTCTTCTTACCTGCTGCCAAGCTGCAGCATCTTATGTCATGTGGACATGATCTTGTGTAGCAGAAAAATCCTCTTTAAAGTTAAAGAGCATCATAATGCTGTGTTGTTGCTTTGAAACCACCTCTTAAAATATTTAAAACATTCATTCATATTCAGTGCACGCAAGACACACTCCAAACTTCTTCTTCTCCCTTGATAATCCCTAAACAGGTCAAATCTTATGTCAGTCTGAGACATCGCCACCGATTCTTTACACTGGCCCTAACCCTAAACATTACTGGTTTTCATGTGGGAAACAAAATTCAAACAGGCAATTAATAGTGTAATAAAGTAATTACACATTTAATTTTGAAGCTCAAAACAAAAAGGATTTGTTAAAATTATCTGTAATGACACAATAAGTCTCATTCATAATTAATCATCTTAGCTAAAAGGTAATTAAAATTGCACCAGAAGTCCTCAGAAGTGCAATCTCCCTCTTGCTGCTTTTTAGTAGAAGCTAATTGTTTCATTTTTGTACATTATGCACAAAATAGGCAAAAAGAAGAAGAAACAGAAAGTTGTTCTATCAGTGCCTTTTAAGCACTTTCCACACCGCATTTCCATACCCAGTTAACCATTGTGCACTCAGCTAGCAAATGCCATTAGTTCAGGAGTCCCTTCCTCTCACCCATTAGAGGTTTGTCATGGGGCTCGGGCTTCTCCGTTTCAGCTTCCTGCAGTTCAAGTCTGAACACATTTCCAGTGGTAATGCTGATTAAGATGTAATATCAAACGTAATTTTTCAAAGGTTGTTCCACTCGAAGCCACACTCTCACACAACAGGTAGACATTTTCTCATTGCCTGTGGTTTGGAGTGGCCTCTCTTCCTCGTCTGATAATTTCATTTTTTATTTTTTTCTTCCGGCCTTTAGATTACTTTCCTCAGTGTTTTCTCACGACCTGCTGTTCTGTCTGATAAAAGATCTCCGTCTCTGATGC
The DNA here is from genome assembly GCF_021462225.1 of Girardinichthys multiradiatus. Classification (NCBI taxonomy): domain Eukaryota; kingdom Metazoa; phylum Chordata; class Actinopteri; order Cyprinodontiformes; family Goodeidae; genus Girardinichthys; species Girardinichthys multiradiatus. The sequence goes on along the minus strand of NC_061798.1, from coordinate 39,890,973 downwards.
ACACTGAAGCAGGACACCTCTCAGATGTCTCAATATGTTCTCAGTACGTCATGGGACTCTGCTCCTCGCTACTTTTCCTCCCTCTCTGCATTGCTTTAATTACTTTATCCCCCCTGTTTGCCTCATCCCTTTCTCCTTCACTCCATTGCCCCGAGCTGCTCCTCATTCCTTTTAATTAATCCACACAGATTTAGACACCCGTCACCTGCTGTGGTTGTGTACACACACAACACCACACAGATACACACTTAACGGCTCCCCTTATACAGGCACAGCTTCAAGTGATCTTGCTTCATTTTAAAAGTTGTGGTAGACGCCTAATTGTTGGATATTTTGTCGGATTTTGACGCAGGGCTCCAATGGAAGCATGCAGCTCATGGAAACAGAGTTCTCGAAAACTCTGGGAGAGATGGTGACCCTTCATCTGCACCACCAAAAGAGCATCCCGGCCTTCCTCTCTGCCGTGACGCTTGACCTGTTCAGCCGACAGACCACCTTCTGAAGAGTTGACATCTTAACATAACATGAGAGTCCTTTTTAAAATGGCTCAGTTATTATCATTAGCTTTGCAATATGTGTTCTGTGCGAAGGGCTGTAATGTGTTTCTTTTAATATGTTCATCTTTATTGTTTTTGTTATCATTCTCCCAAAACTAGTAAAAACCCTTGAAATAAAATTAGTTTTTTATTGAAGCTGGATAATGTCACACTAAAAATTCAGCCAGAGCACAATTATTGGTACACTCCCTTTTAAAATAAATGCAACAAATGCTTTTCTTTTCTTTTCTTTTTTTTTTTTGTTTACTTTTGATTTTTTAAGTTGATCAAAATGTGAAGGAGCTTCAAATTAGTGATCCATGACATCATGTTTTCCTTGGGTTTAAATAGGATCTGACAGAGAGGCCAATTTCTCTTAGCCATGTTGGCCACTAGGCTGGAGGAGGACCCAAGTGTTTCTTGCCACCAAAAACAGTGAGGATAGTAAAAAAGCTAAAAAATAAAACCTCTGAGGCTAATTGTTACGGCGTGTTACAACATGTGCTTCTGTCACTCCAGTAAATAGACTCACATGGAAAAACTCTGTTTAAATATGGAAATAAGGTGTATTATAAGGCTGGGCGATATGTAAAATATTTCCAACCTATATTCATCAGTTCAACAAATGACAATGAGCGATATATTCACTCAGGTGATGTTTGGATGTTTTTGTGGGTGGAGCAATGTAAGCAGCCACGGAGTGATCTGCTAATGTAGGACACAAATGTCCAAAAAATGTAAAGATGCCTATTTGGGATTACTTTGTCTTTAAACCGGATGAAAGAGGTAAACCACAGTGCGTAATTAAAGCGGTGTGCTGCTTGTGCAGACGTATATTGTCAGCAGCGGCGTCAGACACAAGGGGGTGTTTGGATGAATATTTGGAAAACACACCTAATGCCACTTGTTAAGTGTAGTATCCTGAAAGCTTCTAGGAACCTTGTTAGCTTGCATGGCATCATGGATTTTTTGAATTATAAAACTTGAGTTAAGCTAAATAGTTATCACACACCCCTGATTTTGTTGAAAACAAACCTTTTTTGAATTGTGTTTTTTATGTACTTTTTTAACAGTTTGATTTTTGTGTGAGTTTATGCTGCTGCCAGAAAAATATTATCTTACGGGTTTTATTTTTTTACACCTCCTTTCCAGGGCTGCCTACAGATTTCTCCTGACGTTTTTGTTCATATTGAAGCTAGATCTAAAGTACTGTGAAAGAAATCGTTATTATCCTGATGTAATTTGGCTTTTGATGTTTCTGGATTCCTATGGTACCAACTTCCCTCTCAACATATTTAAAAATTCAAGCTGCTGTTTGAACACAAGGCAAAGAATAAAAAAAATCAATATTTGATTAATCTTCATCTTAAATCTGCCAAATTCTAGTTTTACTGTATTTAATCAGAGCAGGCAGCTCTGTGAGCTCAGGCTGGCAGTATTTGTGTGCTTCTATTGTCACCAAAGCAGCGGTATGCCCTGTTGATTTCAGTAAGCTGCTTATTTCTCTTTTTTTTTTTTTCCTCTGTGTCTTTCGTTATTATCCCAGACTGTTAAAAACATTTGAAAATATAATTATGACACCAAATCGTTGGAGGATATGGAAAGTCAGAATGGGGCAAAATAAATGGAGAATTGTTAAATCTGCCTTTTCGTTTTTTTAAAGCAAAAGCTTTAGCGAGACAGTGAGAAGCTGAGTCACTTATCAGGCTGTCACCAGAGTGCTATGTGGTGTAGGCGTCATGAATCTGTTATTAGTGAGGTATTAGTCTGAAGCTGCAGGTTGGTTGGCATTGTCTTCTCTCCAAACTCTGTGTTTGAACCTGCTGCGTTCAAACACCTTCATATTACTCCATCGGGTTATCCTTGGACCCTCCGGTGGCCTCCGACAGCTTAAACAAACACATTTACAGCAATGCTGCAGCCGCTGTTTGTTTCCTTCTCATATGAGAGCTTTGTTTTATTACAGCGCTCCCTGCTTCACAGAAAATGTCACCAGTTAGAACCAGGCTTATATTGGTGAACCACACGTGAACGGCAGCAGGTAGCTTTTATGTTTGACATTTTAAAAATTGTTGAAACCAAAATTGCCTCCTGTTGTAACATGGAGAAGAGTTGGGGTTCTAATTTGGTTTAAATGAACTGTGAATAATTGCTGTTCTCGCTTCTGTTAATGATGAAGCTCGAGTGTAAACAGTTAAATCTTCAGGTAATAAACTGAAATGGTAGATATAAACACATGAGGTTAAACAAAAGGGGCAAAAAAAAAATCTAAAGTAGAAAGAAAGCTTGGAATAAAACCACTTATAGCAATAAAATAAGATCTCCAGCTGGTGTGGCCATATGTCTCATGAGAAAAACATCCTGCCACATACTGTCCTTGTTTTTCCTTGACTCTTATTTGTTTCACGCACTTATTCATTTTCATCATGCAGCACATCCTCTGAACAGCATGCAGCTCTCAACTGGAGGTCACATGTTCTGTACTATTGAGCTCATTTTATTTCATTTGACATTTAACTTTTCTGATGTGTTGTAACTATCGTAATTTTGTAAATCTAGTTTCTTTCGGTTTTAAATCTGAAAGCAATTCAGTCAATAATTGTCAAAGATTCACTGGACTTAAACTGTTTTTGTGGCAACAATTAAGCTTTACTGACTCATCCTACCATCTGTAAAACATAGTAATAAATGACAGTCAGGCACTAGAGGATGTGAACAAAATGGCTTTATTTTTGGCTTCAACCTGAGGTGCTGTGGTCCAAAATGTGCAGGTTAATAAAAAGTTGTGAAACCGTTAAAGATGGTAACCTGGAAAGTAGATTTTGTGGGGAACAGGTACAATCTGCCTAAGACTGAGTGTTTTGATGTCAAAAACCTTTTACAGGAATAAAAATGTTTTTAAACCGGGATCCCTGAATTACAGCTCAACTTGTTGCTCAACAGAGGAAACTCATAAAAACTTCTGTTTATACAGCTAAAATATATATTAACATCCCTTAAACTTTTTCACATTTTGTGTCAATGCAACCTCAAAGTGAAAGAAATGTATACATAGATTTGTTGCAAATACCAAAAAATAAAAAGAGTGCATATGCATACAGTATTACAGGTGCAAATCTTTTCTAAATATTTTACCAGCTTTGCACATCAAGACACTGACATTTTTAATCATTCCTGTCTGCAAAATGGCTCCAGCAGTCAGATTGGATCCCCTTTATTTAGACAATCTCCCCACTGAGGAAAAGCATTCCCACAGCACCATGCTGCCACCACCATACTAGTTATTGAAATACGTTTTACTGTGTGTAATTTTATTTTTTGTAGAAATAAAGATGGTTTGGTAAAGAACATTAGTGAGCAAACAGCATCATGAAGCTTGAGGAACACATCAGACAGGTTGGGAATGAAGTTTATTTTAAACTTGGATAAATTAGAAAACAATATTGCAAGATTTGAACATTTCACAAAGCAATGTGTCATCCATTATCTAAGAGAGTATCGCACTTTTCACCATTTCACAAAATTGTATGTTCTTTATATTAGGTTACAGTACATTCAAAGGGTCAAGTAAATACAATAAAGGGAAAAAAACTATGGCGAGGGAGATAATGAGCCATTTGTTTGAACACATTCAAAGGAAAATGCATCAAAATATGAAGAAAAACTATCACAAAGGAATCAAAATAATAAATATTAATTATAAATATTATTTACAAACACTTTGATATTTATTGTTACCAAAAGTATTTATCTGTCTACTTTTATATGTACATGAACTTTGATGAGATCCTATTTGTAATCTATAAGGTCAAATTTGTTGATGGACCCACCGTTGCCAGCAATAGCAACTTTTTTAATATTCTATAAACTTCTTCGGATTACGAGTGTGTTCATTGCTACCAGAATTGCAGCCTCAGCTCCCAATTTGTCCCAAAGGTGCTCATGAAGGTTGAGGTCAGGACCCTGTGCAGGCCAGTCAAGTTTGTCCACATCAAACTTTACACACCTGCAGCCATGGAAGTGACTAACACTGGACATTTTTGATTTGGTGGAGTGACCCAATACCTTTGGCCATATGATGTATTCAGGTAATTTTCTCTTCAAGTTTTTACAACAAGTGTCCTTCAACTTATAATCGTTCACCAAAGTTACAATAGATAATTTATTTCTGGTATATCTTGTAAAAACTTGTATTTTCCTGATTTCCATAGCGTATGTGACACAATTAACCAAAGCCTACCAGTGATATTTGTAACTCGCCAACTTCTCTCACAGTCCATAAACGTCTTCACACCATAATTGACAGATTATTCAACCAAAGCGATCATAATCCCCACACTTGTTGGGCAAAAGGCCATCTCTCTGTAAAAGGGTATGGCACAACTGCAAACCTACTCAGACATGGCTGTCCATCTAAACTGACAGACCAGGAAAGAGCAATAATCACAGAAGCAGCCAAGAGGCTCATGGTAACAGGAGGAACTGCAGAGATCCACAGCTAAGGTCAGACAATTTGTTGACAGGTAACCATTAATTAAGATCTCTACAAAGGAAAAGGTGGTTGCGCAAAAATGTAATTCTTTAGCCTATATATGAAAAACACTGTGCTGGAAAACACTTTGCCTTGCCTTGAACACACCATCTCTACAGTCATACATGGTGGTGGCAGCATTATGCTGAGGCAACACTTTTTAATTTTCCAGTCAAAGTCCAGACCTAAATCCAATTGAGAATTTGTGGTTTCATATTGTTCATTTAATAAACTGAAGGAACTGAAAGTTTGAGTTACGGCTTGCTTCCAATAAAAACCCTTAAGATTCAATTTAAAAGTCTTATAAGTTGTTCAGACACAACTCTGGTTCATCCCTTGAGTTTAGGTGACTTTATGCCTAAACAGCTAACACGTCACAGTTAGTTGGTTTAAGAAAGGATTAAACATATCTCACTAAGATACTGGACTGAAACTTATTGAGGAAAAGTCCAAAGAAAAACTTTTAAAGACCTTCAGAAAGCCTGGAAGACTTGATTAAGACCACATTAAAGCCAGCAATCTTGGAATAAAAATATAAGAAATGAGTCATGAATGAAGATTTCCTTTTTTAATGTCTAGGGGATGTGGTGTGGTGTAGGTTATGCAGTTTTTTTTTATTGATAGGATATTGATAGATCTTTGACTCTGTGGATTTGATTCAAGATGTTGGTTTGATGAAATTGAGGAGGTCAGACCAATGGGCTGCTGTGGCCAATAAATCACATTGTGAGAAGTGTTTTCCACAGGGCACCTATCTGCCGTGTTTTCATCTCTCCTCCAAGGACGGTGGCTGATCTCTTTTAGCACTATTGTTGGTTGACAGATAAAACAGTTTGAACTCCTGAATCCCTCCATCATTCAGTACATAGAAAAAAGCATTTTTTTCAGTGCAACCATTCTGCTGGAGTGTTACTGTTTATACACAAAAGCCCTTGCTACAGGCAAAGAGAGATTTAAACGGCTTTAAATGATTCCAACAGGTTTTTTAAAGGCTCCTGTTTCCCGTTCAGTTAATAATTAAATAGTTCTACTTAAAAAAACATTTAATTTATAAGCATGTAATAAAGAAAAATAAAATATCAAAGCTGCAGCTCGAGTTTTAATGCAGGTAATTTCCATTTCTTTCCTTCACCTCCTCTTTAACTGCAATCTTTTCTCTTCCTGCTTCTTTTCCCTCTCTTATGCCTTCCTTTATTTTTATTTCATCAGCCCATCATCTCCGAGGCAAAAAACAATTAGTGCACCCCTGATACCTCATTAACTATAAATGAGCTGTTGGAGAGAGCCAGCAATTGCGCATGTCTTAGCTCCAGAGCTCAGCAGCATACACTGGATGCTCTAAAAACATACATGCCAGTTGTTAAAAAGCCGTAAAAAATCGGCATGTTTTAAACCAAATATATGCAAAGTCAATTCAAGGCATCGCTGAATCTTTAATGGAAATCCGTGTTGTAAAGGGCAGTCATTTCTTCTATCGTTCACCCTTCTGTTCAAGCAAAGAAAATCATGATAAATGGGACTGACTGAGAGGAGACGTCTCCACTACAGAAACTAGTCTCAGCAGGAATCCAGAAGAGCTTATAGGGCAGTAAAGGAGAAACACAACCTGTCACTGGTTTCTTTCATCTCTTATCCCTCTTCCTCATTTTAACTTCCTCACTGTACTCTCTACCTGCCAGCTCACACAGGAAACCATGTTTTATTTTTCTCTTAAGTGAGTTTTTCTTCCACTGCCTCCGTCAGTCTTCTCCTTCTCAAAAGGCCCAACAGAGAAGATGCAGCTGTTACGCTTTAGTTCAGATCTGAGCTTCTTTTGCTGGGGTTCCCCCTCAGAGTAAAAGCTGTAGTATACGGTATTCTCTAAGGAGTGTTGATGAAATCATTGATATGTTGTTACAGTTTGATCCAGTGCCAGAGCACTGCATAGTAAAAAAAAACAATGTTTTGTAGCATTTATCACAGCTTAACAGAGCTCAATAATCAGCATCCACACATTTTAAAAGACTCCTCTAATAGGATTTGAGATTTTTTAACGTAGTTTCCAAAGAATTATACCGGCATCATATCTGCAGTGGAAAGACCTGAAAATCATCAGTCACAGTGAGATTGGATCCAACACAGATTTCCATCATTTTAAGCAATTCAGATCTTGATCAATTTTAAACAGTTCATGCATGGGTGCTTTATAAATCTCTGAACACTTTTGTTATCAGACCTTTTAAACCTTATCACATTAAAACAACAAGCGTCTTTAATTTTTTTTTTTTTTTTTTTTGTGATAAACCAACTCAAGGCAGCACATACAGGGGTTGGACAATGAAACTGAAACACCTGTCATTTTAGTGTGGGAGGTTTCATGGCTAGATTGGACCAGTCTGGTAGCCAGTCTTCATTGATTGCACATTGCACCAGTAAGAGCAGAGTGTGAAGGTTCAATTAGCAGGGTAAGAGCACAGTTTTGCTCAAAATATTAAAATGCACACAACATTATGGGTGACATACCAGAGTTCAAAAGAGGACCAATTGTTGGTGCACGTCTTGCTGGCGCATCTGTGACCAAGACAGCAAGTCTTTGTGATGTATCAAGAGCCATGGTATCCAGGGTAATGTCAGCAAACCACCAAGAAGGACGAACCACATCCAACAGGATTAACTGTGGACGCAAGAGGAAGCTGTCTGAAAGGGATGTTCGGGTGCTAACCTGGATTGTATCCAAAAAACATAAAACCACGGCTGCCCAAATCACAGCAGAATTAAATGTGCACCTCAACTCTCCTGTTTCCACCAGAACTGTCAGTCGGGAGCTCCACAGGGTCAATATACACGGCCGGGCTGCTATAGCCAAACTTTTGGTCACTCATGCCAATGCCAAACGTCGGTTTCAATGGTGCAAGGAGCGCACATCTTGGGCTGTGGACAATGTGAAACATGTATTGTTCTCTGATGAGTCCACCTTTACTGTTTTCCCCACATCCGGGAGAGTTACGGTGTGGAGAAGCCCCAAAGAAGCGTACCACCCAGACTGTTGCATGCCTAGAGTGAAGCATGGGGGTGGATCAGTGATGGTTTGGGCTGCCATATCATGACATTCCCTTGGCCCAATACTTGTGCTAGATGGGCGCATCACTGCCAAGGACTACCGAACCATTCTTGAGGACCATGTGCATCCAATGGTTCAAACATTGTATCCTGAAGGCGGTGCTGTGTATCAGGATGACAATGCACCAATACACACAGCAAGACTGGTGAAAGATTGTTTTGATGAACATGAAAGTGAAGTTGAACATCTCCCATGGCCTGCACAGTCACCAGATCTAAATATTATTGAGCCACTTTGGGGTGTTTTGGAGGAGCGACGTAGTGACCTGGCCACTATCCTGCAAGAAGAATGGCTTAAAATCCCTCTGACCACTGTGCAGGACTTGTATATGTCATTCCCAAGACGAATTGATGCTGTATTGGCCGCAAAAGGAGGCCCTACACCATACTAATAAATTATTGTGGTCTAAAACCAGGTGTTTCAGTTTCATTGTCCAACCCCGGTACAAGTGAAGTGGAAAGAAAAGGATACTTGTTTTTTTGTTTTTTTACAAATTAAAATTTTAAAAGTGGATTCCAAAAGCGGAGAGGACACTTGTTGACTTATGTTTCTAACTGAGCTGTTGGTCTCTACAGCTCCTCCAGAGTTATCATGGGCCTCTAATTAATGCTGTCTTTGTAGTTTTTCTTGTTTATCTAACCTTTTTTGACTTGTATCTTTCGTAACCACACTTTATTTAATACGGTAATCCTATTTTTTCTCTTTTACCTCAGCCAATCATGAGCAACAACAGAAACTTAAAGCTTTAAGCTGCTAAGAAAAGTTGAGTTGGTTACCATCACCATATCAAGCCGGCATCTAGGACATCTTTCTTTCAACTTTTAATGATCAAACCTAATCAATTCAATTCAATTCAGTTTTATTTATATAGCGCCAATTCACAACACGTCTCAAGGCACTTCACAACAGTCAGCTACTTACATTCAAATTAATCCTAACCATTGAACAGTGTAGTCAGAGTTAGTTATTTATTCAAATTGGATAAAACGTTTTTCTGTCTAAGGAAACCCAGCAGATTGCATCCAGTCAGTGACTTGCAGCATTCACTCCTCCCGGATGAGCATGTAGAGACAGTGGACAGTCATTGGCGTTGACTCTGCAGCAATCCCTCATACTGAGCATACATTTAGCGACAGTGGAGAGGAAAAACTCCCTTTTAACAGGAAGAAACCTCCAACAGAACCAGGTTCAGTGTGAGCGGCCATCTGTCACGACCGACTGGGGGTTTGAGAGAACAGAGCAGAGCCACAAAGAGAACAAAGAAGCACTGATCCAGGAGTACTTTCTATGGGAAGGAAAAGTAAATGTTAATGGATGTAGCTCCTTTAGTCGTTTCATCTAGAAAGAAAGAACAGATAAATTCTGAGCCAGTTTTCTGGGTTAGAGTCTGAAAGAGAGCACATAGAGTTATCATGTATCAGAGATCTGATTGTGCCATACGTTGCCAACAGATCACTTTGCTCTCAGACCTCAAGCTTACTTGTGGTTTATAGAGTTTCTAGATGTAGAATGGGAGGCAGATCTTTTAGTTATCAGGCTTTTCTCCTGTGGAGCCAGCTCCCAGTTTTAGTCAGATAGGTAGACAACAGCTCTGATTAACCTGAGCTATCGCTGTAGCACTCTTCAGGAGTACATGCTGACCACCTTTCCTCACTTTGCGGCTTTCTCCTACTATTCTCCAATTATGCATTATCCGCAGTTATTGCTGCAATTAAAGTTAAGTCTTTTTTCTATAGAACCTCGGCTTCAGGAGGAGCAGTGTGGTTTTCGTCCCGGCCGTGGAACACTGGACCAGCTCTATACCCTCTACAGGGTACTCGAGGGTTCATGGGAGTTTGCCCAACCGGTTCACATGTGTTTTGTGGACCTGGAGAAAGCATTCAACTGTGTCCCTCGTGATGCCCTGTGGGGTTGCTCCAGGAGTATGGAATCGGGGGCCCTTTACTAGGGGCCATCCGGTCCCTGTACGAGCGGAGCAGGAGTTTGGTCCGCATAGCCGCCACTAAGCCGAACCTGTTCCCGGTGCATGTTGGACTCCGGCAGGGCTGCCCTTTTGTCACCGGCCCTGTTCATAACTTTTATGGACAGAATTTCTAGATGCAGCCAAGGGCCAGAGGGGGTCTGGTTTGGGGACCAGGGGATTTCGTCTCTTCTTTTTGCGGATGACATGGTCCTGCTGGCCCCCTCTAGCCAAGACCTACAGCATGCGCTGGGGAAGTTTGCCGCCGAGTGTGAAGCGGCTGGGATGAGGATCAGCTCCTCCAAGTCCAAGGCCATGATACTCGACCGGAATAGGGTGGCTTGTCCTCTTCAGGTTGGAGGGGAGTTCCTGCCTTAAGTGGAGGACTTCAAGTATCCCGGGGTCTTGTTCATGAGTGAGGGAATAATGGAGTGGGAAATCGACAGACGGATCGGTGCGGCTGCCGCAGTAATGGGGGCGCTGTGCCGGTCCGTTGTGGTGAAGAGAGAGCTGAGCCACTTATGGCCATGAACTTTGGGTCATGACCGAAAGAACGAGATCCCGGATACAAGCGGCTGAAATGAGCTTCCTCCGTAGGGTGGTCGGGCACTCCCTTAGAGATAGGGTGAGGAGCTCGGCCATCGGGAGGGGCTCGAAGTAGAGCCGCTGCTCCACCACATCGAGAGGAGCCAGTTGAGGTGGCTCAGGCATCCATACCGGATGCCTCCTGGACGCCTTCCTCGGGAGGTGTTCCAGGCATGTCCCACCTGGAGGAGCCCCAGGGGACGGCCCAGGACACGCTGGAGGGACTATGTCTCTCGGCTGGCCTGGGAACGCCTTAGGCTCCCCCCGGAGGAGCTGGAGGAGGTGTCTGGGGAGAGGGACGTTTTGGTGTCTCTGCTGAGTCTGCTGCCCCCGAGACCCGGTCCCGGATAAGCGGAAGACGACAAGTACGAGTACGAGTATGAGTACGAGTCTTTTTTCTATAGATAATAAAAAACATTCTGTCTTTTGTGTTTAGCCCTGTCTCTCTTAGACAAAGCAATTAAAGGAGCTTTTGCTTCAACTAATAACTATATGTATATTGTTTTCAGCCAATATTATATATATATAACTCTTTACTTTCTCTAACATAGAAAGTACACCTGGATCAGTGCTTCTTTGGTTTTTGTGTGTCTGCTCTCCCTTTTCAGACTACAGCAGAGGGCCGCTCAGACTGAGGCAGGATCTCCTGGAGCTTTTATACCTTGTAAAATAATTTTCCTTTGCAGGGTTGCCACATGCATGCTCAGTATTAGGGGTTGTTGCAAAGTTAAGGACTTGATGCAGTCCTTTGGCCACTGTAACCTCATGTTCAAGGTGAGGGATTGTTACAGTCAGTGACTCTGCAATTGGCTGGGCTTTCTTAAATAGCAAACTTTTTTTACTACTTGGTAAATTAAAGGTAAAGTTTATATATTACCAGAAAGTAAACATTCTAGAGCTATAGGATTAGAGTTGGTTTACATTTCTGAACCTTTATTGACCCAGTTTTACAGAGGAGTAATGTAGATTTCACACTTTTATTCACATTTCAGCTGTAATAGCTGTGTAGAAATGCAAGAAATGCAACAAGACCTATGAGGAATAAAAAGCTGTCAGATCATTTTAACAAACCATCAGTGTAGCTAAACTGATATGGCAGCAAAATGAAAAACAGTCAGCTATGCTGAGGCTGTTTGTCAGTGGAAAAATGGTGATCTTTAATCTCCGTCTTTATTGGATGTCGAAGCATATTTGGGGCAAAAAATTGAAGTCTGTTTGGTCTTATATGTTTAATTTTAGCTCAAAAGAGCTGCATATGCAGAGTATTGAAATATAAGAAGCACAACAGGGTTGTTAGAATCAAAAACGTGGTTTGTAGTACCTAGATAATACACTGTATAATTACTGATCTTTTTCCGTGTATTCATCTACACCAACATTCCTGTCTATCCTCTTGTTCTTGCTCAGTTTTCATCCACACAGAGATTGTTACTGAAGTTCTAACATATAGCATTTGAAGCGAGCACAATTTATATGACATCCAAAGTTCTTCACATTAAGCTTTGCGAGACAAATAAAACAAAGAAGAGGTAAAACAAATATACACAGCATAGTCATAGTGGCAAAGAAGAAGATGAGAAATATGTTTTTGTATAGAGAGAGAGAAGAGGAAAGGCAAAGCTAGAACTGATAGGACTAGATATAGACATTTTATTTCTGCCGCGTCTGACTTTTGAACAGGCGCGACGGGTAGCTATGTCGGCAAGATTCTGGGCCATGCCCCAAATTAGCTGGTGGCACTAATGCACCACATTGTTGTATGCCAACTTCCAGAAACCGTCAAAAAAAGAAGCTATGTGGGGTCCTTGAATGCGGGTAGCTAATGTCCCTTTTCCACTGGCTCGTTTTAGGTGGTGCGGCTCCACTCTACTTGGTTTCTGTCTACTCAGAATGGTACCACTTGTGTTTTCACTGACCCAATGACGGCTAGAGCTATGGCGGCGGACGTTCCATTGTAGTGTGCTGTGGCGCTATTAATGTTACTGCTAACAGCAGCTAAATTACTAGTTTGGGACCTCACAGTACAAGGGCTTGGTGGGTAAAAGAAGATGGCTTTGTCAAAAATACATGAAAATTGCACATTTGAAGGTGAATGAACAGAAGCATATGCTTTCCTTTTAACTCAGGGTGTGAGGACAGTCTGCCTTATATTTTCTGAATCAGTTGAACTTATAAAAAGGGGAAATTTAAAGAGACATTATGTAACCAAACATAGGAACTTCAACCAAGGCTTTCCGTCTGGGTTTGACAATAGGACAAGGAGAATAAATAAACTGACAGGACAATATGAGCGAGCTACACGGCTGATAACACAGTCTCTTGCAGCACAACAGCGAGCATACAAGTGTTCCCTGCGAGTACCGTGGATTTTAGGAAAACACAAAAAGCCTTTTACTGACTTGGAAATGATCAAAGAGTGCATGGAAGCTGTGGTAGAAACACTTTAAGAAGGACAACAACTAAAGGAAAATGTTGAGCAAATTGCCCTGCCTGCCACAGGCACAACAAGAAGAGCAGAACTGTTATACCAAGATGTACCGACCCAGCCTGACTGCCATTCAAAGTGCGTTTAATATTGGTACTTCAGTTGGATTGCACTTTTCTGCTCAGCAGATGATCTCATGGGCATATGAATAATTGATCAGTAGACAAAAAACAAAACTAGTGTTAATTAAATGACAAATAAAAAGAAAAAAAAATGTCAGTTGATTTAAAATGTTTGGACTCCAAAGTGTTTTTATAATGGATTTATTTATTTGATGATGGACGCTATTTTAGTTCGGGACCACTGGAGTAGAGGTAGTTAAAACCAAACAAAGGGCATACAGTGACTTGCATGATGGGTTGGTTAGTGTGGAAGGAGAAAAGGAAGTATATAGGTTGGTAATGCAGAGAGACAAAGATGGGAAGGATGTTCAGCAGGTTAGGGTGATTAAGGATTGAGATGGAAATGTACTGACAGGTGCAACAAGTGTGATAGGACGATGGAAGGAGTACTTTGAAGAGTTGATAAATTATTAACATTAGAGAGAACAAAGGGGAAGAAGAAGCAACCATTGTGGATCAGAAAGGGCAAAGAGTAGAAGAGCAATTGGTCCTGATATACATGTAAAGGTATGGAAGTGTCCAGGAGAGACAGCAGTAGAGTTTTTGACTAGGCTGTTCAGTGAGACCTTAGACAGTGAGACGATGCCATAGGAATGAAGGAGAAGTGTGCTGCTACCAATTTTTAAGAACAAGAGATGGGGAGAGTTGTGGCAACTACAGAGGAATACGGTTAATGAGTCATACAATAAGGAAATGGGGAAGATTAGTGGAAGCTAGACTGAGGTCAGAAGTGAGCATCTGTGAGCAACAGTATGGTGGAAAACGTACTACAGATGTAATATTTGCTTTAATGTAGTACAGAGAAAGTGAGAAGGAGCTGCAGTGTTTTTGTAGATCTAGAAAAAGCAGGGTGCAGAGAAAGGAGCTATGGTATTTTTTGAGGAAGTCTGGAGTAGTAGAAGAGTGGTGCAGGACATGTATGAGAGCTGCAAGACAGGGGTGAGGTGTGCTGTAGATGTGACAGAGAAGTTGAAGGGGGAAGTGGGACTGCATCAAGGATCTGCTCTGAGCCGAAAGTGATGCGACGTGGATCCAACCACATCTGTGCTGTTGTCTGCAGGGCCCCAGGCAGCACAGAGCGGGATAGGAAGAGACTGAACAAGCTGGCTAGGAGGACTAGCTCTGTCCTGGGCTGCTCACTTGACTGTGTGGATGTGGTGGATTTGAGGAGGATTCAATTCAATTCAGTTTATTTATTTATATAGCGCCAATTCACAACACATGTTGTCTCAAGGCACTTCACAAAGTCAGGTACATACATTCCAATTAATCCTAATCATTGAACAGTGCAGTCAGAGTTAGTTGTTTATTCAAATTGGATAAAAAGTTTTTCTATCGAAGGAAACCAAGCAGATTGCATCCAGTCAGTGACTTGCAGCATTCCCTCCTCCTGGATGAGCATGTAGAGACAGTGGACAGTCATTGGCGTTGACTTTGCAGCAATCCCTCATACTGAGCATGCATGTAGCGACAGTGGAGAGGAAGAACTCCCTTTTAACAGGAAGAAACCTCCAGCAAAACCAGGCTCAGTGTGAGCGGCACTCTGCCACGACCGACTGGGGGTTTGAGAGAACAGAGCAGAGACACAAAGAGAACAAAGAAGCACTGATCCAGGAGTCCTTTCTATGGGAAGGAAAAGTAAATGTTAATGGATGTAGCTCCTTTAGTCGTTTCATCTAGAAAGAAAGAACAGATAAACTCTGAGCCAGTTTTCAAGGTTAGAGTCTGAAAGAGAGCACATAGGATGTTATCTAAGCTCACATCCATCATGGATAAACCACGGCACCGTACTGTAGAGGAGTTGAGCAGCTCTTTCAGTGGCCGAGTGAGACACCCACAGTACAGGAAATAGTGCTACCGCAGGTCCTTCATCCCCACCACTGTCCGACTGTTCAAGTCTACCATATAATAACTAGCGCAACAATCTTTATATTGTATTTGTAAATACCTGCAATCCTTGTCACTTTAGCACAAATGACCTCTACTTTTTACTGTAATTTAGTCATTTATTTTATTTCATTTTATTAATTTATTACTACTTGTTTTTGCACATTTCCCTTGTTCTTCTTTGATTGCGCTTTTATCATAACTATCTGCACCCTACTTTACTAAGAGCTGGTGTAACAAGTTAATTTCTCCATTGTTAGATCAATAAAGTCTGTCTTATCTTCAATACTCCACAAAAGGCTGAGAAGTTTGTGGATTCTATTAAGGAATATGTTCTTTTGTTATTAAGAGCTCTTACTTATTAGTAAGAGCTGATTGTTATGTGGACTGTGGTTATTTTAAGGATGTTCTGCTTATTTTTTGCTTTTTTTTTTTTGGAGGCCATGGCGACAGGGTTATGTGGGTGGGTATGGATCGCTCTTGTTGACGTTACTTCTGAGATGTTGCATACTTATATGTTTGCTGCACCATATATCACTAATGACTTTATTTTTGTTTCTGTATCACACAAACTAAATGCTCATGGTATTATGGCAAAGCTTCATGTCATAATGTTAATGGCCTGAATGGCCACATTAAGCATACTGCTTGCTTAGAATTCTTACGAAGGCATTCAGTGAATATTGCTTTTATACAGGAATTCCATTTAGGAACTATAGATATTTAGCATTTTGCAAATAAATTTTACTACACGGCTACTTCTGCATCCATGAGCTCAAAAACCAGAGGCTCGCTATCAGTAATCTCCATTGAATATACTTGGATAGTATGGAAGTGAGGATTGTGGGGTTTTATACATTAAAACCTTTATCTCAGGTCACAAATTAGCTTTTATTTCTGTCTATACTCCATCTCAATTCGAACCTGATGTCCTCCCTTAAATAACGTCTATTATGGCACAACCACCTTACTTTTCATTTATTATAGGTACAGACATTAACGCTTGTGCCAGTTTGACATTGGACAAATCTGTGCAACATTTTACCCTTACAAAAGAATGTGCATCAAACGCAAGACCTTCTGTCGGCCTTCAGTTTGAGTGTGGTAGACCTATACCGCGTCTTTAACCCCACCTACAAACAGTACATTTTCTTTTTTTAATGCTTTTTACTTGTTAACATCTCCTACTTCATTTTATGAAATTCATATTGTAGTAACTTTATCTTGTCCGTTATCAGATCACAATATTGTTTCAGCTTATCTTATGCTTAGGGACACCTTACGAAAGCATCACGGTGGCAATTCAATTCATCACTTCTCAGAAATGAAGAGTTTTGTACTTTCCTTCGTAATTCTTTAAAAACTTTTATAGAAATGAACACAGGGTTGGTAGGGGATCCCAGGTTTTTGTGGGATGCGATTAAAGGAGAAGTCATAACTATTTCCTTTTTATCCCACCTTTGGACAGATAGACTCTGGAAAATAGGTGAATTGGAGGAAGCTTTTGCCCAACTTAAATCAGAATGACAGGATGCACAGACTCCCACACTGCTGGGCAAAATATCAGCAACTAGGACTGAGCAGAAGTCAATATTAAGACAGAGGGCTGGATTTTTCATGCACAGAACTAGAAGAAATTATTATTTCAATGGATATAGACCGAGTCATTTATTAGCGTTAAGACTGAAACAAAGTGAGAAATATTGTCGCATCATGGCCATCCAACCACTGCAGGGGCGTCTACAGGATTTTATCGGAGGGTACGTGTGGGTCAGGTGCAGTGGGTCACTGCACCTGACCCACACAAATACAACCTAAACCCTGATCCGAATCATGAGCGTGGCGTACTAAACCAGCAACAATGCACAACGCACCTGATGGGCAGGTCCTTATCCAAACAGCGCATCTGACCCACACTATGGCCAACGCACATGATGCACCACAGGCACACACAAATAAACATACATATATGCTTACATAGCCTATTTGTTACTAATTACATTAAATAATAAAAAAATGAAAACAAAGCCAGCCACATCAAACTGCCTTAGCAGCTCGTTGCTGTCGATGTTGATTTTGGGCTGAAGCTTCATCAGGGCCACACCAGTAAGCCAGGTGTCTGACATCATGTTATATAGATAGCTACGTTTTAAGCCGCCTCAGTGTGCTGAAGGTCCGCTCTGCTGATTCAGTGGGCACTGGCATAGTTATGAGAACCTTTACTATTTGGGAAGACGTTTCCACAAATAGGCTGTCTCTCTCCTGAGGAGAAATGAACGTCTGAAGCACGTAACTGGGCACTCTGGTGGGCTTATGTGGAAACGTGCTTAGTGACAATTTTTTTGGTATTACTCTAGTCACTCACTGGCTTTGTTCGGAGAATCATTTCACCAGATGAAAAAAGCATACAGGAAGCACAAAACAACCAATCCTGTGATATGCTATGCTTTACTGTAAGACATAAACTGATGTTCTTTGTTTTCATATCATCTGTGACGGGGCTTCCCAGTTTCTGGGAGTTATGAATTACTTTTGCAGGACAATACGTTTCACTGAATCCATGGCTGTTTTAAGTGATTATAGTATGGCAATAACCAGGTGATTAGTGGTTACCTGTGGCTGTGTGCTGCTGGTTGTGGCTGGGCTGGACTCCTATGGGGGGATTGTAGCTGCGGGGGTAAAAGCTGAGAAGCTAGCTTTATACGGGGTGGAGGAGGACTGAGATTCCCTAACTCAGGTGCTCTGTCTGTGACAGAGAAGTAGGTGAAGCGACAACATTGGCTTCGTTCTTCTCTTTTTTGCCAACGTTTTGACCAGATTTAACGCTTTACAATTCCACTTAGCTTCAGCACACAGTCACATTTAGCTTTTGGAAAAAGCATCACCCGCCAGATAAATAAAAGTAAACTCACCAATTGAATTGTAGTTATGACGCACGTGTGCCCACCCCCACAGACGCACACTGTTATACATACAGGACGTTTTGACACAAGACCATTTCTTATTTTATTTTGTTCACAATTTTGGTAATAATGAAGGAAAAAAAATCAATAAAAAGTATAATAATTATAATACTAGATTTTTTTAATCAAAGCAAAATCTCAAGGTACGCACAGTGCCTACAGCCAATACAGCTGCAGGTGCCACTGGTTAACTGAACCCTGTGAAATTAATGCGGCATTCAAAACTTTCTATTCTCTCTTTTATTCATCTGAAATAAGGCTAAATACAGACATTGGCAAACCTTTTTTTTCATGGTGTTAAGTTTCCTACTCGGACTACTCAAGACTG
The DNA here is from genome assembly GCF_021462225.1 of Girardinichthys multiradiatus. NCBI lineage: Eukaryota > Metazoa > Chordata > Actinopteri > Cyprinodontiformes > Goodeidae > Girardinichthys > Girardinichthys multiradiatus. Next base: position 39,872,476 of record NC_061798.1, on the reverse strand, counting down.
AGAAGAGCTTAGTGTTTCTATTACACTGAAAGAGTTGAAAAAAGCCTGTTGCCATGAAAAAAGGCAAAACCCCAGGTTGGGATGGTATTTCACCAAAGTTGTATCTATTCTTCTGGCACATACTAGGCCCACCACTATTGGATATGATGATGCTGCTGTTAGCATGGGCAATTTTAATCCAAGTACTAATGCTGCAATAATTACATTACTTCTTAAACTAAATAATTACCTGTCCCAATGCACTAATTACAAAGCCTTGTCTATTTTAAATGGGGATGTGAAACTCTATGCTAAAGTGCTTGCCACATGACTCTAAAGATATCTTTCTTGACTGATAAATAATGGTGGCAATTTGGCATCCTTAAATGTATTCTGTCTTCTTAGCTTATAACAATGTTTAATTTCCCTTTGGGATTAATGAAGTATTTTTGAATTTGAATTCTGGACATTATCCATGCAGCAAATGTGATTGATTTCCCCTGCTTAGTCTTATCTCTCGATGCTGAAAAAGGGTTTGATGGACTGGAGTGGGATGACCTTGGTCTACTCTAGAGAATTTAAGATTTGGCTCACAATTTGTCCGAATTATAAAAGTTCTGTATGCTAACATATCTGCAATGATGTATACTGGTAATATTTGCTCCTGTCTGTTTCCCATCCTAAGGGGTACTTGCCAGGGTTGTCCCCCTTTCCCATTACTATTTGCTATCTCTTTCTCGCCATTTGCCCAGAAACTTAGACAGCATCCTTCGATCCATATCTTATATCGTTATATACGGATTACATTTTACTTTATATTGGCAACGTAGGGTACTCTTTACCGCATTTACTATCCACTTTTGATCTGTTTGGCGCCATGTCCAGATATGAAATTAACTGGACTAAATCGTCATTGTTACTTTTACATTTAGCCATATCAGCCTCAAATAAATTTATATTCCTCAATGATTCCTCTTGCTCCGCCAAAGGGTTACTGAGAAAAACTATACTCTTTTATTTACATTCATATGGAATGGGAAGACGCCTCGTTTCAAACTAAGATCTCTTCAGCTAGATAAGACATTGGGTGGGTTAACTTTACCAAACATCAAGATGTACATTTGGTCTTTTGTACATTGACCTCTGTCTGTATGTTTTAGTTCTGAGGCCGCCGTTTCCTGGAAACCATTCGAAGGAAATCTCTCTTGACCATACAGGCCTCAGGACCTTGTGTACTCTAACATACCACCCAAATAGGCTAAATTACACCTAGGACCCATAATTTCTGATTTGCTCAGAACTTGCCATACAGTGTTGAATCACACAAAGGCTCACCTAAAATGACAGGAAACAATCTCCTATATTTAATATTTTTTATTTTCTTTTTAGGAAAAAAACCTTGTCTTTCCACAGTGGAGGGATAAGGATATCAGTGCTTAGAAAGACCTTTTTAATGATGATGGCTTGTGCGCTTTAAGTGACCTACAAGCAGAATACAACCTAGCAGGTTTTTCTTTTTCTTTTATCTGCAATTGAGATCGGCCAGAAGACATACGGTGTTCCTCTTCTAACCCATCCCCTGCATGATCTATTCGCCCCACTGGGCCAACCTTGAGGTACTACTTCTATTTTATATACATTTATTTCAGACCTACACAGGATGTATCTAACTGTGAGGACACGTCATGCTATGAACATCATCAGAAAAGCTAATTGTGACTTTTGCACACTTAATACTATTGGATAATTTGTACACATTTATTGGGATTGTCCTAAAGCGACTGCTTTCTGGAGACAAATCTAAACCACTCTGAGTGATATGCCTTAGGTCAATATCCCATTACCACCATCTTTACTCCTGCTAAATACAACTGCACCATAGGACTCTCCTCTCATCAAAGGTTTATGCTGTGGGCGAGTCTCACTACAGTTAGGAAAGTGTTGGCACTAAGATGGCAGCCACCACATATTTTGCCATGGCAACTATGGGCCAACTCTCTCCGGGCATGCATCCTAGCCCGGATGTATGCAGCCATGATTCATCATGCAACGATGAGAGCATGGGATACAACTTATTCTCTGGTAAAAGAAAAAGTGCAGCACAATGTTCTGTAAAAATATTATATTTTTACAAATATTGAAAATATTTAAAAATATTATATATATGATGGTAGCACTGAGGAACTGAGCAACTGAGCACTGAGGAAGAGAAAGGAAGCAGAGCTGCAGGTAGCAGAGATGAAGATGTTGAGGTCTTTTTTACTGATGAGGTTCTCCCACATTTGATGTATAATTTTATGAGCTGCAGCTTGCTGTTTTTCTTCCTCTCCTCCTCTTCACTAAACATGATGCCAGGCCTTCTCTTTATAAGCATGACAGATGGATTTTGCTCTTAAACTGCAACCTGAAAAAACCAAACTTTCTTTTGGCCTCTCAGCACCGCTTGGGGATGTGCGCATGCTTCTCCACGGCTTGGACACCTATTCCATCACGGGCCCATTAGCGATTGACAATTATAGTTTTGTTTATCATTACTGGTTAAAAGAAAAATAACTGACCAAAACTGTAATTTATTGTGACAACGATAAAAACAAATTTGTCCGATTGGGATTTTTTCCACTGCTGATTTCATTAGAGCGTCAGTAGGTGTCAATGTATGAAATAGGATTAAAAGAGATTATTGTGATGTTTATTGGTACAGTTGCACTACCTAATTTAACTGCTGTACCTAAGCAACCTATTTCTTCATCTGTGATGAAAATGCTTCCCTGGGCAGTTACCCAGGGTGTCATTGAGGGGTTGGAGTGTCAGAAGCATCAGCACCAGATATTTTTATCTTTCAGTTGACTTTTGTATTGCGTATTTCCATGTGCAGTCAATGGGGAATCAGTGAGCTCCTTTGTTAAAAAGGTACACCCTGTTTGCTGCTAACATTAAATGCAGCAGGTTATCTGACTGTGGATTTCCTGGATTTTGACTGGTTTTCAGGAGGCATGGTTATTTGGTGTCAATCAAACAAAAGAGAGTACTCCCCTAGCGACAGATGTATTGCCAAATATTTTTTGATGATTTATTTCCACTTTTATTGTTATTGCAATAAATTAAAAATAATGTAATTAAAATAAAATGATTATTTTGTTGTTGCTGCACCTGAGAACACCTCTAAAAGGCTTGCAAATACCATCTCCATTCTGGCATGCATTGTGGTTCAGTCTTGGTCTGGTGTGTCACTTTATTTGCTTTTGTGTGGAAAAAAATCTCAACATGTGTTTCTTTTGTTGTTTACTATCTGCTGAAAAAAGCCAAATCTGAAGAAAAAGAAATAATTCTCTAAAACAGATTATAGGTGTTCTTTGGTTTAAATGCTAATTTGACAGTGACTTTGTTGTTAAAAATTTTAACAATTGTTGCATTCAACCAACAAGTTTAATAAAAAAAAAATCATCCCAAACAATTCTTAAATTCTTAAATTCTAACATTTCTTATTTTTTGGAATATTTTAATGTTTTCTTCCAACCTATATTGTATTAGTAGACAAAGGTCTTTTTAAAAATGCAGTTGACATAACCGTAACAAGTTGCAATCTGATTTCTGTAGATCACAAACAAAAGAAGAATAACAAAGAAGAAAGTAAATTATAATGTGATTTGTTTTTCTTAATGTGTTCAACTAGTCTCATCTTAAAATGTCAAAACATCAGCGAGGAACAAAAGACCCTGTGATTACTTTGCTGTAAAAGCAAACCAATAGCCACTCTGGTTTTTTTCATAAAAAAATACACATTAGTTGCACAACTAAACAGTTTGATACTATAATGATGGATAAAGCTATGCACAGTCTCTTTTACTGCCCTTTTCAAGCTCTAAAGGATTTAAAATTAAAACTTAATGCAGTTTGAAAAAAAATAGATAGATAGATAGATAGATAGATAGATAGATAGATAGATAGATAGATAGATAGATAGATAGATAGATAGATAGATAGATAGATAGATAGATAGATAGATAGATAGATAGATAGATAGATAGATAGATAGATAGATAGATAGATAGATAGATAGATAGATAGATAGATAGATAGATAGATAGATAGATAGATAGATAGATAGATAGATAGATAGATAGATATAGAACAAAACTTCAGGTTTGTCCATGTTTTAGTACGACAGCCATGCATGGCAAGCAACACAATATTGCATTCACAATTATATCAAGCTGCAACATTTTGGAAGGGCCTTCTAATGAGGCAAACATTATTCTGGACCTCTAATGATGGATCTCTACGGAGCAGTTTCAGTAACAGATTTCTTTCTTTTCATTTCATTTTGGAGCCGTTTCGCTGCTTAATGTCTGGCAAGTGTAATTCTCAACAGCTGCTGCCTCTAATCCCCCTTTCTTCATACAAGAAGATGGTATAATATTGCTGTTTAGTGGACAGGCAGAAATGCACAGGCAAGCAGGTCTCTGGGTAGATTCCAATTTGGCTTCCAAAGCAGCAGAGTGACAGTTCATTTAATTACATCACTTTAACCTGCACTGCCTTGATATTTCCTCTAAGCTGCCTTTAATCTGGAGGTGAGCAGGCACATGTAAAAAAAGACAGATTTGTATTTATAAAGTGACCGTGACACCATTTTTAAAACCTTACTTAGTTTGAAGAAGGTGAAACGACATGTCTTTTCAGCTTGTTTGTGATTTGTTGGCATTTTATAACTATAGTGACTTGTTAAGTCATCACAGAAAGACCACTTATTTAATGGTGCCTGTGGGCAAATTCCAAATCTATGTTCCTGACAGTATTACACCCGTTATTCTAATGTTCTTTCTATGTAAATATCTCAAGCAAAGTGCTGTTGTTTCAACTTTTCCCAGCCCTTTTCATACTGAAAAAATCAAATCCCACCACTTTGGAAGAAAAAGCTGGTGGTATTGTTTTTCTCAGTAAGGTGCTGTGCCTTTCACGGAGTCATAAATGTTCTATTTTGGTCTCTTACAACCAGACCACCTTTTCCCACATGTTTGCTTTGTCCTCTGCATGGCATGAGGCAAACTGCAAACAAGTCTTCTTTTCAACACTTTCTACTTCCCACTTTTCCATAAAGGCCAGATTGGTGGAGTGCACAAATAATAGATGTTCTTTCAGCAGTCTTGGTAGGAACGTCACCAGTTTGGGGTACAAGATCAGTCATGTAATGCTTGGTTCAAACGGCAAGAATTTAAGATTGTTGGCTGGTTTTTAAAACCTGAAAGACCCCACACATGTCGATAAAAAATCGTAGATATAACAGGTTTGGTCCTATAGTGCGTAGTGTATAGCATCACATACCACACGCGAACAGATTTCACTCACAAACATTCAGATGTCAGACGGGAAATCCCGCAAACCCTCTCGAGATCAAACATGAGTTCAGTGTAATAACCTTCAGTGTTTCTCTCACCTCGCTTTTTGATTGGCTGCATGTCACATTCAGCAGACTGTGTGCTCGTTTGTCCCTGGGGAACACCCCATGCGGTAGGATATCGGGCCAACACAATCCAACAAGGGGTCCTGACGTCCTTCTGAGCAGACTAGATCACTCTTAACACACCACACACAGCAAGAATATCTCATAAAATTATCTTAAGAGCCATCACAATAACGGGTCGGAAGGTGATGATCTTGTCAAAAAACGGCATAAGAATCCTGCCATGTGAACCAGGCATTAGGTTCACAGGTCAAGGTGTTGAAGAACATATTTTGAAGCATGCTTGAATCAGAAAATGGCTGAAAATGCATCTTGCTCTCCTTGCATTTCAAGGTTCCTGTAGCAGTTAGCTTTACTGCAATGCTGACACTGACTGGTGCTTAAAACAATACCACTGAGTGGGGATCCATTATCAACGTTCTGTTTTTTTCTGTCCTCTTTTCTGTGCTCCTGTACAGGGGTGCTAAAGCTAAGCATAGTTAGCATCTCCAATAGAAATATTAATATTCTTTGGAGCTTGTGCAAAGTCGCTACGTCTCTCAGCTGTGATAAGGGGCTGCAGCCACAACATCCCACCACTTGGTGTGGAGGAGGCACTAAGTTTCACGTTCCTGAAGTAGAACAACGTTTTATGTATACAGGTTTTTGCTTGTAACCTGAGTTGCAGTATGAGCCAAAAAATCTGCATGAAAACATTGTCATCAGTAGGAGCAAGATGTGAGTGTTTTGATGGTTAGCGGTGTATGTGTTGAACTACTGCTTATTACCATTTTATTTATTTTCGCTTAAATATATACTTTGCTGCTGCTTGTGTAAAGTTGCAATATCTAGCACCCACCACAACGGGCACTACAACCAACATATCCCACGTTTGAATGATTAATGGTCCTTTTGTGAAACTGCAACCCTGGCCTCGCTTGCTGTGTTTTAGACTGATATTTAGACTGGAAATGTTGCTGCTCAGACTGGATGATTGGCCTCGCCAGATATTTAAAAAGAAGCAGTTTAATTCCCATTGTCAAAGATGAGGTAACCAGTGTAACAGCGAACATAATAACTCATAATTTATGTTGTGTGCCTCTCAGCCAGCCTCGACCTTTCCACAGGGTTCTCTCACTTAGTCGGTACATTATTAATGCTGCTTTGACTGTGTGTGAAGCTGTGTGCTTCTTTTTTTGCAGTAAAATAAAAAAAGTGAGGCCCTCCTATTAGCCAGTTGATTTTCATGTACATTATCACAGTGGTTGAGAATGTTCCTACTTATTATTCTTATCATCGTGCTTTATTGAGTTGCCTTTTTCTACATTAATTTGTGATCTTTGAGAGGGAGAGAGAAAGACAGTGAGTCTAATTCCCATTTTTTAAAAGAAGGTTATTTCACAAAGACAAACCCCTCAGGGCCCCGAGAGAAATCAAAACTCTGAAAATGAGCAAAGACTGGTCTCTCCATCCTCTTTTATCTTCCCTAGGCCTGTTGTCTTAATATGCTGTTTCCTTTTCCTTTCTGTTTTTTTATTCTTCTTCTCTTTCTGTCTTCATATATCTGCTACCCTCCAACCCTTCTGGAGGATACACTGTAAATGCCATGTGTGAATGAAGGATGGGTTTATTATATGTGCCTGGGGAGTCCTCTCTTTGCTTGGCAATAAGGCATTAGAGGCAATACGTGCACACACACACACATATATATATATATATATAGTTTTTTTTTACATCTGTAAATATTTTGGTCACTGCAGCTTGTTCTGAGCTCAGAGATCTCGGCACACTGTGTCAGAATGCTTTGATAAGACCACATCTGGTAAGGGTAACCTTCAACTACATTGCCTGAGAAAGTAGAGTACTAGTTCTTCTTCTACTGCGAGTGGATGTAATACCAGTAGTTGTTTGGCTGCCCTTTTTTAATTGCCCCACAGGACTACAATCTTTCATTCTGCCACTTTGAAGTGGTTTTTAATAAGCTGCCGCTATGTCCATGACAGCATTTTGTGTCTCTCTGTAAATATCAAATGAGTTTAAGAGTTTGCAAAAAAAATCTTTTAGAAAAAAGTTTTAAATAGAAATATTTTTAAAATCTTTTTCTCTCCCCAGCGGTTTGTTAACATCTGCCAAAAAACATTGATGCTTGCAAACCGAGCACTTCTGTCTGTGTGAATTTGAGTCTGAGAATGAGATCTGAGATGCCTCAAAGGAAGGAAAATGAGGATGGGGGAGACAGATGATGTAACAATGAAGACATAGCTACCTTAGATCCCTTAGGTTAAAATCACACAGGACAGATGAAAGATGGGAGTTAAGCGAAAACACACTGACAGGACACATTCTCTTCACACATTCAGACCCTAGCCAGCAGCAGCAGAACAGAGTTAGGATAAAGACAACTAAACATTACTCAATTTGTGACTTTCAGTCACTTAGTGAATTGTAAATGTTTCCCCAAATCTGATCAGGTTTAATGCAGAAAAACCATTGCTAGCCACTTTGTTACACACTTTCTCACACCTACTTTTAGCACAACACAAATGAACAGAAACAAATTAAATGTGCACATTTAAAATGTGTTTAGTCAAACATATGTATGTTAAAAACACTTTTTTCACATTTATATCAGGATTGTGAAAATATTTATTCCTGCGATATGACAAATGAGTGAGTGTGAGATGTAAAAACCTACAGGGTTTACACTACATGTAATTGATCGTGGCGCACTGCCACGGCAAAATAAAAGCCACGACACCTTCAGAATAAAGTTTCTTTTTAAATACACACACACATATATATATATATATATATATATATATATATATATATATATATATAGATATATATAGATATATATATATAGATATAGATATATATATATCTATATATATATGTTATGTTATTTTTTTCTAATATATATTATGTTAATTTTTATTTACGCACTTATACTAACCATAATCAGAGAGTTTGAAATTTAAATATCATGAAACCTTAAAATTTACTTTATTTTGAAAAACCATTGGGATTTTTTTTATTAGCATCCACCAAAATTGTGTTTTTTGTTTTCTTGCTTCTTTGTTTATTTTTTAGAAATAATTCAAGACGTGATGACATTTTATCGGAACACTAAAGGATGATGTGGGCATAGACAAACCAAGTAGTCTGTCATGTTTCCTGATGCCAAATGAGCACCTCTCCATTTTCAGTGCCACTCCCAGTTTTACCCCATAGATGCACCCCAAATCCATCTTGCATTGATAAACACACTGTGAGGATACCTGGAGATACAGCTAGTTACATCTAGTTATCCTCAACAGGAACTTTAGGTAGGGAGTGATGAAAGGGTGAGTTAACACAGAACCATATTGGCAGGAAAAAGCGGTGATGTGGTTCTGTGCTCTAGGCTTCCATGGCTACTGGCTGTGTTATCTAGTAGTGTTAACAAATGCTTCATTCAGTCAGCTGTTTCTGGTCTGTCTCCTTCTGACTATCTTAATCTATCTAAGTGAGTCTTCTGTTATTTTAATATCCATATCAAATTTTTGTTATTTTCTTAAAACCAGTGCACTAGCTCTTTAACTAGTTTTAAAATCTTTTTTTAAGGCCAAAAACACACAACATTGGAAATAGGTGCATAGTGGTCAAATAAAGCCATTAACTTCACATGATTAGATCAGGGATTTTAATGTTATTTTATAATGGAACAATACTCCCACTAATGGTTATGCATTACCAACGTGACTAATGTCAAAACTTGCATTGCATTGCCTTTGATGGAGTACTCATCATTCAAGCTGGTTATGCACCTTCTGGTTAATCAAAAATCATGCTTACACAATGGTCACTGCATGAGAGATTTACGTCAGCATAGAAAACTAGTTGTTCATAATGACACTTTGAAATTAGCTAAAGTCACTGTAGTCTCTCCTAAACACTGGCTGTCACTTCTAAAACTACTACACTGCTGTGCGTTCTTCAGTGCTGTGTTCGATTTGCTTAGAAGTCTTAATCCGGATTTTGGGATTAATGAAACTTTATACTTGAATTCCAGATTTTATATATTCTCAATTGGAATATCAAAAACACACACTGAATTTAAAATCCTGACTGGAAACGTTGGAGCTCATCAAGCATTACCGAGTTTAATATCCAAAATAGCTGCTGCTTGCATATAAAATGTAGAGAAGGTGGCCAATATAAACTATTTATTAGCACTTTTGACAGTTTGTATGTCTGTAAGCCAGTGGGGCACATAGTGGTGTAAAATACATATTTGTGAACAGTCAATAAACAGGTACAAAGCAACAAAATTTTAACTGGGCACTGCTGATTTTTACATGGTGAACTTGAAGTGAGAGCACCTTACTCTGGCATCATTTAACTGTGCTCTTAATATTTCATGGAAGCACAAGAACATTTTACCTCAGCGCTCAGTGCCTGTTTGTGTGTGTAGGCATGAGTTCATCTACATGAGAGCACAGCAGAGAGAGAAAGTTTAGCTGTTGCACACATACATTTTTACATCTTTGTGAGCACTCATTATATTGCCTATGTCTCTACCCTTACTTTAAACTTTACTGTAATGCCTTTGTAATGCCATTAAAACTAATAGCTTCAACTGGTTTACTATATTCATTAGTGACTTTCAACAATGCTGTTTTAGTGCTATAATGAGCTCAGAAACCTGACAAAAACTCTTCAAACAGATCATCACTGTGTAAATGCTCACACACTTGCTTAGCAACTATTTACTTAAGAATTTTAGGTAAGAAAGGAAGATCAGACATAAACTACCAGTTAAAAGTTTTTTTCTCACTTAACTCTAAACATTTTTATATTTTAAAGCCTTCAAATTCCCACCCTTTACTCTGATTACTGCTTTGCTCTCTTACCATTCTCTCCATGAGTTTCATTAAGGTGGTCACCTAAAATGGTTTTTCAAAGAGTCTTGAAATAACTTTCCAGTTCATTGAGAAACATCCAAAGGTTAATCTTTCAGTCATCACAGCAAAGGACGGCTACTTTAAGAAATCTAAAATATAAAACAAGTTCCTTGTCAATATTTAATTTACTACATAATTCCATACTATATATTTATTTGCAGTTTTGATGCCTTCAGTAAGAATCTACATACAATGTAAATAGTCATAAACATAAAGAAACCCATTAAATGAGAAAGTGTGTCTAAAACCTTTGACTGCGAGTGTAGGTCTGTAATTTTTTTAAAGTAATCTTGATCAAGAGAAGGTTCTGTAAGTAAAGGTTTAATTACAGCTACCTTAAAAGGCTGTGGTACAGATCTGTTTACTAAGGATAGATTAATCATATCTAAAATGGGGATGGTAATCAAAAGAAACAATTCCTTCAATAAATTTTGTTGGAATTGGGTCTAACATACAAGGTATATATGATACTAATATTTTTGATAACCTAGAAAGCTCAACTACATCAAAGCAGTTAATACGTAGATTAGGTTCTACAGATACCTCGAATGCTGTCTCATTTACTGAGAATAAAGTAATCATGTTCAGGAGGATGCCAATGATTCATTTGTAATAGAATAAATTGTATTTGTAAAGAATCCCATAAAGTCATTACTGCTGACAACAGCTGGAATGAATGGCCAAGCAGAGGTATGACTGCATAAGTTTGGCAACTGTACTAAAAAGAAACTTAGGATTATTCTAATTTTCCTCTACTGATGATGAAAAATATGCTGTTCTAGCATATCTAGACTATTTTTCCAGATTAAGTGGGACTCCTTTTGATGTCTAGAGTGCCATTTTCTCTACAATTTCCTAGCATTGTGCTTTCAAGTTTCCAGCTTTGAATTAAATCAAGGACCCAGCTCTTATAAATGATAACCTTTTTGTTCAGGGTGGCTACATTGTCTAATACCACATGCAATGAGGAAATGACACTATGACCAAAAACATAAATTTTTGAAAGAGTAGAAATTAAATTGTTGGCAAATGAGCATCTCATTTGTTGTTGTTAAAATTTGTTACAACATTATCTGATAAAGATCTACCATAATTCAATTTCTCTTAGGGTCACAGTACTCGGTTAGATTACACTCATAGGTTATTAAAAAATGGCCAGACAGGACGGGGTAATGAAAAAATACTGTTATTTGTTCACACAGCACAAGGTCCAGAGTATGAAGACAAAAGTCAGTAGGTCTGTGGATGTTTTGAGCAATTCCAGTTGAGTTGAATTGAAAGTAGCATTAAAGGCAACATTTAGGCTAACACTTTCAGTGTAAACATGAATGTTAAAACCCCCCACTATAATAACCTTATCAGTATTTAACACTAAATCAGATTATAAATCTGAGAATTGATCTAAAAAGTGTAATGCGTGGTTGAAGATACAAAACAACAGACAGAAGTGGTTATAGTGGTTTGTAAGTTGGATGAGAAAAATGAAGGCTTAGATATTCAAAACAATTGTAGCTATCAGTTAGCCCGGGATTAATCAATAAATCTAACTGAAAGATGGTTGCTACTTCTCCTTGCCAAATATTTTGAGAAATTCAAAAGTTTAAATAATTAGAAGTAGGTGACTCATCTATACTTAACATAGTCCTCTTTCTGCTGCCAGGTTTCTGTGAGACAAGATACATCAATCTGAAATCAAGTCATTAACTAACAATGTCTTTAAAATGAGATATCATATGTTCAATGAACCACATTCAAACCAGATTTTCAGGATTTGCTTCCTTTTAGATTAGTTTTTAATCACTTTGATTTTGGCCATGGGCAGGACACTGTCTCAATGGGGTAATAGGTTATCAGAAATAATAAATTTAGTCAGACTCATTGAAAGAAGAGCTGCTCTGTCCAAAGTGTAATGGATCCCCTTTGTCCGGATCAGACCAGGTTTTCCCAAAATGTTCACCAATTATCAATCTAGCCCACATCGTTTTCAGGACACCACCTAGACAGCCAGTGGTTGAATCATTTAACGTCATCACTGGTCTGAACAGGCAGAAAATTGCAAAGTCTGACATTGTTTTGAAAAACGTATACACCAAAGCAATACTAATATTGGTGGCCTCCGATTGCCGTAAGCGGGTGTCATTACTGGCAACATAAATAACAGTCTTACTGTATTCACACTTATCCTTAGTCAGCAATTTCAAATAGGATTTGATGTCAAACATTTACTATGGTCACTGGTGTCTCTAATGCCATGTTTCTGACTATGAAACTCCCATTTATCAGGGTTGGCTACTCAGTGGGTGTGTCGCTGAGCAGGAAAAATTGGTTAGCAATGTGGACAAGTTGGTGGTGACCCATGGACTAGGACCTAGGACTATCCTTCCTACCGTCACCCAGTAAACCTGATGTTGCAGGAATTGCCTGAACTATATGTGATTAGAAGCTCAGTGTGTGGGGTGTATGTTTCGTGTGTGTGTATGTAAGATGTTGACATCATTCCTCCGGACAGAGGTGGTGCTGTGCGCTGCCGTAGCTTAGAATTAAGAGTGAAGGAGTGAGGTCGGTGTTCTTGTATGTGTGGGTGGTAGAGACGGCGACCGGAGCAGCGGTATATGAGTCTGTAAGCCCTGTGTTTCACGTGCAGCAAAGTCATAAAAAATAAAAAAAAACCTGAATCTCGTCAACAACTCAGTGTTTTGATGTTGTTCCTTCATGTTCCACTCTGCAACGTATGAGTGAAGGAGTTAACCCTGAGGAAACTCTGAACTTTGGCCCTGGAGGAAGCGTCTCCCAGTGTCACCAGACTACGATCAGGGGATGGAAACAGGAATCGTTTCATGAATCTACCCTTGTTTGCTCCACGGAGGCTAATAGGCTTCAGGTTTCTGCTTGTTTTTTCAACAGCTCAGAGCTGAACCTCCAATTTTAACACCCTCACCTCCACAGCTACAAGAAAACTACATTTATTACATGTACCTTTAACACTTAAGAAGGCAGAGGAGTAACTAAACATTTGAAACACAGACCAAGAGAGAGGAGGAGACAGAGATGGAGAAACAATAGGAGAGACAAAATGGGTAGCCATAGTAGTGCTGAAGCTAATGCTAATTTAGCGACCCCTTTACTAGGCAAGAAAAAACCCTATGAAACACAAAGCGTTCCCAAACAAATGTGCAGCAACAAAAAATATGTTTTAATGTGCTTAAGTGTTAAAATAACTCACGAATGTCACAGTAGAGAGAATTTCGAACCAGTTCTAGGTAGCAATGAACTAGTGTAATACAGATTTAGAACATGTTTCTCTTGTTTTAACAAGGGGAGAGACACATGTTAAACACATTAATTTCAAAGAATTACAGTAAAAAAAATTATGCAATAAAATAATGAATGCACTAATTGAACTGGGAAATGTTAGCACATGTGCGATCTGAACAAATGTTTAAATAAGTAATTATCGAATATGTATATAAAATGCAGAATGACCTGCGAGCCACATCGTGCTCCCCCTTTCTTGTGTGTTTGATCGGTGGCAGAGAGCAAGCAAAGAGAGCAGAGGAAAGCACCAATTAAAGATGCGTTAGGTTCAACAATGGTAGATAACACAAATATAAATAATGTGGAAAAATGTTTTTGGGAGTAAACCTTAAAGATTATTATTATTATTATTATTATTATTATTATTATTATAGAAGACCAACAATTAATATCTTAAGCCAGAGAATATATTTGGTAAAATGAGACAGCCTGATGAGAGGAAAGGAAAAAAGAGCAAAAACATGTGATCACAGCCTGTCAGTGTTTCTTTGCCAGCAAGCTATGAAATTATTTTCTTTTTTTAACTGTATTTCAGCCTTTTGATTATTCTATGCAGCAGCATTCAAACTTGGGGATGAAGCATGTTAAGAAATCAATATTACATGTAGAGGATGTTAAGTCACATTTCCACCAAACTGCAGTGACCTATGAATGTGCTAAGTTACATGGCTTACATGCAGAACAGTAACACTAATTTTACTCTTTGTAATTTCTTTAACCACTTGAGGCTTTTTTAAATGTGCCAGCCTGTAGACATAAGGAGGAGAACAAAAAATCCAGAAATGAAACGGTTTTTAAATATTTAGCAGTCTTTCCTTGAAATGAAGATTAAAATATAACCAGAATCAAGCACTGTCGGATGTAGGAGGGCAGAGCAGAATCACCATTGTCCCAACACAGTTGTGCAGTGGAAGCTACATAAAAATTGTAAGCGTTTTCCATTGATAGGTTAAACACTTTTGAATAAAGAACCAAATTTAAGTAAAATACAGAAATATAAAATGTTTTTTCCAACATAGTTGATGGATTTAGAAGAATAACTGTAAAGCAGTTAATTTTACTTGTATTAAGACATTTTCAATGTAACTGCATCCGGATCTCTATGGTGGGATGAAGCACAGCATTAAAGCAAAGCCACAATAGTCCACTTTCCACTAAATTAAGACAGAATGATGACATCACAGTAGGAATCACAAAACCTAATCAAAAATGGCAAAGTATTGTGTAAAAAAATCTATATAAGTAAACCACTCCAGGTAGTATTCATTAGTTTGTTTTACTGTTTGGCTGATTAGGTTCTAATGTGTAAACTATAGCAGTAAAATATATTTACAGTACAGTGTATGTAAGTTCTTTATTCTGAAAGTTTAAAATGTTACAGCGAAGACAAGTCATTGCTTCCTGCTCATAGTCTTTATGTTGAAATATAGCTCTGGTATTCAACCTCAGTGTTTATACTAAACTTAAAAATGTGAAAGGCGTTGTCCTCATAATGTGTAGTCCCCAGATGATCCAGGGTTGTCCCTTCAGGTTATGTCCTCAGTCCTCACCTGCATTACACCTGACTGAAAATAGATCTTCATACCCAGTAGAAACATCATGCTGTGTAAAATCTGAAGAATATGAGTTAAGAACTGACCTTCATCTCTTTAACATTGGATGTAACGTGGGAATCGACCAGCTATTGGTTAAAAAATACCTGGTAGGTTCATATGATTGTTTCAAAACGTTTCATTAGTTTTATCATTTCTGGCTGGTGTCGTATTACTGATGTTGCTCAGAGCAATGCACTTACCTGCTTTGTGCAGAGTAAAAGGTTTTTATGAATTAACTGGTTGGTGTAACAATGTTGAAATGGTTCTGTGTGCATAGACTCCACTGATGTTTAAACTGCTGACAGTTTATCCTGCAAACACTTCAAGCCTTTTTTCAGGCACCAAACATCTTGGAATTGCCAAACAAGTTGATTACATCAGCAACACCGTTTGCAATTCCAAGACAGTTTACTGGAACTTAAAAAGAAAATGTGTCTAATTTTCTTAAATCTGTCAAAATCGTTTTTAATGATGCATTTTCTTGGCATATTTAAAGGTCAGGTTTAGACAACATTTGACACATATTGAGCAGATGTGCTTACTGCTTCATTAGGCGGAATCGCTTGAGCTGTTCAACTGCTTGTGTCAAATTAAAATTCAGCAAAGTAAGCATCCTTTGGACTCACTGATCTCTACTGCAAGGATTCAATAGACGTAATGTTATTAATGTTTTTTTCTGTCTTTGGAGAACAAATGTGTCTTGGGTTTCTCTGCAATCATGTCATATCATAAGTTTTTAAAAAACAAAAACAAATGTTGGCCCGAACATATTCTTCCTCTGATAAACGTTTGGTTTGATTTTAAGAATACAGTTGTGCTCTTAGGTTTGAATACCCTAGCAGAACTTGAGATTCTTTTATCATTTTTAGAGAATATGAATCATAATAAATTTTTTTAGTCATGGTTGGTAAAGCATAATACCATTATGATCTAAACAGAGCTTATACATAGTGTAATAAGAGATGGCTACACTAAACTACTAACCATGTCTGGATTACATAAACAAACCAGACTTAAGAAACCCAAACCAATGTACAAGACAAAAAAAAGTCACTATGCCATTGTAGTTACGGATAATACATTAGGACTTGAGGACTCAGTTTGGGCTTAAAGAAAATTTTTTAAGCCAAATCCATGTGCTCAGAGAAAAAAGGCAAGATATGAATACCTCACTGTGCTTATAGTTGGAGCTGTATGCTTAGAGCCAAATATGGGAAACTGAGTGTGCTGTCTGACACGTTTTTGAAAAAGGGTTGTTTTCATGGTTCTTTGGGGATTCTTCTACATTTAGCTTAAGATTCCTCCAAATTGATGTAAAGATCTGTAATTTCTATGGGCCTAGTTGAAGTAAAATCCTCCTTTGTTCACCTAAGTCTGTGTCAACAGAGTGTCTTTGCTAGAGCATTCTCACATGGGCAGTTTGAAGGTGACCAAACCCCAATACCCAACACCATGGTTATATATATATATCTATATATATATATATGCATATATCTATATATATATATATATATATATCCATCTATCTATCTATCTATCTATCTATCTATCTATCTATCTATCTATCTATCTATCTATCTATCTATCTATCTATCTATCTATCTATCTATCTATCTATCTATCTATCTATCTATCTATCTATCTATCTATCTATCTATCTATCTATCTATCTATCTATCTATCTATCTATCTATCTATCTATCTATCTATCTATCTATCTATCTATCTATCTATCTATCTATCTATCTATCTATCTATCTATCTATCTATCTATCTATCTATCTATCTATCTATCTATCTATCTATCTATCTATCTATCTATCTATCTATCTATCTATCTATCTATCTATCTATCTATCTATCTATCTATCTATCTATCTATCTATCTATCTATCTATCTATCTATCTATCTATCTATCTATATATATATATATATATACAGGGGTTGGACACTGAAACTGAAACACCTGTCATTTCAGTGTTGGAGGTTTCATGGCTAGATTGGACCAGCCTGGTAGCCAGTCTTCATTGATTGCACATTGCACCAGTAAGAGCAGAGTGTGAAGGTTCAATTAGCAGGGTAAGAGCACAGTTTTGCTCAAAATATTGAAATGCACACAACATTATGGGTGACATACCAGAGTTCAAAAGAGGACAAATTGTTGGTGCACGTCTTGCTGGCGCATCTGTGAACAAGACAGCAAGTCTTTGTGATGTATCAAGAGCCATGGTATCCAGGGTAATGTCAGCATACCACCAAGAAGGATGAACCACATCCAACAGGATTAACTGAGGACGCAAGAGGAAGCTGTCTGAAAGGGATGTTCAGGTGCTAACCCGGATTGCATCCAAAAAACATAAAACCACGGCTGCCCAAATCATGGCAGAATTAAATGTGCACCTCAACTCTCCTGTTTCCACCAGAACTGTCCGTCGGGAGCTCCACAGGGTCAATATACATGGCCGGGCTACTATAGCCAAACCTTTGGTCACTCATGCCAATGCCAAACGTCGGTTTCAATGGTGCAAGGAGCGCAAATCTTGGGCTGTGGACAATGTGAAACATGTATTGCTCTCTGATGAGTCCACCTTTACTGTTTTCCCCATATCCGGGAGAGTTACGGTGTGGAGAAGCCCCAAAGAAGCGTACCACCCAGACTGTTGCATGCCCAGAGTGAAGCATGGGAGTGGATCAGTAATGGTTTGGGGTTCCATATCATGGCATTCACTTGGCCCAATACTTGTGCTAGATGGGCGCGTCACTGCCAAGGACTACTGAACCATTCTTGAGGACCATGTGCATCCAATGGTTCAAACATTGTATCCTGAAGGCGGTGCCGTGTATCAGGATGACATTCACCAATACACACAGCAAGACTGGTGAAAGATTGGTTTTAGATACACTTTCTCACTTAATGGGTCTCTTTATTTTCATTACAATTTACATTGTAGATTCTCACCAAAGGCAACAAAAGGATGAATGAACACACATGGAATTATGTAGTAAACAAAAACATTTTTATATTTTAGATTATTACAAAATAGCCACCCTTTGCTTTGATTACTGCTTTGCTGTCATGAGCTTCATGAGGTGGTCACCTGAAATAGCTCTCCAAAGAGTCTTGAAAGAACAGACGTTCATTGAGGGACGGCCAAACGTTAATATTTCAGTCATCACAGCAAAGGGCGGCTGCTTTAAGGAATCTAAAATATAAAACATATTCAAAGTTCTTTTTAAAATTTTTTGTTTGCTACATAACTGCATATGTGTTCATTCATTGTTTTGAGGCCTTTTCGTTGTCCGATGAGCTAACCCCTCCCTCCTACTTCCCTATGTCTAAAGGGATTGCTCAATCCAGCTCTCCATCCAACGGGTTCGGACTTCCCTAAACCTGAAAGATCTTACCAAGCAGGTTTACTGAAAGTTCTGTTTAAGCTGGTGTCGGGAAATGACTCGCCTAGCCTGTGACAGCCTTCATACAAGAGTCTCGCCCTTCTTCAACTGGAGGTCTGGATGACTGAGTAGCCTATCGTAGTCATCCACACTTTCAACAGTCACTTTTGTTCACGGCTGCTCATTCCCAAATTTTACAACTGGCTCTTGGTATATGGGCTAGGTTAATTTTAGTGGCTCGGCACGAGCTCCAAGGGCGCTGTTTTAACAAACGTGGCTAAGGCAACTTATAAAAACCTCCTAAAATATCTTAGAACCAAGCAACAAGACTTTTTTACCACCAATGAAAAACCAAAAATACGGTGACTCAAATAATTGAATGTCCACGATTTAACTAGACTTTTATATGCTTTCTTTAATTAGTAACGCTTTTGCAGGGGTCAGTAACAGCTTAAATTCGGCAACACAAAATAATTTCAATAATAGAATGAATCAATCAACTCAACCTGTCTTTCCCTGATGCTGAAACTGGTGAGTTTAGAGAGGCTTTGAAGACGGAGGCTCATCCATGCACCTGATGGAGAAGATTCTTCTGGTAACAATGAGTGGTTTCTTGAAGGGAATACGACTCAATCTTCAGGTTTCTTCCTTTAAGTGGCAGGCACTGATGCTCCAGGCTTCGATGGTTAAACAGGATCTTTGTTGTTATATGTCTCCAAAGACAGTAGTTTCCAGAGGCTGAAGAGTTGAAGGAAACCCAGAGACATAAACGAGGTTGATTCAGGACTTCCAGAAGCCTGAAACCAACTAGTTCCTCTATTCTTGCCCATTTTATAGAGCATTTCCACCAAACTCTGTGTGCCCATTGGCCAGTGGTTGTTGCCATGGCAGTCCCATTGGTCACCCATGACATAAGGTGATTTTCTGGAATTTCCCGAGTCATGTCCATATCAGACATGCCATCATCACCTCAGTCCTGAGCTGTCTGCTTGTTATGATTCCGGCACGTCTGCTCTACCCTGTCTCCCTGGCTGCAATCAGCAGATTAGATGCACCTGGTGGCTGCTGCAGTGTAGTGCAATCTGTGGAATGCCAAGCACCTGTGTCTTCCCTGATATATACTGACTCTGACAAGCAGACTGTGCCAGATTTTTGAAAGCCATTGTGTGACTAGATATCTAGCGTTCCTTCCTGTCTGATCATTGTTCTTGACCTTGCCTTGCCTTTTGAATTTATGCCTCTGCCTGCTCCCTGTCGGACAATTTGGATTTTGGTTGTCGACCTTGTTTCCTGCATCTGGTTTATGCCTCTGCCTGCCCCTTGCTTGACACCTCTTGTTCCGACCGTTGACCCTGTTTCTGTCCTTGGATTATTGAGCAAGCCTAGCCCTCGGATTATTCAGCCTGGACTCACTTCTTACCTGTGCTGTGGAGATCACCGCCTGCAGCCCACTGAGGTTTCCTCTCTGGGTTTCAAGTTCCACTCAAGACAAAAGCAGTGATTCCTGGAAGCTGTGAGGAGTGTTACCTGTGTGACGTTTTCCTGTGGCTGAATAAACCTTTTAAACTTTCAGTACTGTGTCTGGCTGAATCTTGGGTCCGCCTTTTTGTGATTCATAGCAGAAAAATCTGGCCAAAAATGGACCCATCGCCAGCACAACAGTGGCGCACCCACGTTGATGAGGCCCTTTCCTGGTTGCGTTCCGGCTTGGAGGAAATAATTTCCACATTACGTTCTGGCAATCTTGTCTCCGAGCCGCCACCATCACAAAAGGAGCAACACCTATCTCCGCCTGAGATGTTCTGGGGAGACCCAGACCAATGTCGAGCTTTCCTAACTCAGTGTGAAATTCATTTTGAGCTTCAGCCCTCATCCTTTCCCACTGAACGTTCTAAGGTGGCTTTTGTTATATCTCTGCTGGCAGGAAGGGCGAAGCAGTGGGGGACTGCTGAATGGCAGAACAGGTCTGCATCTTGTACCTTCTATGAAACTTTTTCCAAGGAACTCATTTGAGTTTTTAACCCTGTTTTTCCTAGTTGTGAGGCCGCAAGAGGATTATTGTCCCTCAAACAGGGTGATCAGTCTGTCTCGTCTTATATAATTGACTTTCATTTGTTGGCCGCAGATAGCCGTTGGAATGAGGCAGCACAGATGGATGCATTTACGCAAGGACTAAACGCAGACATCAAGGATGAGTTAGCGACCCGTGATTACCCCTCTTCCCTGAAACAACTCGAGGACCTGGCTGCTCGCATTGCCATTCGGCTAGCAGAAAGTGGGAGGGGGAAGTGACATGAGGAGGGTCGTTCCTCATTAACTCAGGGTCCTGGACTCTGGCATGAGAGAAGGAGTCGGTCACCTCTCACTGAGGAAAATGAGGATTGTGCAGAACCAAGATTACCCCTGAAGAGAAGGATCGTCGGAGAAGATTCAAGCTCTGTTTTTATTGTGGAGAGAAGGGACATTTAGCACTCAGTTGTCCATTAAAAAGGACAGGCTCAGCAGAGGAAGGGAGTTTTCTACTGAGCCGAAGTCAGCTAACAGCCTCCTCCTTCTTGTTTCCTGCTCATTTTCTAACCTCTTCCATGTCTCTCCAGGGGGCCGTGTTTATTGATTCAGGAGCAGACACTGAATTCATGGATGAAGCATTCACCATGAAGAACGACATAAAGCTCATTCCGTCAGGTGACACACGTAAAGTGCTAGCATTGGATGGTCACAGCATGAACAATTCACACCTCAGGACGGAGGAGATTACCTTAACAGTTGGAGGTAATCATCAAGAGAATGTAACCTTCATGATCATAAATTCACCTGAACTTCCTGTTGTCCTAGGGGCCTCCTGGTTGCAGAAACACAACCCTCACATTGACTGGAAAAGAAAAGAAGTTCTGGGTTGGTCTGAGTCATGTTCCGCTGACTGCCTTTTGTCTGCTGCTACAGAGGTCATTGTGGAGAATGAGGTTGAGGAGACCTATCCGGATTTATCCAAGGTACCTCAAGAATACCATGATCTAAAGGAAGTATTTAATAAGATTAAGGCCAAGAACGCTCTGGCTCATGCTGTTCATTCGGCTCGTCATGACTGTGATCTGCTCAGAGAGTAGTATGAGGAAGAGCAGGAGGCCAAAGCTGAGCTGCAGTGTGCTATGTCCAAGGCTAACAGCGAGGTGGCTCAGTGGAGAACCATGTATGAAACTGATGCCATTCAGCGCACGGAGGAGCTCGAGGAGGCCAAGAAAAAGCTTGCCCAGCGTATTCAGGATGCGGAAGAGTCCATCGAGGCCGTGAATGTGAAATGTGCCTCTCTGGAGAAGACCAAACAGAGGCTACAGGGTGAAGTGGAGGTCTTGATGATTGATGTGGAGAGAGCTAATGCTCTGGCTGCAAACCTGGACAAGAAGCAGAGGAACTTTGACAAGGTTCTTGCAGAGTGGAAGCAGAAGTATGAAGAGAGTCAGGTCAAGCTGGAAGGAGCTCTGAAGGAGGTGCGTGCTTTGAACACAGAGATGTTCAAAATGAAAAACTCCTATGAAGAAGCTCTGGGCTACCTGGAGACCCTGAAGAGGGAGAACAAGAACCTGCAACAGGAAATAAGTGATTTGACTGAGCATATTAGTGAAACAGGAAAGACAATTCATGAACTGGAGAAGGGTAAGAAAACTGCAGAGAATGAGGTCAGGAGCAGGAATGATGCCCTAAGGTGCCAAAGAATATGGAGAAAGGCCAGGAGGTCGATGATCAGAATGTCACTGATTCAGTCAAGAACGGCCAACCGGAGATGGACCCCTGCCCCTAAGTACCAGGTGGGGCAGAAAGTTTGGCTCTTCGCCAAGGACCTACCATTAAGAGTAGAATCCCGGAAGTTGGCACCCCGATTTGTTAGACCTTTCCCAATTTCCAAGATCTTCAACCCTGTCGCTGTACGGCTGGGATTACCCAACTCTATGAGGATTCACCCCACGTTCCATGTTTCTCAAGTCAAGCCCTTTGTGGAGCCCCGACTTTAGTGAGAATCTATGTACAATGTAAATAGTCATAAACATAAAGAAAACCATTAATGAGAAAGGCGTTCTAAAACCTTTGACTGGTAGTGTATACATAGGTTAATATATTTATATATATACACAGGTATATTAAAGGATCACCTGGAACATCAGTGACCACAAGTGATTTGATAATCATTAAATAAATTATTTAGCATTGTTGGGACCACAGCCATGGGTACAACATGAAGGGCCAGTAAGACCTTTTCTGGAACTTTCAAAATAAATCGCATTAACCTACATCCAGCACAGCCAGAAACGGCGTAACGGCAGACTTCCCGTGACGTCCCTGTCCGAATAAAAACCCCGCTTTTGCAACAAACTGACCTCTTCCACGCAGGACCCCAGAGGAACTGGATGGAGGGACGCAGCACGCTAATGTCTCTTTGCTGGCATACAGACATAACTCTTCAAACTGGATCCAAGAGTGTCATACAATCATGCGATCATATGCACTAAGTTAAGTAGGAATTAATTGCTGTTTGTGTATCAGGTATTCATTCATGAACGGGGGTAATTAAGGTACAAGCGTTGCTTGACTTTTCTCTCTGAAGTCTACAGAAGCAAACTGTGTTCCAGAGAGTTCCCAGCAGAGAACCTGTCTCTACAACGCCGAGTGGAGCAGTTTTCCCGGTCTGAAGGATGGACAACGGGACTGCATCACCGTGGCTACAGCAGTAACGTGCAGTTTGGCCAGCTGACAGAACGAGCCGCCCCACCCCACAGCTACGGAGGTTAGCTGCAGCTAACCCTTTGTTCACTGTGGAAGCTTTCTTCAACTTCGTCGCCCGGGACAAATTTTCCTCAGCACGGTTCACATAAGAGATTGTGTTTTGGGCAGAGAGAAGTAGTTTAGAATGAAATAATCTAAACTATTTTAGTTTTATGGCATCTGGTTTTGTTTATGTTGAAAACTCACCCATCTTAGTGGTAGCAGATTATCTGCTCAGCACATGTGCTCAGTTTATGTGTTCTGTGTTTGTGTTTTTTTAAAGTTGAGACAAACTTTATTTAAAGGGTGATTTTAAACACAGATCGGCCATAACATGCCGACCACGCTTATGCATTTTAACCCTTTTATTAATGGTATTTTAAAGGTATGTGTTTGATGTGGATGGTAAGCTATAAGCTTCTTTTGTTAGCTCACTAGTAACTGCTCACTAGTAACCGTTAACAGCTAAGAACACGTGCTTGCCTACTAAAGATCATTTACCCAAAAAGGTTGTTAGTTTTCAATCTAGTAAAATAATATTTCCCTAAATATTATTTACTAAACTTGATAAATAAGTAACACAATTAGGCCCATTTCTCAAAGATTTGGTTCTTATTCAAAATAATATTTCTTTAAATATTATTTTAATAAAGAAAGGCAGCTAATTAAACACCATTGAGAATTAGTCATCCACAAGGTTGGTTTTGTTCAGCAAATCATTCTTTAAAATATTATTTTATTAAAATTATTTTTTATCTGATCTTGCATTGTGAATGGTTGTCCAAAGGTATGCTGGTTATTGCCTAAGTTGGTTCCAAGATTAACTTAACTTCAATTCCTGATTCTTCAAGATAATCCTTGGTTCTCAAACATAAATAACATTGCATGGTGATGTTGCATCACTCTTTCGGTCATGGTTTTCAACCATGTTTGATCAACTTGTTTATATTGTACATAGCCCATTAGTCTTTGTTATTCTTTAATTCTGCTTGGTAGTTTTGTTGGATTGTTTTTGCATAGCAAAGAGTTTGTTGATTGAAATATTTTTGACTTTGAGTTGACTTATTTTTGTTAATAAATTCTTGTATTTTAAGAAATTGTGTGAATTCATTCCATGTGTGTGCAGAGTTGTGCTGTTCAATAATGTCAGAGCTTGGCTCATCCCTTTCAATTTTGTCCTCATACCACCGCCTTATTGGGCTGGTATTCACAGGACAACCCTTAACAGACCTAAATATTATTTAATAAAATATTTAAATATTAATATTAAATATTAAATAATATATTCATATTAATAATCACAACAGCATTTCTGAGGTTTAGTGTCCACCCTTAAAGGGGTGAATGAACTGTCTGATTTGATAAAGGACCTGTTATCACAAAACGTTTTCTAGTGAAAACAGAAACGTTTAGTTGCACTTCTACTGTTTGTCTACACGACAACAGCGCATTTCTCTGAAATGGCAAAATTTGAGAACGGGTTCCAGAATGTGGGGGGTTGAAAATACCCTGGTCTCCTTTGTCTTTCTTACGGGAAGCTCTGGCTCATGCGCAGCATGACTGACATCAGTAGAAATTAACGTGCATGCACACAACATAACAGCTTCTGACCAGTTTTAAACCCACAGAAGGCGACAATTTGACCAATAACAATGGCAGATTCCAAAATACTTACTTGTGCTCCTGGCTCTTTTGAATCTAATGACGATTCTCCAAGAAAGTGGAGGACGTGTTTGTGTATTTTGTTGAGTTTCAAAGAACATACCGCCAACTAGTGGCATGGCAGGGGGATTGCACCATTTTCACATCTCTAATGGTGCGGTGTGAAAGGACATTGCAATTAAAATGTTGTCCTATAGATGTGTTAACAGAAATGTAAAAAATGCCAATTTTCAATGGATCGTTCAATGGATCATAGTGTAAACAGGGCCTAAGTAAAGTTGTTATCGAGTCACTGCTGCAACATTTCACTCAAATTTCCCCTGATTCTGAGCGGAGGTAGAATTTTTCAACAGCAAAAATGTCTAGCTGGTTGTTGTGGTGATCAAATTGAGTTTGTTGAAGTGTTACATGAAGCGTACATCGAATTACTGAAAGGAAAGGCTAATACATAACAGTGTGACAGAGGTATTATTTAGGAGTTAGCAACAATGGCACCAATGCATTATAGTCAGTTTTGGCAATGCAGCACTCACCCTTTGGTACTATCAATGTACAATATGATACATTTTCTTTGGCCCTAACATATAATATGGCTGCCTTCCTCCTACACAGTTCAGAAAAATGCTGTAATGAACTGTTTATTTGCATTTCTGTCAGGTTGCATCGATTTAATTTCCCAACAGAAACAGAAGTGTGCAACACCAGTTGAAGGGTTATCCACTAAACCAGTTTCAGTCCTTAACAAGTGCTTGTGCTTATCACCAATGTTTACACTGTCGAAGCACTGAAATTTGTAACATAGTTCTATCTCTGCACCAAGTCTTAGCTGGGCCAGAGGAAATAACTGCTCTCATCTCGAGCTTGAGATGAGCAGAAAAACTAAAACCACAGCTTCAGCATTAATAAAAAAACAGATTAGCTCTGGGATAACATGAGCTCACTGTTTCTCATCTTTTCACCATTTGATTTATTATTGCCTAGAATTACACAAAGCTGTTGCTGTAGTCACAAATTTCCATTGAATTTTTAACACCATGTTTGGATCTCAGTGGGTAAATATTGTTAGGTCTTTTAATATCACCAACTGGTGTTTATAAATCCTTCTTGAAACAGTGTGTATGTCTCCTATTTGCAATACTGTGTATAAAAATGGATAAGAGATGCTGGTCAGGAACCTTCTCTATGCATTGTGATCCTCCACAGAAATTCAGAATACAACAAGAGGGTGATCACACCTATATTAAAGACAAACGTTATAACTCTAAGGTGGCTATCTATCTGGGGAAAAAAACAAACCAGCTCTTCAATATTTTTTAATACAACAAGTTAGGAAGTGTCCATAGCAGCAGCCCTAAACAGCTGAACCTGTTTTGGGGAGCATTCCTATAAGTAAGCATGTTGCTACATTATTTGAAACCAAACAATTTTGAAAAATAAATCGGTAGAAAGTACTTGCAACGTAGTACTCTAACCATACTTCGTCTTGGTCTCTAGACTGTTTTTGAGACTATAATATTATGTTCTTGTTCTAGGACATGCTGGATTGACCACTGCTGTGACATCTGTTTCTATTACTGCAATTTAGACAAAATCTCTTGCCTGCAGTTAAATGCAATCAAGCAGGATTTTTATTTTTTTTTAAATATGCTTCAATTTCTAATCCTTGAAGCCATGAGGATAATAAGATGAGACGGATGCGAAAAAAAAGTATCCATCATTTTCCAGTCCAACTATACAAATGGTTTTCTGTCTGTACAACGTGAAGAAAGAAAGAATGTCTAGTGAGTTAGGTACTCTGCAATCCTTTCCTAGTGAGCCGCCACAGGCACAATTTCTTTAAATGTTTGCAGAAACAAAATCAGTTTTCAAGACTGTTATTATAACTGCGATAGTGTGGATATAGTAATGAAAAAGTCTCGAAAACTGATGCTGTCTTCGTCTTGGACTTGTTCTCGCCTCCCTCAAAGTCTTGGTCTTGTGTGGTCTTGGTCTCGACTTGGTCTCAGATTAACAAATTTTACTGGTTTTACGACTTACAGGTGGGACATGGATAAGTTGAATGCAAGTAGTTAAGATTCATGCCCAACTATGAGGAGACATTTCCAGAAAAGAGTTCCCTCCTCTGAGGTATTTCAGTAAAGCTGTGGTTCCAAAAGTTGGGAAACAGGACCAAACCTGAGGCCACAAATCTAAAAGGTCTTAAGATTGCAATCAGAGATCAAACTAGATATAAAACATGTTAATACCTAAACCATATTTATGCGATAAATGTTACAACAGTACTTGTATATTGGCTGTTGATGCAGACTGGACTGTCCTTGTAGCCCTCTTTATTAGTAATCCTGGTATTATCTATCAATAGTTGGGGTCACGAGTCACTTCCCCATTTATATGGTGGGTTGGAAGCTATAATTCTGGGGATTCAAAGCTGTGAAGCAAGCAACTTAAGAGTATTTGTTTAAAGATGAAATTCATGCAAAATTTTGAACTGATGCCATCTTTGTTTGAGTTGCGATTAATTATTTTGTTTATTCATTTGTGTATTTTCTGTAATTTTTCTGATTTAATTCCACCAAATATTGTTCCACCAAATATTGTTCCTAACAAAATCACCAACTATTGGCCCAATGACAACCCCAATGACTAAGTTTCTAGGAACACTGTTTGACACAGAGACGAGTATTTCTTAGGCCTTCTTGGGAACCGGAAAGTTGTGAGAGCATGTTATTCAAGAAAGGCAAAACAAGGCAAAAGCAAGGCTGCACAATGACCCAAGTTTATCTTCACCCAACACAGAAAGCAGGATAGTACAGGAGCTCACTCTTGGAGAACTGCTGCAAAGAGGGGCCTCTTGGGATCACCATTTATTTCTAAGTTTATTGTGAACAACCTTACCAGCGGTACTAACAATTGTTAAGGGCACTGTACATATAAATCTGGGAAGCATCCTGTTGTTTAGCAAACTGTTGTTCCAAAAGCTGGAACTAGGGTTGAAAGATTACTAGTGAAAGTTTTAAGCTAAGCACAACAATATGTTTCTATTGTGTTGTATTTCACAAAAAACAAAATGATACAACTTTATTAAATGAAACAAAAGCTATCCATGCTTAGAGTACTTCCTGTGATGTGGAAAGGCAACCATGGAAACATTCACTTTAAGTAAGTAATGTGCAATGAATGTTCTGGACGTGGGTGAAACATGAGATTTCTCTAGAAAAGGAGTTGGTTTAAGGAAGGCTATTTTATTTGTGCTCTTTTTCATTTTTGAACAAGAAAATAAAGAAAGCTTCTGAGAGATCTTATGGCAGGACGTGTTCTTCCCCTTCACGTTCTCTCTTGCTTTCTCACTCCTGAGTTATACACTAGAAGAATATAACACAAGCTTCGGCAGAGGTTCACCGCTGTCGTGTCTGTCACTTGTTGATAATACCTCAGTTCATATCCATTTCCCAGGCATTGTTTGTTTTAAATAAACAGTTTGTGTTCCTTGATGTTCAAAGAATAGCAGCACTGGTTGTGGTCGCTGTTGTCTGGTCACTTTAGCCACCTCCTCCTCATTGGTGTCTTCGTCCAAGCTCGGCTAGTCTCTGACGCATGACATATCCAGGCTATTACTGTTCATAAACAGAATAAAAGAAAAACTTAAAACAAAAACAACAGATAAGTACTTCGCTACATTTATATAACTGGTGCGCAAAGAATGCTCAAGTAAGGCTGAAGACTCAAGCGACTAAAAAAGTCCAGTTTATTTATTTATTTTTTTACTATTTTAAAAGCAGTATTAAAGTTAAAAACATTAAAACAAAACCAAATGTTTTAAGGCTGCTTGTAATTACTTAGTTAAAGCCACAATCTTGGGCATGTAAGATCCAACTGCAGCTTAACAGTTTTCTCATGAGTAAGGGTCAGACTGAAACACAGAGGAACCATGTCATTGCTGCTCCGGTTTAAAAACAAAAAAAATCTTCTTTTTACACACATGTATCATGTGCTTGTCCAGTGCTACAAACAGTGGGGATTTAACTAACCCATGATTATGGCTTTAACCAGTAAGTATTACTTGAGCATTCTGGACTCGTTACAGCAGAGAACATTTTTTTTACACTGTTTCTAAACAATAAACATTGTCGTTATTCAAGGCTACAGTCAATTTGCACCTTAAACCAGAAAGCATTATAAAAAAGGTCCACTGTTTTTTTTCTACGAATTATAATTAGTCATGTGAATACAGGCTTGTTTATTTTTAAATCTGTTCAACTGAAATGATCTTGACTCCATTCCTGGTTTAATGTGTTCCACACTGGACTTTGCTCTACCATCATAAAAGATTATTTCTCTACATCTCATAAATTTGTAATGTTTGCCTTTAAAATTTAAAAGCATAATTGGGGTATTTTTTTTAATGTGAACTTTGCTGGGTTGTACTCAGCAGTAAGCATCGTATCCACAGTTAATAAGCTCTTCTGCCAAAGTATTAAGTCATTCCTTCAAATCATTGATTTGAAGTCCTCCAATCACTTTTGTGGTGCATAACACCAAGAATGGGTCCCTCTCAGAAGCTCAGTGATACTGTGATACGATGCCACCTATGCAATAACTGTATTTGTGAAGTTTTCTCACTACCTAACAGTCCAAGTTCAAGAGAAAGTGGTATTATAGCAAAAATGCAGCTGGGAACAACAGGAAGTCACAGAGAGGTAGGGAACGCGAGACAGAGTGCCAGCACACACAGAAATTTGCAACTGTTAGAGCAAAGAGAGAGAACTTGATGGAATGGAGTAGCCGCAGTCAAACCTTACGTTATCAAGTGTTATGCAGAGCATTGGCTACAGTGGAGTAAAAAAAACTGCACATCTGAAGTCTAGAGCAGTGGAAACCAGTTCTAGGGAAAGGTAAATTCATGTCAGGCAATCTGATAGTCTTTGGAGGTTGCCACAAAAGCAGGAGCTTTTTTCAGGAGAGAAAGGAATGTTTGTTCTGAGACTTTGATGCTTCCAGCCATGTGGGAACATTTTGGGGATTGCCTTTTTCAGTTCAAACATGAGCAACTTGACTGGCATTCAGAGCCCTGACCTCAACCTCATTGAACTCCGTTTGGGTTAAAAAGAACGGAGACCTTGTCCAACATCAGTGCCTGACCTCACAAATGTTCTTCTGAAAGAATGGTCAAATATTCCTAAATGGAATCCATAACATTGTGGGGGAACTCTATTTAAGTGGCAACAGAAGAAGACTCTAGGGGAAATACATTCTTAATTTTAAACTAACTACACAACTAGGTTTTCTAACTGTTGCTTTAGGTTGTTTTTAAAGTTTATGTATCATTTTAAAATATATTCCTTTTGTAGTTATATTCAGACGTTCATATGTCTGAGATAAGAATCTACCTTGCTACCTTTTCTATTTGGCAAGACAAATTTACCTCAGTAGGAAGTTAACAAAAGAAGATGCCCACTCCCAACAGGGATTGCCCCATTGTTTCACCTTTAGAAGATTCCGAGTGCTTTCTATTGCAAGGTAAGATACTAGCTGCTGATTACAACTCCACACATCCCCACTTCCAAAAACTCTGAACTATCTCTTTTAATCCTTTAGATATTTTAGATACAGTAATCATCACCTCTTCTTACCACATCTCATCAAATTTTAACATAACGCTTTCACAAAAAAACATGGCTGTTACTTTAATAAAAATTGCTCGAGAGATCATTTTGTGGCACGAATTACATGCAATTAATTTTGTACAATGGCAATAATTCCCTATTTGTTTCCAATTCTGAACCACCAGTAGCAATCTGAGGGACGTTTGAAAACGGAAACCATAAAATTTTTGCTTGTAGGCTTTAATCCAGCTCTGAACAGAAATAGCGTCTCAAAGAATACATTCATCCGGTTGTTTCTATGAGCATGAACGTGTGTGCTGATGTAGAAACTGTAAGCGTGAGGCTGGGTCTATAACTGTGTACTGGTTAGGGGAGTGTAAGAGTCAATTATCTACCACAGTACTTTGGTCATACAAAGGATTTGAGGATAGAGGGGATTCAGCGAGCCAATGGAGATGGATCATTTTGTGCAAATTGTTGTTCAGTCTAGCAATGTTGTGATGCAGAAGAGGTCTGTATTTAGCAGTATTTGAAAAAAGTTCAACTACCTGTTATTTCTCAAGTTTGGCACAATGGCACCACAGTGGAACCAGAAGAGTCCGAAATAAAAAAGAAAGAGCTAAAAACTTTGGATTATTAAAATGAAAGGTTCATAAAACACAGTGGAGCTACAGTGTATCAGGAAGGAAGCTAAGGGTTTTAGGTCTTTTAATAATGGTCGTTTTATGATTTCGAACAGTGCAGTTTTGCTTCCCCTGTGGGGATTGAAGACATTCATTAGAAGATTAAAAATCTTTGTTCGATTTCAAAATCAAAAACGTACCAGTGTAGGTGAACAGACAGGTAATTAAGTCGGGACTCTGATTTCTGAAAGGTCTGAAGGATTTCAAAGCCATTTTGTAGAAACAAAACAGTCACATTTGTTGCAAATATAGAACTTTTCATTCTTCTGTGCAGCGTTCTCTCTTTAGGATGATGAAGAGCACATGTAGTAGAAGTTCACCAACAGAAAAGGCTAGCTTGTTTTTTGTTGTTTTTTTTGGCTCAGAGGACAGAGCACATTCCTCTTGGTAGAAAAGGAGGACACAAATTTCTCTTCTGTTGTGTTTGTTTCTGTTCTTGAGCACTTCTCGGCTTAGAGGTTCAAAACAGTCAAAAAACACAGTCACACAACATAGCCATGCCATATCCAAATCATAAAATATTGATGCTGAGGATCGTAAGAATAATAAGAATACCAATAATGATACCAATAAGAATAATGAATAATAATAACAACATATTATATATATATTTTTTCTTTTTTTTAAAATCCTCTATATAAAAACAGTGGTGAGAAGAAGTTAATACACAGTAGGGCTCTACTACCCCATCGGTTGATTTGGCACATTATACGCACTCTCACGTAAGAGCTACCTACTCAATCTCAGCACAGGTAAATATTACTGCTGATTGGTCACCCATCCAGAACCATTTGATTTGATGTTTTAAATCTCCCAAATTGTGGCTGAAATACAATTGTGGTGACGGGTTCGCTAATAATTTGGGGGCTTTAATGGTTTATTTGAAACATACATTTTTCCAGGGTGGATTAATAATAAAACTTATCTGTGCAATGATTTTTTAGAACAAGAGTTGGGTCTACATGTCAGAAGTTATGGTGAATTTTCTGTCTTCCACCAGTCTCATATTGTACATACAGTCATATTCAATCAGTTAGAATAAGCATTCCAGTAAAGCTTGTTTATCAAATTAAAAGTACGATTGAAAATAACAACCTTTTAGCAGGTATTAAACATACTTTTTATTAGGCCCACATTTCTGTATTACAAATGTTTTACTGGCCTGATGTAATATTCTAATCTTAAATGATGTGTTTTCTTTAGCTGTAAGTGGAAAATTATTATAACTAACAGAAATAAAGGCTTGAATATTTCTTTTTGGTTTTTGGAAAATCAGTGTGTGCAATAATAATATCTCAAGGGAAGATTAGAAAAGCAGTAATCATTTGGTAATGTCTTCCGAGAATCATACATTCACATTTAGCATGTCAATAAGATATCAAGCCTGTTTGATGGAGTCTGAAACACATCGCAGGATGCTAAAGGTTACAGAGAGTCCTGGACACAGTTAAAAAATAGACAAGTGAGGTCACTGGATTTATCGCAAGTGATATTGTCATTGCAATTTTCACAGCTAACATTACTAATGCATGATTTCTTATATTGCATGACCCTAAGCCCTACCAGATCTTCAAAGAAGTGTGGTCAAACATCCAATCAGAATAATGCCTGAAGCTGGTTGCTTAAAACAGTTAGGTAATTGACGCTTTATGGTTAAGTTTGACTCTGAATGTCTTAGAGAAAATCCACAATAAATGTCAAGTTACTTGCTGTATATTTATTCCACCCTGAAAAAGAACAGACCAAATAAATATTGAATAGCCTAAGATTAATGTGACATGTATGCCCTTGATGAGTGTATGAAAACCTCTAAATGGAACTGTACATTCATCATAAATGCCTGCTTTTCTGGTTGTATCGCCGGGCATGATGCAGCTTTAACTTCCCCATGAGATTAATAAGTATGGCTCTGCTAGTGAAGTTTGAGTCTTCTGTGAGAGAGTTTGGGAGGATCCAAAGCATCACTAGGCTGTTCAAGATGGGTTTTCCAACAACTTTTAAGGTTTTTCTATTCTTAACGTTAATCCTACTTTTCTTCATTCAAAAGTTACAAATAGCTACATAAGTCTGAGCTATTATTTCCATTACATTACAAAAAGTATCTCAGTGTCAATAATTTATTCATATTTCTGTTCATGATTATATGTATTTTAGTTTGGTCCTCATCAGTTTTAGGAGGAAAAGGCTTAGTTTGTGTAAAATATGTTTGTGTTGTGTCTGCGTGTGTAAAGTATGTGCTAAGTAAATTTGTGTAGATGCCATAAGTTGTTTGTGTATATTTACAGGTCTTTGATGAAAACGTCCACATATTTGTATCAGTATATTATGGATGCAGGGTGTTTTTCTAAGTTTAAGGTGTTTGGCAACTTCACATATGGGATCAAGCTTTCTGCTGGGCAGACACGCCCTTCCAGTAGTCCAGTATGTCATGAAGATCTTCATCCTTGGCAAACTGAACCTTCCGCCTCAGAGCGTGCCCGGCCGCCACGTATCCTTCGTCCTCTAAGGACGCCTGCCGATGCCTCTTACGGTGCATTTTGAACCTCTCCCACAGCCCTAGGGTCGGGGTGCATAGGAGCCCTTCCTCCTCCTCATCTTCCTCAGGACTTGAGCAGTAGCTGAGGTTGTGATATTGGGGTGAGAGCGGGTAATGCTGCGACAGCTGGGAGTAGGTTAACTCACGCTGCTTAGCCTGCCTGCTGAGAGTGATGGGATCCAACACAGAAGGCTTGCGACCTCCTGGGTGGTGGTGGAGCTCCTGCAAAATCTGCGGATGGTGCTGAAGGTCCTGGAGATGCTGTTGGGATCCCGGGTAGGAGTGGCGGTGTTCATTGTACTGACGAATTCTCTGCGCCTCAGCCCGTAAGATAGCCGCAGCTGGGTTGATGGTGCGGGTGGCTTCTCCTCCTCCTCCTCCTCCTCCTCCTCTTTCTCCAGGTGAGGCTCTTTCAATGTAGCGGGACTCTGATGAGTGGTACCCTCCCTCTGAGAGGAAGGAGCGAGGGCTCCTGGCAGACCCAGGAGAGGAGGAGGTGCTTGGCCGTTTGGTGGTCGGAGGAGCTTCCATGCTGTGGTGTCGTTGCAAAGAGGGGTGGTAACTCCTTGACCGCTCTTCTCTTCCTCCTCTTCCTCCCTTGTAGATGGGGGAAAGGAACTCGCCTCCTCTCTCTCCTTGCTCAGACAAAAGCACCAACTGTGGCTCTTCTGTAGAAACAGCTCCTCCACCTGCAGTTGGAGACTTTATTCCCTGCTGAAAGGATGTAGACTCAGATTTGAGAGCATCTATGCAGTTGTTAATTATCTGGTTAACTTTGTCAACTTCTTTAGCAATGGTAGAGATCTCAGCTACTGAGCCCTGAGGATTTGCTTGTGGTGACATCTCTCTTTCTCTTTCTCGTTCTCTTTCTCTTTCTCTTTCTCTTTCTCGCTCCCTTTCCTTTTCAATGCCAGAGCCTCTGACCTCCATGTAGTTCAGCTTAGCAGACTTGTGTCCTGGAGTTTCTATCACCTCCTGAAGCTTGTACGGATCAATCTCACCTCCCTGGGGCAGGTAGGGCATTCTGGACAAGCTTTCCCCCGCGGCGAGCTTTTGTGAGACAGATCCTCCGCTCCCCCCCTCTATATCCCCTTCCCCACTATACTTCAGCTCTATCAAAGTCCTCTGGATTCTACTCATCTTTCTCTCCTTCTCCTCCATGATCCTCTTTTTCCTCAGGCAGTGCACAACAAGGCCGAGGAAGAGCAGCATACCAAACAGACAACCCAAAATAGTCATGATGTAATGTGTGGCGGATGACTGATTGCGTATTGTCTCAACTCTGGCACTTCGACCGGTAGAGATGGTCAAACAGGTGTGGTTGAACCGCAAGGAGTTTCTTATAGAAGCCACACAGTATGTGTAGTCTGTGTTAGGTTTCAAGTTCTTTAGCTCAATGTCCTCACTGTGTTTGTTCAGATTTTGGATGTCAGTAAAGAAGCTGTTGTTATACAGCATCAGGATGTACATTTTCTTAAACGGATGGGGAATCTGAACCGTTATCACCGCACTTGAATGTTGCACTTGTTTCATTGTTATGATCGGGTTGGAATCTGTGAAAATGGGGCCGATGCTTATCACATCATCGGGAGGTGTCCCAGAGGCACAATCATCTAGTCCGCAGGGGGAGGCGAAGTCTGGTAGCTGGGTGGTGGCGTCAAAGATGTAAAAGGGTGTCACGCTGCTGCCGTCGTCTGTGCATACAAGATTGAGCACGTGCAGGGCATTGCGCTGGGCTGGCATGCGGGGGTTCTGGCTCAGTAGGTTGTAGCCGGAGAATCCTTGAGGGGAGTCGCACACCATTCGTTCGCTGGTTCTGTTAGGGAACACGGCAAGCCAACGCAGGAAAGCTAGAAGCTCACACGAGCAGTTGAAGGGGTTTGTGTAGAGTTCACAGGTCGTCAGCTTAGAAAGTCCAGAGAACAAACTGCCATCCAGAACTTGTATCCTATAGTCGGACACAGAGACAGATAGAGATTTAATTTAAAATGACCCACACAGATGGACTTCTGCAGTTAAACTACGTATTTCTCCTCAATATTTTGCTAAAATCTTGTCTCATTATGTTCTACCGAACTAGATTTTGTGTATGGTCTTATCTTGTGAGCTGTATGTATTGTTACACCTCTAGTAGAAAGTTGGATTTGATTTCAAAGTTTAGCAAAGAACATCAATAAACTGGCATTCACTCAAGCAGCTATAACAAAAAAATATTTTACATGGCATTACTTTCGCATTGTATTGTTTCCCTGACAGTTCTGGTTTCTGTCGTTTTACAGCTTGTGTTTAACATCCAACCCATATTGCAACAAACTTCAGACCATCCTGGGATTCAGTGTAAATTAAATTGTGGCTGATTTCCACTTTCCAACTTTTGTAAAGATATGATCTGCCAATACCTATTTTAGTCATCTTCAAGTAATCTTCAAGAACTACACAAGAACATATTAACAACATTGAAAGTATTTTTTACTTAGCTTTCCTTTCATTTGCAATTATTAAATTGTTATGATAGGAACAGAGACAATGTGTAATGTTATATTTGTTAAATTTATCAATTTAAGTTTAAAACTAATGCAAAATGATTACTGAGTTGACATTTTAAACTGCTATTAACTAATGTTAGCGATTAAATCTATTAATTTAAGTCAACAGCCGATTTTCTTGGCGCACCCTCAGTGAATAACCAAAGACTAAAAAGTAAGGGCCCTTCTTTTATTGTTCAATTTTATAAAGCAGTGTTTGCCTTAAATGCCATTACATTATTTACATTAAAATGTATGTTTTGTGAGCTGCACCATGGCGCAGTTGGTAGCACTGTTGCCCTGCAGCAGGAAGGTCCTGGGTTTGACTCCCAGCCAGGGGTCTTTCTGCATAGAGTTTACATGTTCTCCCTGTGCATGCGTGGGTTTTCTCCTGGTACTCCGGCTGCCTCCCACGGTCCAAAAACATGACTGTTAGGTTAATTGGTCTCTCTCTATTCCCCGAAGGTACGAATGGGTATATGCATGGTTGTTTTCCCTGTGTGTCTCTGGGTTGCCCTGCGATGGACTGGCGACCTGTCCAGTGTGTACCCCACCTCTCTCCCATAGACTGCTGGAGATAAGCACCAGCTTCCCCGTGAAGAAGTAGGTATAGAAAATCAATGGATGGATGGATGTTTTTGTAAAGAGAAAAACGTTCTCTTAGACTTAGAGACTCTGGGTGTCCCCAATCTATGAATGACCCTTTTTTTGTTGAAGCTCTAAATAAACAAATGATTTCTGCATGTGTCATTTTTTCAGTATTATTTAGAATCATATGCTAAAAGTGATCACGATTTATTTTTCTACACCTTTTCCACAGAAATCATGGTAATATCGCTAATGAGTTCAAGGTTGTTCTGATTCCATGAAATGATATGAATGATTGAAATAAAAAATAAACGTCATTTTAAGACAGCTTTTCTATCCAGAGCTCGTCTTTATGTGACCGCTATAATGTATTTTTTAGCACAGCCACAGCATTCTTCCTTTCACCAATTAGTCATTGACATACAAAGCTGTGTGTAGTACCTGTTCATGGAGAGGTCTATGTTCTCCAAATTGGGACACTCCCAGAAAGTGTTGGGGGTAACAGTCTCGATGAGATTGGCTTGCAGGTAGAGATACTGCAGCTTGCCCAGGCCCCGCAGCATCCCCTCTGTCAGGTTTCTCAATTTGTTAAAGCCCATCTGGAGAACCTGGGGAGACAAAGACAAGTGGGATTATCCTAATCTCTGAAGAGCCCAACGGTGCCAGCCATTGCTCACAACAAGCTGGAAACATACAGAACAAATAGCTGACAGTTCAGAACAGCTACTTTTTCACATAGTGATCTAAGCTTCTGTGTTGCACTGAATTTTACCAGGATCTGTCTTTTTTGTACTTTAGCTCCTGGCAGCCCTCCAGCAGCTTGGGTAGATGTGTAAGCATGGAGACTTGTTATGACTCCATGTGGTGAAAAACAGTCCAGATATATTGGCATAAATGAGTGCATGTTTTTATCCTCATATCAGTTTTTCCATTTTTATATGTAAGAGAGGAAGCATTTTCATCCTTTATTTAAATAAAAGCAAGGCCAACACACACACAAGATTTACTATGAAAACTAATTATTAAATGCTTTACTCTGTCAAAATATAAGTTAAAGAAAAAACTTTTATTTACATATTATTTATGTTCTGGATTTGGAAGCAATTGAATATTTTTTATTTTGTCTTTTGCTAAGGTTATAATTGATTTTATAAAAAAATGAAAAGGGAGAATTTTTACAGCTGTGTTGCATCACCTTATTATTCGGGAACGGCCTGTAAGCGTGTTGGTAAGATAGCAACATTTCATTTTAAATGTTTCCAGGTCATTTTTGTACCTACAGGTAAATCATATTAAATTAGAATTTCATTGAAGTTAAATTATGTCAACAATTCAGTTCAAAATACTAAACTTACTAAACATTGTTATCTTGAGTGTTCATTACTGTGCATTTTGAAGATTATGGCTAACAAGTAATAGGAAACCTAAACGTCAATCTTTTTTATAAAGTTTGACCAATTAAAAAAAGGATTTTTATATAAATATATGTCTTTGTTGGGGCTCCCTTTGGATGAATTACTGCATCAATGCAGTGTGGCATGGAGGAGATACATCTGTGGCAGTGCTACGGGTGTTAGGAAGCCCAGGTTACTTTAATAGCAGCTGCTTGTGTCTCTCATCCTTCTCTTGACAATGCTCCCTAGATCCTCTATGGAGTTTAGGTCAGGCCAGCTTGCCAGTCAATCAAGCACAGTGATACCATGGTCTCTGACGCTGGTACTGATATGTTCAGCACTGTAGGCAGGAGCCACGTTCACCTGCAAAAAGAATTCAGCATCTCAATAAAGCTTGTCAGCAGAACAAAGCTTGAAGTGCTCTAAGGTTTTCTGTTAGACAGCTGCTGTGAGTTTGGAGTTGATGAAACCTGGTGGACCAACACCAGCAGATGACATGGTTCCCTAAATTATCACTGATTATGGGAACTTTAAACTGGATCCCTAGCAACTTGGATTGTATGCATATTTACTCTTCCTTCAGACACTACAACCTTGATTTTCAATTATATTCCAAAATTTACTTTCATCTGAAAAGAGGACTCCTCAAACTCTGAACCCAGTGGCAATCCATACCTTGTGAACCTTCAATGGGTTTGGGATCACCATCCTCTCAAGGGAGCGGTTATCGATGTTCCTTGTCCACCTTTTTCTAACACACTTTCTCCTTCCACTCAACTTTCTATTAATATGCTTGTTTACACTTTTCAGTGAACACCAGGCTGCTTTAACAACTGCCAAGATGATGTGTCAAGAACAAGCTTTGAGAACTTCCAAAGAGAAAAGAAGGGCGTCTTTACTCGCAACCTTGGAAAGAGAACAAATGTCTCTGTTCTGAGACCTGTATGGACAGGTCCTCCTTGAGGATGGAAACTGTCAAGTCAGCAGTCTTCCCTGTGATTGTGTCAGCTATTCCACTGTCATAACATTACTCTAATAAAAATGTATTATGTTGGTCTTTTTAAATGTTCAAATTCTCAGAGAAACTGAATTTTGGGATTTGATTTGCTGTAATTTATGAGTTTTACTTGTTGAATTGTTTTTTTGACATAAATGAACTTTGCCAAGATGTTCTAATTTATTGAGACATATGCACCCTTTGTGTTTGTTGGCTACTTATACAGGTCCTTCTCAAAATATTAGCATATTGTGATAAAGTTCATTATTTTCCATAATGTCATGATGAAAATTTAACATTCATATATTTTAGATTCATTGCACACTAACTGAAATATTTCAGGTCTTTTATTGTCTTAATACGGATGATTGTGGCATACAGCTCATGAAAACCCAAAATTCCTATCTCACAAAATTAGCATATTTCATCCGACCAATAAAAGAAAATTGTTTTTAATACAAAAAACATCAACCTTCAAATAATCATGTACAGTTATGCACTCAATACTTGGTCGGGAATCCTTTTGCAGAAAGGACTGCTTCAATGCGGCGTGGCATGGAGGCAATCAGCCTGTGGCACTGCTGAGGTCTTATGGAGGCCCAGGATGCTTCGATAGCGGCCTTTAGCTCATCCAGAGTGTTGGGTCTTGAGTCTCTCAACGTTCTCTTCACAATATCCCACAGATTCTCTATGGGGTTCAGGTCAGGAGAGTTGGCAGGCCAATTGAGCACAGTGATACCATGGTCAGTAAACCATTTACCAGTGGTTTTGGCACTGTGAGCAGGTGCCAGGTCGTGCTGAAAAATGAAATCTTCATCTCCATAAAGCTTTTCAGCAGATGGAAGCATGAAGTGCTCCAAAATCTCCTGATAGCTAGCTGCATTTACCCTGCCCTTGATAAAACACAGTGGACCAACACCAGCAGCTGACACGGCACCCCAGACCATCACTGACTGTGGGTACTTGACACTGGACTTCTGGCATTTTGGCATTTCCTTCTCCCCAGTCTTCCTCCAGACTCTGGCACCTTGATTTCCGAATGACATGCAGAATTTGCTTTCATCCAAAAAAAGTACTTTGGACCACTGAGCAACAGTCCAGTGCTGCTTCTCTGTAGCCCAGGTCAGGCGCTTCTGCCGCTGTTTCTGGTTCAAAAGTGGCTTGACCTGGGGAATGCGGCACCTGTAGCCCATTTCCTGCACACGCCTGTGCACGGTGGCTCTGGATGTTTCTACTCCAGACTCAGTCCACTGCTTCCGCAGGTCCCCCAAGGTCTGGAATCGGCCCTTCTCCACAATCTTCCTCAGGGTCCGGTCACCTCTTCTCATTGTGCAGCGTTTTCTGCCACACTTTTTCCTTCCCACAGACTTTCCATTGAGGTGCCTTGATACAGCACTCTGGGAACAGCCTATTCGTTCAGAAATTTCTTTCTGTGTCTTACCCTCTTGCTTGAGGGTGTCAATAGTGGCCTTCTGGACAGCAGTCAGGTCGGCAGTCTTACCCATGATTGGGGTTTTGAGTGATGAACCAGGCTGGGAGTTTTAAAGGCCTCAGGAATCTTTTGCTGGTGTTCGAGTTAACTCGTTGATTCAGATGATTAGGTTCATAGCTCGTTTAGAAACCCTTTTAATGATATGCTAATTTTGTGAGATAGGAATTTTGGGTTTTCATGAGCTGTATGCCAAAATCATCCGTATTAAGACAATAAAAGACCTGAAATATTTCAGTGAGTGTGCAATGAATCTAAAATATATGAATGTTAAATTTTTATCATGACATTATGGAAAATAATTAACTTTATCTCAATATGCTAATATTTTGAGAAGGACCTGTATGTGTGCAGAAGGTGGCTCAGTTTCATCCCACTTAAAAAAGCAATATGTTCTTCAAATACGTTTTCTCGGTGGAATAACGACATGATTTAGAGCATTTTAGATCCTAACCTTTGAAGTTTACGAAAAGGAATCCATGCATTTGCACAAGCAGATGCAGGATTCATGATTTTTACACAAAAGTCTTAGTTTAGAATAGACAGTGGTTATTGGTAAAAAGGTTGTTTTAGTGTATAAGAGTTTTAGAGCCCAGCCAGCACATTGTATGGCTGTTTTAAACACAGTGTCACCAGAATTTTTTATGTCCCAGCCACGTTACCAATCAGCTGCCAATCAAATAAATTGGTTGCACTGGATGGGAGGAATGGCTCCGTGGTTGGTAAAGTTTCCTTGCTGCATGGAAAATCAGTAGCTGGTGGTTTTTCTGAGTGGAATTTGAATGTTCTTCCCTAGCCTGCTTGGGTTTTTTCCCAGTGATTGAGCTTCCTCCAACACTCTAAAAACATGTACATATATCAGGCAAACAGGTGATTCTGAGTGTGTGCTTGGTTGTTTGTGTGTTGCCCTGCGATGGACTGGCAACCTGTCCAGGGTGTACCCCGCCTGTCGCCCATAGACTGCTGGAGATAGGCACCAGCTTCCCCACGACCCACTATGGAATAAGCGGTAGAAAATGACTGACTGACTGACTGACAGGTGATCCTAATATTTGATCATGCATGGTTAGTTTTGGCTGTTGTGTTGTTTTTTTTGTTAAATTAGATGATGTATTTATAGATTTTCAATGGTATAAACACTGGGAATTTTAACAATAATTGATTACATTTGATAGATATCACAGTTCTCAAATCAGTGGTGGCCATAAGTGTAAAGTCAAAATGCATCGCCCTCAAGGTTAATTGGCAACCCTGGTAAGGAATTCATCCATTGTCTAGGCCTGCTTATCCTTGAAGGGGTAGGGGGCAGGCTGGTGCCCATCTCTAGTGGTCTTTGGGCATGTGGGGGTGAGAACCCACAGAGAACACTGCATGCACATGGAGAACGTGCATACTCAATGCAGAAACACCCTAAGCTAGGATTTGAACCCAGGACATTGTTGTTGCAAGGCAACACTGCTACAAACTGCACCACCATGCAGCCAAGCTTTAAATATATACGACTTTTAATCTACACATTTGTGATCTATGTTTACTGAGTTCATCAGACTGGAGGAGTTTTCTGGCTGCTCCCTTACTCAGGGCTTCAAGTCAATACAACTTGCACTCAGACTTGGCAGAGTTTTTGCACAAGATGCCCTTTCATGATGGGACATGCTGAGTTGGTCAGACAGACAATAACTTTTTTTTTAACCTGCGATTTTCTGTTTGCCTGATATGTAAATATGATGTAACACAGATGCCTATTCCTCTGAACCACAAGACAAGAAAACATTCAAGTTTAGTAAATGCGTCTTGGTCTTCATACTTCAGAAAATTGTTAAAACAACATAGCTGCTCACCTAAGCTTGAAATAATTACAAAAACTTTAAAATTAAAGTTGTGACAAACAAGGCTTTGAAAAAGACTATGTTGATCTTGTCACTTTGCAAAGAGGATGGTGAGGGAGCTAAAAAAATGGATCTCCAGAGATCAAGTTGGTGGAGAACTGCACCATATTTTTTCATTTGCATGTTATTCTGCTGCAATAAAAGATGAATTTAGGGCTTTTTAACCAAATCTGTGCCAGCAGAGCCAAACATGTGGATTGTGCCTTGGGTTTAAAACACTAAAACACTTTGTGTTATTTTGAGGAAGTAGGGCTTTATAAATAAAGTTTGATTTTATTAGTTAAGTCAGCATTTAACCAATCTAATAACATTATCATTGCCTTATTTAGAAACTAATGATCATCGCCATTAGTCAAACATCAGGTTTAATGAGATTACCAGTCTATGGATGATTACTGTGTAGGTAGATGAACTACAGTGCAATGTTACAAATGTGTCATTATTTCCTCTGAAAGCTTCATTTTCATTAAGATTAGGCACCAAGAGTGCTCCACCGGGTGTGAAATGGTGAAGCGATGTAATGACCAATACAACCTCCGATTAAACTTCTGCTCTCTAGCAAAGAGATTAACTGCTAATGTGGCTAATAAAAATAGATAAATGTTAGATAAGGGTAGAAACTTGTCAGGACCAGTTGCAACCTACCTTTCTGACTGTAGTTGCTCATATAAGAAAATATGATGGACAATTACCATAAATGCAGAAACTGAACATAGCTGCAGCTGAATACATTACATGGTCCAGATTCTTGTTTACACGGTAAACAAGAATCGGACAAAATGTATGTTT
The DNA here is from genome assembly GCF_021462225.1 of Girardinichthys multiradiatus. NCBI lineage: Eukaryota > Metazoa > Chordata > Actinopteri > Cyprinodontiformes > Goodeidae > Girardinichthys > Girardinichthys multiradiatus. The sequence goes on along the minus strand of NC_061798.1, from coordinate 39,828,891 downwards.
ACTCTGTAAAAAAAATCACATTTCCAATTAACTGCAAAATTGAATCTGACATACACACTTCAATCAAATATATTATCACTTCTAAGTGTTATCTCATTATAGTTTTTCTATATGGATGCTGAAATGCCATCTACTTTTTGTTTTGCCCTATATAAGACAATGAGTAGTTATATCTTCCACTGAGGAAGTGGAGCCTGGGGACCTTGGGGCGGGTTCTCCAATCACTGGTGCTGAGGTCACCAAGGTGATTAAAAAGCTCCTCGGTGGTAAGGCCCCGGGGCTGGATGAGATTTGCCCAGAGTTCCTTAAGGCTCTGGATGTTGTAGGGTTGTGTTGGCTAACGTGAATCTGAAGCATCGCGTGGACATCGGGGGCAGTTCTGCTGGATTGGTAGACCGGTGGTGATCCCCCTATTCAAAAAGGGGGACCATAGAGTGTGTTCCAACTATAGGGGAGTCACACTCTTAAGCCTCCCTGGTAAGTTCTATTCGAGGGTTCTGGAGAGGAGAGTCCGTCAGATAGTTGAACCTCAGATTCAGGAAGAGCAATGTGGTCCTGGCCGTGGGACACTGGACCAGCTCTACACCCTCAGCAGGCTCCTGGAGGGTGCATGGGAGTTCGCCCAACCAGTCTACATGTGCTTTTTGGACTTGGAGAAGGCGTTCGACCGTGTCCCCAGTTAAGCAGAAGACAGTGGATGGATGAATGGAGTAGTTATATTTTTCTGATCGTTATGAGGAAGAGACATATTTTTAACAAAGTATCAAGTTAAAATTTTTTGTATTATGCTTTAAATAAGAGATCAAGTCAAATTCCAGTCCTCAAGAGCTGGTGGCCTGCGACGTTTGGATGATTTCTTATATTGCATGACCCTAAGCCCTACCAGATCTTCAAAGAAGTGTGGTCAAACATCCAATCAGAATAATGCCTGAAGCTGGTTGCTTAAAACAGTTAGGTAATTGACGCTTTATGGTTAAGTTTGACTCTGAATGTCTTAGAGAAAATCCACAATAAATGTCAAGTTACTTGCTGTATATTTATTCCACCCTGAAAAAGAACAGACCAAATAAATATTGAATAGCCTAAGATTAATGTGACATGTATGCCCTTGATGAGTGTATGAAAACCTCTAAATGGAACTGTACATTCATCATAAATGCCTGCTTTTCTGGTTGTATCGCCGGGCATGATGCAGCTTTAACTTCCCCATGAGATTAATAAGTATGGCTCTGCTAGTGAAGTTTGAGTCTTCTGTGAGAGAGTTTGGGAGGATCCAAAGCATCACTAGGCTGTTCAAGATGGGTTTTCCAACAACTTTTAAGGTTTTTCTATTCTTAACGTTAATCCTACTTTTCTTCATTCAAAAGTTACAAATAGCTACATAAGTCTGAGCTATTATTTCCATTACATTACAAAAAGTATCTCAGTGTCAATAATTTATTCATATTTTTGTTCATGATTATATGTATTTTAGTTTGGCCCTGCTTAGATCAAAGGTTAATACTGTGTTAGAGTGGCCCAGTCAGAGTCCAGACCCAAATCCAGATAAGAATATGTGGCTAAGCTGCTCTCCATCCAATCTAACTGAACTTGAGCTATTTTACAAAAGAAATAGGTAAACATTTGGATATCTATGTGGGGTCATACATTCAAGCACAATACACATAAAACACTTTGAAGTTTGTGGTTATAATCTGACAAAATGCAGGAAAGTTCAATGCGTGTGAATACTTATGCATGGTGCTGTGCTGTGCTGTAAAGAGACATGTGACCATTTCTTTTAATATCCCTGCTCACCTGCAGGTTAAACTGCGCTGAGAATGCTCCATCTTCCACGTAGCTGATATCATTCTTGGTGAGGTTCAGATAGGTGAGGTTTCCAAAACGACTTAGTGAGGAATAATGCACCGACCGTATCTTGTTCTCATTCAGCCTCAGATCCACAATTGTGCTGTGGAACGAATTTTAGATATTTAGCAACAAAAAAAAAAGAGAAAGAAGCTCTCTTTCATTAGTGTTTTTTACCTGTTAATGTGGGAGGGAATGGCTTCATAGGGAGGCTGGTTCATACTGCAGATGGCCAGCCACACAAAGCCTTTCTCCCCTTCGATAAGCCAGCAGTCAGCTGTTACAACCGGCAGTCGAAGCAGTGACAGCAGAGCAAGCCAACAGAGGAAGGAGCTGGCTGTGGATAAGATCCCTGATGAAGAACCTCCAGCCTTGTTATGTCTCAGCTGTCCTGTTCTCTGGGCCATTTGGGATGTCATTACAATATCCGATGGAGAAATCTGACCAGAGATCCCTGCCATTTAACATTTATTCATGTAGGCTAGAGCCATTTGAAAACGTTATAACCTAACACTTCTGCTTGTGTTCTTTGCTTTTTCTCGTCCTCTTTGTTGTTTTGAAGGAATTATTACCAGAGTACCAGAGTAGAAATGAGTGCATCAATAAGATATGGCACTTTACTGGCAGTTTGTGTGTCTAAATAAACAATATCAAAGGCCTAAATAAAGTTCAAATTTGTTATTTTAGGTATAAATAGGCAAGCTGAGTTTGTCGTGATGCCAGACTGATTTTCATGTCTTCTGTGGCCATCTCTGATTCTACAGGCGCCTCTTCTCATTCTTCCTCAGGGCTTGTTGGTCTTCCCTTGGTGTGAGAAGTCGTCCCTGGTGGGAAAACACAAAAGCAAGAGAAATGAGGGTGTTAGTTGAGGATCTCTAATTAAACAGAGTTTGTGAGACGCAACAATCTCAACCCTGTTACCGTGATGATAAGACTAAAGGGAGGTATTCCCTTTTGCATGAATTGTCGGATGCAGTGTATACACATAATGGTGAATTTCTATACTCAAAAGACATTACAAGTACAAATCACACCTATGTGTTTGTAAAGCTTATTTCTGTTGTACATTCACACATTTTGTGCTGCTGCTCTTCCATTAGCCTCGGGGCTTTGATCGGCCGCCGCTAAGAATTGCCCAGCTCTAGATACTGCTTCTAATTAATTTATATGCTCCAAATAAAACACTTCCTGGGAGAGAAAAAGAAAAAAAAAGCTGATGTATGATGGATCAAGAGGCTGAAGGGGGCTCACAGCAGACCTCTCTTGCTGAAATGGTGTGTGGAGGAAAGAGATGAATGCAGCAAACAGTGAAGAGAGGAAAAAGACAGCGAGAAAGAAAAGAAGCAAAATCCCTGTTAGACGAAGCAAATTCTGGAAAGAGATTGGATTGAAGTGCTCTTTGAGTGTTTGAGGAATTTGTTTGAAAAGATGCAAAACCCAAGCAGGAAGTGACATCACACATATGAAGGAGGGTGTGGGAAGGTTTAGCCTCCCTGACATGGATTTATTTTGGCTTTTTTCCTTCTCTTGAATGCAGATGAATAGAAAAACAAAGAGGTTCTGATGTGCCACCTCGAATCTGAGAATGCAGATCAGAAGTAGAAAAAGCGTGTTTTCTACATTTGTTACCTCCAGGTAAAGATAGTCAGTAAGTGCTAAACAAACTTACAAAAACATTTGTACTGTGATCAATCATGGATTTCTTAGTTCCAGCAATGATGTTTTACCATATTTAAATACATATATTTATCTTAAAATGTTGTATTAAAGTATAGTTTTTGTGGATCCTACAGAGGATTCACACTATTGACACCCTGTTACATTGTGCTATTTCAGTAACTCCATAGTTGGAACATTCAAAGGAAAGTTGTGCTACAACTTTCACACATTTTTAAGTGGTCTTCTTTTTAAAAGAAAGCATATTTTACATTTAAAAATGAATGGGAGACGCTTTAAACTCGAATATAAACAGCACAATTGAACACATTGTTCTGTTTGACAGTTAACTTTCTATCATGAGAGATCAGGTCACGAGACACTGGGCTAATACCAAACGATATTACTGTTTTCACATCTTTTACCATTTTTTTAAAATAAATCATACTTTTCATGATTGTTTTTGTCAAATAGTACCTTTTTTGTATTTTGATGAGAGACAAATTAAGTTTCTTTCAGCTCCTTTGAAACTCTGTAGATATTTCAGCTTTTGATATAAAGATCTGCTTACAACTAATTTGCAGAGATACCTTCTTTTCAGCCATGATACCCTCATTCCTCTTAGGTTAAATTTGTCTTGAAACCTGCTTGAACCTATGGGAAAAGGTAAGTTAAAATAATATAAAACTAAATAAAAATAATATACATATAGAAATCAATAAATCTGAATAGCTCAACAAAGAAAATATATCCTCTTTACCCTTACTGTCTCCAACTGTGGAAAATCTATGCAGATATAGCATAACAGATGAAAAACTGATAAAACAAGAAGCATTTACATTTAATCGCATAGTATATTTGTATATTTTATTTGGTCAAACTTTCTTAAGAACCACTGTAGCATAGCTAAAGAACAACCGGTTGCAAACCACCTTACTAGGCTTCTAAAATGATTCACTGAAATTTCTAATTTAAATTATTTTTAATGCAACACTGAATGTCTTTAAGTTTTGACTCAAAACCTTTGCTGCTCAGATTTCACTTCAATAACTACATCTAAGACTTCAACTTCTGTATAAGTTACATTTTCAAAGGTTTTGTTTTGTATTTCCTAATTAGATCCCTGAATTTTGATGAAAACTGTTAATTAAAATGGAATTAAATTGCCTGTTAGGTAATTTGCTTGATATGGATTTGTGCATTGTTCCATGGTGATGGAAAAAAGGACTACAATTTAAAAAAAGATCTAATTTAAAGAAAAAAATAGTTTAGTCAGTTATTATACAACCATTAAATTCACATTTATCTCATATAGGGAGGATTAGAACCATCCACATGTTTCTCTTTTAAAGATGATTTGGTTTTGTATTTATACCCTGTTATTCATAAATCTATAATTGTTTTGTCTAAAAGCCAGTGAATGCATCACATCTGCAGTGTTCTCTGGCTTTGGAAAAGCATTGAGAACAAGCAGTTCCTGGTTTTCAACACACATGTATTGAAGTGCACAGTATGCTGCTGTGAAAAATGACATTTTCAAACTTGATTTATAGTAAATGTCAAAGTCACATTCGTCTCTCACTCCTGACCAAATAAAATAAAGCTTGCAAAGTTTACTTTCAGTTACGTGAACACAACAGATGAACAATGACATATGCGAGTGTTTGTGGGTGTGTGTGAGCATGAAGAGCTTTCCCACCCGGTCATCACAATCTATAATTGATGGTGAGACTTCCTCTCATAAAGCATCAGACAAACTCCGTGCTCGGGCAACCAGGCGAAGTATAGGAACTGCTGGCAGCTTCATACACACAACCGGCAGATTCACAGTGGCACAGGAAACTGCCTTTCTGCTGACAAAGGGTTAAGTTTAGGTAAACAAACTGTTGAGAATACAAATCACGGGGTGCAGGAAAGATGCAGAGCTAGAGGGGACACCCAGCAGTCATAGTAAAGTGAGATGCAGAGATGGCTAATTCCTGCCTGACCCCTCTTTGCACCGCGGTAAGTGATGTCAGCTGCAGGACCAGATGAAGGAGCAGGAGTGCAGGCCAGCCAAGGGAGATACACTAGCACTTGCCCTCCTTTTGTTGTAAATACACATGTAACAGCTAACATGATACACACAGAAGGAATTGTTGGGAAGCTGTCGGCCTCTTTTCCATTTTGCATCATTCATCGGGTTCCCTGCCACGCTCCCGCTCACAATGCATACTCATACAGGGAGCCATCTCGGCTGTGGAGAGCAGCCCTGTGGAATATTCCAGCACTCGGCATCATGCCCGGCTTACTTCCCTGTCATGTCATGCTCAAAAATTTATAAGGTACAAACCATCATAGGTTGAGAGACTCAATGTAACTCTAACCTAGCTATTCAGAAAGGAGGATTGCTATGATGTCATGCTGTACAATTGGCTGTATAGTTTGTATTTTTGGATAAATAAACAAAATATAAATAAATTGTTTTATAAAAGCAGTGTGCAACATTTCGTGCAGGGTTCTTAGCCTTTGTCCTGGAGTGTGATTTGCTTTACCAAATTCCAATGTTGTTATGCATTTTTACCTATTCCTCCTAATACTCTTTTTACTACTTTTTATAATAAAATTATAAGCTTTTTCAACAACAAAAGAATAAATTCAAAATTCAGCTCCCCTACCTGGTGTTTATGTCACTGGATTATCAAGTAATAAAAGAAAAAGATTTGCTGTACAGTGGTACTTAGAGACCTCTGAGAAGGGAATTATAAGGCACAACAAAGACTTTTAAAAGTACAACAAAGATGCTGCATCTTGTTTTGGGTGATAAACATGTTCCTTCTGCTTCTGTCAAACAGCTGTAAATTTTTTCACTTTGTTTTAAACTTCATACATTTAAGAAGACATCTGGTTAACATTAATACCCAAGAGGAATGTTTATGTTTTTATTTTGAAGGCCTAATTTCTAAGAAAATATCCCAGCATACCTATTTCACTTCAGTGGTGCATGAAGACATGACGAGACTGGAAAATAACACTCCAACATTGGCTTACAACGCATTTTACACTGTAGCCTATACAGCTTGATTGCCAGATAAGTAGGCGTACTCCACATTTTTTGTCAAAAAAACTGAATTACTTAATCCTACACTAAGCTATGCTCTCTGTAATGATGACAGTTTGCTCATCTTGGCAAATGCTTGAAATTGAAAGCAGAACTGATGACTTACAATGCTATTAAAATAATTTGGCGAATGGTGACTTCATTACCCAAGTAAGGTACCCCATCCTTATGCAACTGAACACTGTAAATTCCACACCCTTGGTCGCAATATATATGCATTATTTAAAACAGGAGCACATCAGAGGCACATATGCTTGGAACACATGACAGGGCTTGATGTTTCACAAAATCTTTCTCATTCCCTTACGTTTAGACCCACACATATTTTGCAGTACGCCAGCAACAGCGGCCACACAACTTCCTTGGGATTGGGCTGACAAAAATTCACAGACTGCAACACAAATATCAGGAGTTGAGCTAAATCAGGGGCCCTGATACTAATCACGTGATCAGACGCCTGGGAAGTAATTGGGGCATCCTAAGTTAAGTGTGTTTAATGAATGGACATTAAACAATCGAATAGGAAACAGGAATGATAGAGACAGGAGAAAATATCAATTTAAGACACTTTGTTTTTATTGTAAGTGTCCATGTCTGAATACTGAAAAACAGCTAGGATGTGATGCCGCTAAATCTGATGAGTTCCAATAAATATAATGTTAACAGGTCAGCATGACTCAAGGATGGACGGAAATTTCAATTTATTTTAATAACTTCCCTATTATGTTACCAAATTAGATGGTCATGGTCATGAAATGTTGTTGGTATCTTGCTGCTGAGATATTTATTGCAAATGCTAAATGCCGTAGAGCGAAATCCAAACAGATACAATAAAATTAACATATTAAACAGAAAAAATTATATTTTCTTTTTAATGTACTGTAATAAATACAAATACAAACACACAAACACATCATACAACACATTGCCCCTTTCCTTTCTTCTGTATGACTGATGAGGAGCATTTGAAGATGGGTTTCCTCCTGGGCAGGTTGTGACTGAGGCAGAAATATGAACACATTAATAACAGACACACACTCATACATATACACACAGCCACACAGCTATGCACATAAACACAAGCAAAGAGGCACAGCATGCAGCTCTTCATTTCAGTGTGTAGAGGGGCGTCACACACTCAAGCAAGTGCTCTCATTACTATTCAGAACCAATGTGCAAAGCAGCAGCACCAACGTAGCTAAAAGACATCAAGAGAAAAATGATGACGGAGGTGAAGGGAGATGACAGATGGCTAAGTATAGTGCCTGTGTGGGTTTGCATTTACATTATATCCATAGTGTTTTAGCACTTAGGAAGTTCCTGTGCAGAATGCATTTTTAAGATGATGAAGTTATTTGTCTGACTCTATTTGATGCAGTGACACCAGAATACAGTGTGCTTTTTTTGGTTCTGCAAAGGCTTTTATTCAAAGGTGGCCTGAGGTTTTCCACAGGCCCACATAATGAGAGGCCAGAAATTTGAACTGCTGGCCTTCAGATTATTGGACAACCGCTCTAAAACTTTAGCCTTAGGCAGCCTTACTTGCTCTCCACACAAATGTTCAATACTGCATAAAAACACCACCGTTTAAGATCAACAGAAGCCAAAATCAAACCTGCCCGGGTTTCCTTTGGTACCACATATCATAAAAACAAACAGAGCAATTCTTGCAAAACTCTACCATTTCTGAGTAATTTCTATTTTGTGGAAGGGCACCGTATCCTTCTGAAAGAGGCCACAGCTATCAGGCATAACTGATTCCATAAAGGCATGTAAATGGTCTGCAACTATTCTTAAAGATGTATTGCTGCACACTGCCACCCAGCTGTCTAAAAGAAGGCTGTTACTCTTTTCCCTGGTTTATAATAAAGACAAATTTGAACACTTTTGGTCAAAAATAACATAGCAGATAGCAAAAAGTAGATATTAAAATGTTAATTTTTTATTAAATTAATGAATGACTAGACACATTTTTGAACAGACACAAATAAAAGTAGCCCTTGTTCAAGGGTTTCCGCATCTTAAAACCTTCTCCCTTTTCTCTGTTCCAGATTCTGTCTTTAAAACTAGACTATGTGCTCTTGAGGACTGGTTCATATTCTTTCTTCACAGCATGAAAAAGCCTCAGTGTTTATATCCCAGATATCAAAAACCACCTAGCACTTCTAAGTGAACGGTGATGGACTGTTTGTGACAAGCAGAGACAGTATAAAGTGCGCAACAAACAATAAAGGAAATGACACAGGAACAAGGAGACTGTGTGTTGTGACAGTTATTTCCCTGTCTCAAACGGTAAGCAAAGCGTCATCAAAACTGTATTACTGCCTTTACCAGCTTAACCTTTCAGCCAGATATTTTATTCAAGCAGAGGTCAAGTGAGAAAGCACTGGGTTGTGCTTAATACTCAGGCTTACACTGTCCCAGACGGCTTTTACAGTCTTCCTGGTTAAATGGCATACATTTAAATTGAGCCATTTCTGCAATTTTAAAAGAAAATGAAAGATGTTCTGCTTTGGTGGTCTGTGTGTTTTTGTACAGAAGTCTAAAAAGTTACAAACCCCAAGTCTACAGTTAGAGGAGTCATTTTCCTTCACAAAACCCACTTTTCTAAGCTGCTTGAAACACCTTGTTTGAAGTCCAAGCTTTTTCTCCTTCAGCATGAAACACATTTGCATAATGTCTGCTTAGTGGCTGGTTTGACACATCTCAAACAAAGAATGCAATGCGTTCTGCCTTTCTTTCTGCTCATCAAACAGCAAACCAATCTGAGCAACAGGGGCCTCTTAGGAGGGCATCTTACAGATGAACTAGAATTAATCATTTCAACCAGAAATGACTACAGTTTCATTGGTTTTGACAAAAAACTAGGGTTGGCTTAATCAGAAACAACAACACATGTACAATTCCCTGTAGACCTGTAAACAAGCACAAAATTACCTCTGCATTTGTTGGATTACAGTGGTAGCAAAACTGGAATTTTTCTTATTTCTGCTCGTACTCGGCGTCTTCCGCTTTATCCAGCTTCCTTTTAGTACCTGTGAGGTGTGGGCGTATCCACTTATCCGGAACCGTGTTCTAACCTGGATTTCATGCCTACTGTTTGACCTTGGATCTCCTTCGTTTTTGGCTGTCTGGTTTGGCTCCCTAAGACCCCTGGACTCCCAGATTCTCAACCTCCACTGTAACCTCCGTGAACTGTCTACCTGCCTGGAACCCAGTAAGCAAGAGGCTTTTTACACAGTTTCTAAAAAGACCTTCCCGGAGTAACTTCTCTCTCTCTCCCCAGAGAAGCCAAGAAGCCTTTGTGCCCTCCCATGGTTGACTGACCTGAGAAAGACCTGAACTTAGCTTGTGCTGTGAAAATAAACCTTTTTTCTAAAGAACTATTTTGCTCCTGAGTGAGGTTTTGCATGTGGGTCAGACATTTACCTAAAGCTATGACACACAAATAAAATCCATTGCAACCAATAGATTTTAAAAGTCACTGACCTAGTGAATAGAATCCAACTCCTGGTCCAAATGATTTCGCAGTATGAATGTTAGTTTGTGGCAAGAAGAAGCAAATTGTTGAAAGAAGTTCCATCTGGAGTTTGCCACAATCCATGTAGGACAAAGCAAAAGCTTTGATCAGATGAGACCAAAGTAAAACTGTTTGGACTACATTTAAAAAGTGAGGTGTGGCAGAAAACTCACACATCACCCTGAATGCACAATCCCCACAGTGAAACATGGTGGCAGCAGCATCATGCTGTAGAGAAGTAATTCTTTTTAGCAGGGACTATAAAACTGGTCCATTTTCATTGGAATAGGGAGCAATCCTAAAAGAAAACCTCTTAGTGGTTGCAAAAGACTTGAGACTGTGGTGGACGTTCATCTTCCAGCGGGAAAATTACCCTAAGCAGACAACCCAGGCTTAAATATAACAATCAAAACATACTGATGTGTTCGAATGGCTCAGTCAAAGTCCAAATCTAAATCCAGCGGAGAATCTGTGGCACGATTGGAGAATTACTTTACAGAAGCTGTCCAGCCACTATGACTGAGATTGAACTATTCAGTAAAGAAGAGTGGGGACAAATACCAGTTTCTAGATGGGTAAAGCTGGTAGAGACATACCCCAAAATAGTATTAAGCTAGTGGGGATGAAGACAAATATATGCCGCATTTTCTGATTTCTATAAGAAATATATTCTGTATTCTCTGTGAAGAAATACTAGCCTGAATAAATGTAATTTTGAAGATATTTACCACAAACTTTGCATAAAAGAAAAATAATTTGATTCTTCCCTTTAACTGCAAATCTCTTTTATACAATATAGCCACCCTAAAAAAGCCACCAAGGCCGCTACTTAATGCTGAACGAATATGAAAGCATTTAAATAACTAATGTAAATACGTAACACAAAATCGTGGATGCTTGTATACATATACATATTTTTTTGGGAGATGTGCTAAGGTTTATCTTCTGAATTTCCTTTTTGGTGAAAGTGTTGAAAATAGATAAGGCTGTTTTCTTCGCACTGTTCAAAACTATCAGACAAAACAACAAGAGTTGCAAGTGCTTTGAATAAATTTAAGTTTTGGAGCTTCCTGGGATTGCAAAAAAAAGGAAAGGGATATTCTCTCTTATGTCTAAAATAGTATGTACTGGAGCAAACAGGTTTTTAAACTCCCTGAGAGCCCTCAGAACAGTTTGGGCCTAAAATCCCAATTGATGCAGCTTTTTCATGTTCCTTTGAAGGGATAAGACATAATTTCCTTTCCTGTTTTTTTAGGCAAATTCTTGATTCTTCAGGACATTAAAATCTCCCACAGTGGGAAAATGTAATTGTTTTTGGGCTCGCATCAAACCTTCTTAAGCACTCTGCAATAGGTAGCACAATAGTGTCACCCCATTGTGTATTTATACTCACACACACAGACACACCTTACAAGACACAAATGACACATGAGATGGGTCCAATCAATAGAGGTGAGTCATCTGGATTAGATTAGTTAACAAGGTGGGACCAAGTAAAGAGCTCAATGAGAAAGAGTGAGGAAAAGGGGAAGTAAATGATAAGAAAACAGCTGACATTAAAGCCTTCATGTTCCTTTAGTGAGTTCACACTTTGTCACATTGCAACTAAAAACTTGTTGTGACTCTCAATGTCACCCATTTCTTACCGTCCATCCAGACTGATTGACCCTGCAGAAATAAGCCTTCAACATCACATAACATCACAGATCTTGAAGGGGAAACGAAAGCCTACATCTTTCTGTTCCCCTTTAATTTTTTTTTCCTTGAACGCTGGCGGCTGTTTAATGACCAGGTTGGGAGGGGAAGTTGAAGATAGCAATAAAAAGGCGGGCTGGGGGAGTGTGAGTACATCTGTACTTGCTGTGATGGACGTTTCTATAAGAGACACGGAAGCAGAGACTGTGACCGACATTTCTATCATAAAAATATATTCTACTGCCTCCTCTCCAGGCTGTGCTTTAAAGGGACAGAATAGGGCAGGAAATGCCACTCTTCAACCTCCTGTACTTTTCTCATCCTGGAATAATGTATTTATCTTATTTGTCTCAGTATTCTGTCCTCTGTCCTGGTGTAGGAGTTATGCCAAAACAAAAGGCAGCCCTGATAAAAATCTCCTCAAATCAACCCTGCGGTGCTACATTTGTCACTTCCCTGCAGACAGAAGAGGACATATGAGATGCCATGGATAAACCTCTGAGCTAGCCATTGTATACTTACGTAACATGTTTTGTATTTAAGGAGGTGAAGAAAAATAGATGGAAAGATCGAGCTACATGAAAAGGCGGTTAAGAAAATAAGAGCACAAACCCGAGCAGAAATATGCAGTATATCACTGACTATAATGATATCACTGACAAACAGGCTGAGAAAAAAAAACTGCAATAACCCTGAAATGTCACAGTAAGTATGGAATGCTGAGTATGCCACTACACAAATAAAACGTGTATAAAATGGTATTTGCTCACAACATAAAAGTGACCAAATACCATTTTTAAAAGCACTAGAAACCGATTGCAGTCGAGTCCAATGTAATGTTTGATGAGAAAAAGTAATAATGCTCCTATAAATGAATAGTTTTGCTCAATTCATTTTAATGTAGCCACTAGTATACTCCCTTTAAAAATAGGTTTTTAATCTCAGTGGGACTTTATCCTGGTTAAATAAAATAAAAAATAACTAGCATCTGTCAGTATAAGGAAAAACCTTCGCCTACACTGTATAAAACGACACATAACCTTTGTTTTTCACTATCTTGCATTAAATCAAAGTAAAATCAGAGATTAGTTCCTCTTTCGGTATAAAAATGGGCGTCTTATTCACAGAACAAAAGCGAATGACTGTGAGGATGCTGGCTTAAAGCTGGTAAGAGAGTGTGATTGTCCACAGTAAAACCAGTACTGTACTGACATAGGCTAAAAGGCCACTCAGAGAGGAAGAGGACATGACTCTCAAAGCAGTTAAAAGAGCCAAATCACAGTTTGCAAATGCACTCAGGGACAGCGACCTTCATTTTTTGAGACACGTCTTGTGGTTTGGTGAAAACAAAAAATTATAATGACATTTGTAGCCTTTGTAGGACAAAAAGGAGAAGCTTGCAAGCCTGAAAACAGAGTGGCTTAAGGACAAAAAAGTCAACGTTTTGGAGTGGCCATCACAAAGCCCTGGTCCCAATCCCATAGAAAATGGAACCATTTCTCTTGACCATCCAATCTTTTCTTGTGTTCTTTTGAAAATATATCTTTGATACCAAATCAGTTTGAAGGCAGAGAACTTAATAGATATTTTAAGCTTGAATAGTTCTTGTCAACCACCTCATGACAGCTTTTTAGACCGAGCGTTGTTAAAACGAGACTCAATTTCCTGTGAGATAGTTGAAAATCTGTGCATAAAAATTCTCAGAGCCTCTGGACTTTACCACCTGTGGGTGCATTGTTACAGGTCATCATTTGACTTGTTCTGAGTCTCGTTTCTACTCAGGTTTCTTCCTGACAATTTGGGATAAATTATCTGCTCAATGCTATAACAGTAAAAACTGGTTGTGTGTACAGGTGTTGATATTTCAAGAATGCAAAATGTATTTCTCATTAAATGACTTTAAAACGCAGGGTTTGTGTGACAAAGTTTTTCACAGTTTTGAAATTCTAGTTTTTTTAAACCGTTAAACCTTAAAAAACTGTTCCTAGTAATGCAGAAACTACTGAGCAAAACAAAAGCTTTACAAAGTTGTTTGTACTTTAATAACCTGAAATGCCTGCACTAAACCTTGAACCCATTCAACAAAAAGGAACAATGTTATCCCTGAGGATAATAAGGACATCTTATTAATGCTTTTCTGGCCAAGTGCCTATAGCTTCCTTTCGATCCATAAACTGGCATTATTGTTTGTATCATTTTGTGTTTTCAGGCTTATGGAGAGTCTGTCAACCATATTGTAGCACAGAAGTTAAAAACAGGGTTTCAATATTTCTTTATTATTTTCTCTAAATCTAATTGAATTATGCAATAGAAACATTTGCAAATATGTTGTTCAAACCACCTTTAGGATTTTGATAAGATCCCATGCAAAGTGTGACACAGACTCCAGAACTTGGTGTGAAATGTACATTAGAAAATTAATGTCACCTAACATTACTCCCATCCAAAAGCTGCTGCACGTCTAAACAGAGTCACAAACATGCATACAAATGCCCACACTGGAAAAACTAATACATACACAGGTGTAATAACTATGTTTGTGTGTGCATGTGCGTGTGTGCATGCGTGTGCATGCATGTGTGTGTGTGCGTGCATGCATGCAGGCAGTAGGCCAAAGAGGGTTTTAGCACTCATGATAGGATTTCACACTCCGAAATACACACACTCGGATACACACTAATGTTAAAGATAAACATTTCTGAAAGCTATGTGTGATCCCAGACAAATGAGCACACACACACACACACACACACATGCAGTGTCCCTGATGTAAAAGGATTTGTCAGGCTCCCACATTGTACACATGCAAAGCTAATGGACTCTGATATCCACCCAGTAACACCGTCTGTTTTAAATAGGTGTAGCTTCACCTACCTCACCGAGCGAGACACAGAAACACAAGCACCACAGAACGTTGCTATTATGTGTCTGTCCAGCATGAGCGTAACATTTGTGCTGCAGTGGTCATTGTGACCCGTTTCTCTGGGGGTACTATTAAACGGTGGACTCCACTGAAAATCAGTTTTTCAGATTTGAATGCTGGCTTTGAGACGCTTGGAATTACCTGTTTTGCTGAAAATTGTGTTAAAGTTAGACTAGCAACAGCTGCAACATTCACTGACTGATTCGGGGGAGGGGGGTTCATGTTTGTACAAAAAAAAAAAAAAAACTGGCATTTGTCAGACCCTATCCCTAAAGACAATATGTCCTGGGAGGCCCTAAAAGGAGCCAGTGCCTTGGACAACATACCCCCCAGGTTCAGAGGTGGGCCCAAAGCCCTCCACCGCATTGGGTTGGTGATTCTCAGGAAGGAGAGTCTGCTCTGGAGCCGTGGTTCTCAACCAGAAAATGGTTTACTGCTCTTTCCAGGTCTGGCGCCAGTCTCTGCCTCATAAAGATGAGTTCAGCTTTCTGGGTGCCTTGTTTACCAGTGAGTTTACCAGTGAGATAGATTGATGGGTTGAGATTCTCATCAGCAGTAATGTGGAGCTGAGCCAAAAAGCAAAGCTCTTCATTTGCCATTCTGCCGACTCTCATCTGTACTCCTGAGATGCGGATCATGAAGGAAAGAACGAGATCCCAGATAAAAGCAGCTAAAAAGAGCTTCCTGTGTCTGGTGGCTGCACACAGCCTTAAGCCCCGAAATACTTTTGCAATAAATTCACAACTATCAACCCCCCATTATTGATCACTTTGGCCTTTCACATGATACATTTTGATCTGCCAAGATCACAGGTCCTGTATGCTTTAACAGCACGATCTGAGATTGCAGACCCAGAAAGGCATGGTTTATAACTCGCTGCTTTCACCTGAGTAATGAGTGAGACATGGCACTGAACTTTACTTCGCAATCTTCATTCAGGCTTTTCAAATCCATTCAGTGATTTCAATTGAAGCAAAGTTGTTGTGCACAATACTCAATATGTCATCACCTTCAAAAGATCGTGCTGAGCAACATGTTTCTCAGATCAGATGGACTCTGGAGGTTCTGCTCTGGGAGGACGGTTTAGACACAAGACTGGCTGCAGGCAATACCTATCCCTTTTGGCGTGGTAACACCTTTTGATTCCCAGAATGAACTGGAGAGGGATGTTTTGGTGTATCTCTCCTGTCTTTTCCCTCTCCAGCCTTGTTTAAGACATTTTATTCAAAACATTATTGATACAAATATACAATTCAAAAGATGTCACCCTGTATGTTGTACAGTCAGTGAACCTGTAGAAGTTGTGAGTTCTGCTTCTGTAATGTGCAAAAATGCTAATCAACTTATGTTTGCATTGCAAATATTTTTTAAAGTTTTCAAAAAAATAACTATCAAACTCAAAAAGTTGACTTTTTTACCAATATTAACATTGTAGGAGATTATTTAATAAAAAACAAAAAAGTGATTTTCAACTAGAAAGAAACAAACTACCAAATTAGGTTGTGGTCATTTTAACATTCAAGGAAGGTTTTCTATAATCTAAGTAGATTACTAGATAATAGTTTTTTTTTTTTTATAGCATGTTTTTTACAGACAGATTTCACAAAGTGCTTCACAAGAAGAGCAACTGAAAAACAACACACAGCAATGTACAATACAGAAAACATTTTGTGACCCCAAGTAATAATATCCACCAGCAGGAAGTCCCTCAGAGCATTTTTTGATCAGATATCATAATATTTTTTGAGTCAACTGCCCCAGGTTATCAGAACCAAAGTAAAAGGAAATTTGAGAGTAATAAAAACTAAAGTAAAAGGATTTTACGGCATTTTATCTGCATAATTCATGAAAACACTTCACTAAAAAGAGAAATAAATGGATGTTTTACCATATAGATATAAAATGTTTTGTTTATTGGTAGAAAATGGAAGTAGGAAGACACAAAATGACATTGGGATTGCAAACTGACTCATAATCCACATCTCATGAAACCTTTTAGTCTTTATACCGTGTTTTATTATTGGACTCATTTAAACAGTTACATTAACTGTAAAATTAAATTTAAAAACCAACATAATGTAGTGTATCTCAGAGCGAACCAATAAACCATTTTGTATGTCGTTTTAATCTGACCAACGTTCCCTCATTGTGTTTCTTTCCACATCATTTCAGAAGCATCGCCAATTTTCTCATAAAACAGTCCCTGTAAAATCCAGCCAATTTGAGAAAAGGTCATATCAAACCAGCAGCTCTGTTGTAGGAATCTGTTGTCAGAGCTTCCAGTAAAATCTGTGACGTCTCCACTGACTGGGGAGAAAGCAGAGCCTATGTGCTCTGTTAGCTAGACCGTGTTATGGGTCTGTCTAAAAACTTTTTGTAGAGTTTGGCTGCAGAACTTTACCCGACAAATTGCAGAGGCTACGTACCATAACTCAGAGAAAAGCACCTTTCTCATCTCCCTCTCTCCATTTCTATGGCGAGAGAGACAAACACTTGGGCACTGGAACAATCACACATGGCTCACAGCAACTGAAGAAGCATCACTTAGACACCTCAAGCTGTTCATTTCCTTCCTGTCTTCCTGCATGCAGCCAACTGTAAAATATGACCAAAGCACGATCAGGAAGTCTGCTAAGCACCAACACAAATAAAAAAAAATCAGTTATGGCTGCAATATGTATTTGTTGTTTGTTGTCTGTGAAATGCATCAGGGACAGAAGCCACTATGCTTGCTTCTGTCTTGGAGTTAAATGAGATAAATGATGGCAACAAGGTGCAAACTTTGTTCTTTTTCTCCTATTATTTATATCTCCTATTGTGAAACACAATGCAGCAACCCCACAGGGATTACATTTGATCCACACTGTTCTCCAGGCTCCATCAGACGTTCGGTAAAAAGAGAAAATAAAAATCTTTACAGCTGGTTTCTGAGTGGCAGATCTTAACTGAGATTTGTGTCATCTATTGGAGCTAAAGCAGCAGAGCATTTTATCTGTCAGTCAATTCCTCATAGAAAGATCCAAATGGCTTGTTTTTGATGACACTTAAGCAGAAACAAATGGGCACCTTTGATGATTTATCACATGTTTAATCTGTTGATTGTGTCCTTCTAACCTAGGAGCTGGTAACCAGAAAAATGACTCGGCAATCTAACTGGCCTGGGTTAGTTCACTCCATCACTGATGTGTATCCCCATTTCATTGCCAGGCATTGCCCTTTCATCCTTTCCTATTTACGTTTTGCACCAATAAACACACAGTTTTATCAGGTATAAACCTTTTTATTACACCTATTTTCCATTTTATTTTTTCTGATCCCTTATTGGGCTAATTGACTTAATGAGACTAAACAAAACTCACTCTGTGGAGATATTATGCATTAAAGCAGACTATGAGTAGTTTGCAGATTACAGAGGTCTTTTGGTTGTCAGACTGGATGTGAAATCTTCCTCTAGCGATGGAGTCTACAACAGTATGAAATGATCAAAAGGCCGAATGTCCAGAACAAAGTCCTGAACTTGGGATAAATAAAGAGAAAAAATGGAAGACCTTAACATAAATCTAGTTGACCAAGAATATAGCCTTGTTACTAAATAATTTGAGATTGTGCATTGTGAGGAAAAGGCTTAAGATGAAACACTTCTAAGATGCTATGTATTGTTTATAGCAAAATTGACTTAAATCATAAGATCCTTCAAAATCCCAGTAAAAAGTGTGAGTGGTCAAGATGATGTTCTCTGATGCTTGTCCACCTTTCTCTGCCACGTTTTCTTTCCATTAAACTTTATGCTTGCGTATAGCTTTCTGAACAGCCAGGTTCTTTGAAACAACTTTTTTGAATTGTGATACTGAACTATACTGTATATCTTTTTGATGATGTTCTACTTCACTGTGATGAACGAGTATGTGTAGTTCTGCAGATAAAGTCACGTGATGAGAACCACTGGACAGTGCTTCACAAGACAGACTTCACTTTAATGAAAATTCCTGTGGTGTTTTATTATCATAAGATCTGGTGCCACTAGATCTAGATCTTTTTACACCTGTAGGTATAAAAGAAAGCATCAGGAGTCATCACAGTGCACCAAAACCAGAGTTTGTTATACCTACAGGTTTACTTACACCCCATTATATCTCTTGAATCTTTGTATATCCTCAGTATCAACAGTATAGACTTTGTGTATCAACAGTATGAGCTGCTTTTAGAGATCTTAATCATGCCAGCACTTTGAATATGAGAATCCGAGCCTTTAAATCTCAGCTATGTCGGAGAAATCTATTTGCAGCTCTGCACTGAACTGGATAAACGGTAATGCACAGATATGTATTACAGGTTTTCTGCTAATACCCAAACAAAACATTAAATATTGACAGATCCACAGATCCAGTCTTATTTGGCTTCGGTTCTTCTCTAATGCTTTTTTTTTTTCCTTCCAAATGTGATGAAACACTTTTTTTTGTCATTTAGTTTGACAAAATGTTTGTGGTTTTACTTTAAATCCTGCTGAGGGTCTCTTTTACAGTTTGGTCAAACATCCCTAAACTCTCAGATTAAATAAATTCTGGCAGCATTCTTCATAAGCAGCCTTTATTGATTTAAGTAGTGGTGCATATTCCTTGCAGATCTAATAGTGTTGTGTTTTTTTTTGTGAAAGTACAGCTGAAAATAATCCCCTTTACAGTAGCTGCAGGGCACCTATAGTCTCAATGACACAACAGGACGATGGATCACATGTTCTCTCTCTCTCACACACACACACACACACACACACACACAATTATTAGGCTTGGGTTAAAGCATTAGGATTCCTCTGTAGTTGTAGTGTGTCAGCAGAAAGTGTGCAAACAGTAAACATATGGTATGTACACAAAGACCTTCAGGAGCTTTTATTAATCTTAACCTGTCTCCGAGTGAAAAAGTGGTGCGCTCACTTAAGGTGTGAATGAGTGGGTGAATTTCTTTCAGTTGTTACATAACCTGAAATAAATATTACATAGTTTCACACAATTTCTACTTTAGTCATTAAAAAAGTATTATTGGGTTGGTGGATTTGAAAGCGCAGTTACCCACAGTGTGAAAACCAGAGAAAAGTGAAGTGACTGAGTAGGACCTTCAGGGAGTATTTCCAGTTTACGCTAAGAGAACAACCAGAGAGCCTGCTGAAGGGTGATGTTCACCCAAAGCTCAGTAATGCTTTACAGTAAGATTAGTCCTTGTGGTATGATCCCACAGCGGAGCTAGTGCAGCAAAAATAGCAGGAAACATTAATGCTGGCCGTGATAAAAAGCAAAGAAAACTGTAGTTTGCAGCACACGGGGCTGCAAGCTAGTCAGAGTGAGCATAAAGAGCCCTGTTTACCAAGAGTGAGCACGAGAACATCAGAGTTCAACCATGAAGAAAATGGAAGAAGGTGGTCTGCTCTCACAAATGACTTTAAAGTTATTGAAAACATTATTGTGTTTGTTATTAGCTGGAGGAGAGAAACTGGGCAGAAGGTTGATCGCAAAAGGCAACATATTTTCTTAGGCCTGTGTGATTTTTCCAACTTTTAGCCATCCTGGCATAATTTAAATACGACCTTCAGCCACAAACATGGCAGACATAGAGAGAGCACAGAGAAAGAGAAAACTCAGTTATAAGGAAAGCCAAAAATAACAGTGTGGTATACATGCCAAGTCAAATGCATTCAGTATTTATTATTTAGGCTTTTATTAAAAAATAGCATGCATAAACATGGCTATATTTTACATTTAGTACTTCCATGTTTTCATGTATAAACATGATATTAGCTTTTTCCAATACATCTTTGAAAAATAAAGAGAATGCATTGCATATTAAATAAATTCAAAATAGATGACACACCAAATCTATTCAAAGAAACCTACGTAATAAACAGGCAGTGTTTGGTTTGCCTCAGAAATCAGAGCTCTGATATGGGAATGACGTCACATCCGAGTCGAGTCTAGTCCAGTTGGAAGTCACAAAAACACTGGAATATGCTAAAAGTTATTAGCAATACAAGCCAATATTAACACTATGAACTGTAAATGAAATAAACATGTCACCCCTTTGTTATGAAGAGCAGAACACTGAAAGAAAAAAGTAGTTCGCTAGATAAAAAGAATCTTACAGTTATTTTATCTGTGATATAATGTAAGAATTACATTATATCATAGCCTTCATTGCCTCCTGCCATTGTTGGTTAATAAATGGCCCATAGGTTCTACACCAGACCAAAAATGTATGGTTCCCTTCTTCCTTTGTGTTTTTCTGTCCAAATGTGATGAAACACTTAACATCTGACTCTACCTGTGTTTTGCAAACAGCACTGAATTAGTAGAATTAACCCTTCCTTTCACTGCTAAATATTTTTGGTTTCCTCTTTTGGATGCATGCATAAACTTAATTTAAATGTGGGCAAGTTGTGCCAGCGCAGCAAAAAAATATTCGTTTGGCAGCAATGTGCAATTCTAAGATGAATAAGAGAAATTAATGAGATGACTGTGCCATCTCTGGCTTTCCTCCATTTACAAGATGCCAAAGCCGTGCAATTCTTTTGTGAATCTGGACCTGAGAGTCAGATCTAATTACTCTGTATCAATGTTGCAGGATCCCTTTTGTGAAAGATTGATACACAAGTTTTAAGAAAATCTCCTTACCTCTGGCATGAACCCTTCAAGGTAAAATCAAAATTTCTAATTTCATGTCTGCATTAATGTGCAGAGGCTCCTACTCGAGTGAGCCTGCTTCGGAGATGTGTGTCTGGATAATGGCGAGAGCAGTGATTGATGGAAAGGTTAATCATTCCAGACAGATGGTATGTGCTGCTAAATCACCACCAGGTGAAGTCAGACTCTGTGTGTGTGGAGACTCTGTGTTGATACATCATGGCATGCATGTCTGCTTAAGCTGTAATGAACGAGTGTTTGCCACCTGATTGGCCATGAGAGTAGTGAGAACTGTCCAGTCAGGCATTATGGGTACCAGCGTGTTGAAACACGAAAACATTGTCTCTTCCACGTAAAGTTAGCTGTGAGACTGTTTGCAGGAAGACTGCTGTGTGACTTGAAACCTAAAGCAAGCCAAAGTCAACACCTCATCTTGCCAGACTTTCAACTAAGTCCATACAAATCTGCTATAATCACACCGAGGTCACTTCACTGAAGCTGTGATTTCAGGGGTGTGATTGCACTTACTGAACATGGAGCGGGGAAAATACGTGTGTCTCGGTGTGGGTTTGTCTCGAATCTCATGAGATTTAATAAATCTTTTCTCTACACTTCAATTGATCTACCAAGATACATTTTACCCAACACACAAACACACAAACACACTTTTTTAATTCACAGCTTGTTGCTTTGTGTAACCTGCATTACAGCTCAAGCCCTTCCACATATTCTTACATTAAACATGATTCTGTGCAAACAAAAAGCTCCTGCATGAGCAAAATCAGCAAGAAAGGCAGCAGGCTAGAATTAAAATATTGTGACTTATGCATTATTACATCCTGTTAAGAAAACCCAAGAAACCAGCACAGAAAGTCACAGGCAAGAAATAAGGGGTGAGGAGGGGATGTGAGCGAGATAAGAGAAACAAAAGATTTTTATCATCACAGGCACAATATGTGCTGGATTTGTATTTAGGGCACACTTTTCTTTTATGCAGAAACTTTTTTGAGCATCAAAGATTCCTGTTGAATAAGCCGTGGCATAATTTTGAAGTCAATTTTTTGTAGATCATGTTGCACCGTGAACCAGTAGGGCGTCACAGAATTCTGAATCACAGGTTTACTCAGGTAAATTTGTATTTTTTCATCACAAAGGTGTCTCCTTTCACACTCAGCTACATGCGTGCCTGAGTATGTGATAGCTAGGCAGGAACCAGTTACCAGTCTCAGGGTACATCAAGGTTTTAAAACGTTACAGTGTTGACTTGACTAGAGATTTCTCCAGCATCTGTGTCTCCATCCTACCCCTGAGCACTGACATTCAGCTGGATGAAATGTATACAGGGGTTGGACAATGAAACTGAAACACCTGTCATTTTAGTGTGGGAGGTTTCATGGCTAAATTGGACCAGCCTGGTAGCCAGACTTCATTGATTGCACATTGCACCAGTAAGAGCAGAGTGTGAAGGTTCAATTAGCAGGGTAAGAGCACAGTTTTGCTCAAAATATTGAAATGTACACAACATTATGGGTGACATACCAGAGTTCAAAAGAGGACAAATTGTTGGTGCATGTCTTGCTGGCGCATCTGTGACGAAGACAGCAAGTCTTTGTGATGTATCAAGAGCCACGGTATCCAGGGTAATGTCAGCATACCACCAAGAAGGACGAACCACATCCAACAGGATTAACTGTGGACGCAAGAGGAAGCTGTCTGAAAGGGATGTTCGGGTGCTAACCCGGATTGTATCCAAAAAACATAAAACCAGGGCTGCCCAAATCACGGCAGAATTAAATGTGCACCTCAACTCTCCTGTTTCCACCAGAACTGTCCGTCAGGAGCTCCACAGGGTCAATATACACGGCCGGGCTGCTATAGCCAAACCTTTGGTCACTCATGCCAATGCCAAACGTCAGTTTCAATGGTGCAAGGAGCGCAAATCATGGGCTGTGGACAATGTGAAACATGTATTGTTCTCTGATGAGTCCACCTTTACTGTTTTCCCCACATCCGGGAGAGTTACGGTGTGGAGAAGCCCCAAAGAAGCGTACCACCCAGACTGTTGCATGCCTAGAGTGAAGCATGGGGGAGGATCAGTGATGGTTTGGGCTGCTATATCATGGCATTCCCTTGGCCCAATATTTGTGCTAGATGGGCGCGTCCAAGGACTACCAAAAAATTATTGAGGACCATGTGGATCCAATGGTTCAAACATTGTATCCTGAAGGCGTGTATCAGGATGACAATGCAACAATACACACAGCAAGACTGGTGAAACATTGGTTTGATGAACATGAAAGTGAAGTTGAACATCTCCCATGGCCTGCACAGTCACCAGATCTAAATATTATTGAGCCACTTTGGGGTGTTTTGGAGGAGCGAGTCAGGAAACGTTTTCCTCCACCAGTATCACGTAGTGACCTGGCCACTATCCTGCAAGAAGAATGGCTTAAAATCCCTCTGACCACTGTGCAGGACTTGTATATGTCATTCTCAAGACAAATTGACGCTGTATTGGCCGCAAAAGGAGGCCCTACACCATACTAATAAATTATTGTGGTCTAAAACCAGGTGTTTCAGTTTCATTGTCCAACCCCTGTATGTATCCCTTGATTAATAGAAAGTTAAATTTGGCTGTTTGGAAATATTTCTGGTCAACAAAAAACAGCTATGGTGCCATCCTCACTCGTCTGAAAGGACACGTTAGCATTTTTACAACATCTTCTTTTAATTCAGGCTCGTAGCTCACAAGATTTTTGTTTATTTCCATAACCAAATTTGAAAAAATACGTTAAGAATTGTAAAGACAACATAAAAAAAGACATTAAAATGGCAGATGAATGTTGATGATATACTTGGACCCTGAATTTGGGCATTAATTTGTGACACAATTGCAACACAAGACAATTGTAGTGACTTCCAATTATCTGGCTTAATCATGAAGAGGCCGTTTATATGTTGGTTTTTATCCAGTGATGAGGAGGACATCAGGAGAAATGTTGTCTGGGAGCAGTAGCTTGGAGACTCATTAAACAGGCACCCTCTGGAAAGAGCCCATTGTACTTGTAATTCACCACATTGACAGTGGGCTGCTGGTGCCAAAATGTGTCGATTGAAACTGATTGATTTCTGGACCTGTTCTGCTTGGCATTATACAAAAAACATTTGTAAATTGTAGTTAGTGTACAATATGGTACATATACAATATACATTTTTAGAGTTTATGTGAATGTTTGATATATAACCCCTTGATTTCCTGTTCTTTGGAACTGCTTTGCTTTACAAATATGACATGAAACAGAAGCCCAAAAAAGGGGAAAGACAAGAGACCATGCCAATTTAAATAAAGCAGATGTTCAGTTGGGTCATAAACAATTTATTACATTTAAAATGATTTTCATTTAACCAAGAAGTTTGTTTCTGACTGGAGATGAGACAGGTATCTAAAAAAATGTTAATAAAACACTGAAAAAGCAGTATCAAGTTTGAAAAATATAACTTATCTATTTTTGTTGACATTTTATTGAAATTCTCATGCAAAACCCCTTTCCAGAATCAGTGAAAAAATTCTTTATTGTCATTACAGCGATCAAACACTTGTTCTGATTGCTGACCAACTTTTTGGATGTTTCCACTGGTATTTGGATGATAAACCTTTAGCGCTGAGTTCCAAGTCTGTGGGACTGGAAGACCTCCTTGCAATCACCCTAATCTTTAGCTCCCTCTAAAGATTGTCTTTCAGGTTTAAGTCGGGGTTTTGGCTGGGCTGCTTTAAAACATTATTACTTACAGCCAGAAAAAACATGCTAGTAACATAATAATAAAAAACCTCTAAACCTAAATGTGCTAAGAGTATGGATAAATATGGCCTGTTGGTCCTCTTAAGCCAGACAATAGCTAAAAGATCACAATTTAATTCAAAAGTTTGTTTTGGGACAAATATGTACTGGTGTGCTCTTTTTTGTTGTTTTTTTCATTATTAGATATCAGTTAATAATCATTGACAATAGGTGCCAAAATGTAAAAAATGAATAAGTATAAAAGAGCAACATATTAATGTATTGGAACTCTTTATGCAAAAACTGTACCCAATTTTTTACTAAGCCAAAACAAAGCAGCTTGAGTGACATTGCTAAGTGTCATGATTACAGTTTCTATTAGTTTGACCAATGTCATTTTGCACTGTTGCTGTTATCTTTGCTAGGCCACGCTGCTCATATTCTCTGCATTATCTTTGTGCTGTTGAATACATGCCTAACTTGCTCATATAAAAGAGGGTCATTCAGCACCATTTGGATGCATTAAAATGCCTGCTGGTCTTTTAATATCTCCACAGAACATGAGATGCATCTATAAAATCAGAGGCTAATGAGTGGAGCAGCCTGTTCTGCCAAAGTAATCAGACCAGAAGATTTCTATTTTGTTGAAATGTCTTTCCTGGGTCATATTCACCATCAAATCACAACAAATTTTAATGAATTAGTATTGATATGGTTTTGGCAAGCATTAAGTTTGCATGAAGACATTTGTCTAGGTTAAAATTGTCATGTTTTGGTATTGCTGAGGACCCAAGTGCACAGACAAGGATGGGAGGAGTATAGTGAAAAACACAATTTAATGAACAGAATGGACAGGCAAAATATGGTGAGGACAACAGAAGATCTGACATGCAATAACTGAACGAAGGAGTATTTGTCCTGGGAACTAACATTACTGGCTGCTACACAGGTGAGTAAATGAACAGATGGAAAACAGCTGTGGCAGAAGGAGATCAGGAAAGGTGACAGAGAGACTTGTTAATTAATTCAAAACTGGAATGCCTACACTAGATAGATTCATTATATACAGATGGATATAGTTCTGCTAATTTAAGTGAATATAGCTTACAGTAAATGAAAACCCAGAATTCACTTTCTTTAAAGATTACAAATTTACAAATAACCAATCAAAATTGATTTTTATACAGAAATGTTCTATTGTGGCCTACAAAATCATGGGGAAGACTGCTGGCTTAAGGAGCTGTCCAGAAGAGACTCAATGATTCTATCCAGAAGAAGGGTAAGTGAAAAAAAGTCATTGCTAAAGATGGGTGTTCACAGGCTTCTGCAGTCAAGCATGTTTATAGAAAGTTGAGTGGAAGGAAAATGTCTGTTAGAACTAGGTGCACAGAACCAGCAATAACCTCAGGCTTGAGAAGATTGTGAATCAAACCCATTTGAAAGTTAGGGGGAGATTCATGAATGTCTTACCTGGCTGCGATAAACAGAATAGAGACTGGGCTATTCCACAGTGAAGGTATCTTTTCAGATGACAGTAAGTTTTGCATTTAATTTACAAATCAAGTTTCCAGACTTTGGAGGAAGAGTGGACAGAGTCAGACTCCAAGTAGCTAGAGGTTCTGTGTGAAGTTTACACAGTTAGTGATGATTTGGTGAGCCATGTCTGGTGTAGGCTCACGCTGTTTTATCAAGTCAAAACCTAAACCTCATTAAGAAGCTACAGAGTATTGTCTGAGGGAACATGGGAGACAGTAAAGCCAACAATGCAGACAAGCAGAAGTTATTAAAATTAGTTAGTTGTTAAAGGCTGTTAAAACAGCCGAGGGTTCCTTAGGCTGATTTCCTCCATGCCATGCTGCACTGATGCAATAATTTATGCAAAAGGAGACACAACTAAGTATTAAGTGCATGCATTGAACAGTAAATGGACATATGCAGGCCAACATTTCTGTAATAAAAATTCTTTTTAATCAGCTTTGTGTAATATTGTATTTTCTGAGAAGCAAAATGTTATCAAAATTAACCTCTTAAGCCCCACCCCCCGGAAACAGGGGAAGCTCCAGGTTCTGTTTTTTCTATGTTTACTGCTCAAACTTCCCTTACTTAAACATAGACATGTGTGGTATCCTCTGAAACATCAGACTCTTGGCTAAAAGCTGATATAAACCATTTATACGAACACCAAACACAAGCAGTTGAATCAGAAAAATGCAGAAAGGTTGGCGTGCATAATGTATGTTGTTTGTGTAAACAATGAGTACGCTGTAGCGCAAGGCGCAGTCGCTACAGCTGTTACGCACTGGACCTTCCTATCTCTGGCTGTTTATGTGCTGTGGTTATCATTTCACGTACAATGGACTGCGGTTCAAGTCTGTGCAGGGGATTCCTCATCTGAAGACGAAGAGCTTATTTATCCCGGCAAGATCAATGATGAGCTGGATTACGCAGTTCTGCTGCTTGAAAGGTATGGAATATTTGTTTTATTGCGAAATGCGTTTAAAGATTGATTTTCTTTTTACACTAGTGCTTCGTGATGTCCTGTAATAAATGGATTTGTAAGCCACCCAGTGGAAGATAGTACTGAAATGTTTGCATCTGTAATTAACTCCGACACACCCACCTGCCTGATAAACAAAGGTGTTGTGAACACAGACGTTCATTCCTAGTTGTCAATAAATTTATGTTATTTTATTTTTAGCGATGTTTTTACGTATTTTGCAAAGATTTATTTATTTTATTTTTTTTACACTGGTGCTTCCTGTTCAATAAAAGTGCTCCAGTATGATTCAACATAGCATTTTCTTGTTCTGTTGAAAATTAGAAAAAAATACATTTGGGTAATAAAAACAAAGAAATCAAACAAAGGCAGTTTTAGACATGTAAAAAGTAGCTTATTTCATTTTTCCAAGTAAAAACACAAGAAATGTCCACTTTTGCAGATGGTGCCGAATTGTGCCGAAATGTGCCATATGGTGCCAAAAGTAAAAACGCCTACGAATGTCTTTACTAAAACCTCTGTAACTTTGCTTTATTTTACCTCAGCTGCATGAACCTTTGCACAGGTAACGTCCACACATGGATCTAGGGTTTTCTAAAGTTTGTAGCCTTCCTCATGATATTTGTAAAAGGTTTATATACTGTACAATGCAGGAAACATTCTGGCGAGGGAAAAATTTTCTTTTTTTTTCTGTGTGCCATCCTCATTATCTCTGAAACATAGCTGCTACTGTGATATTTACACTTCTGATTGAATCTCCAGAGTGTTACCTTTAATTTGACACCAAGCTTATTTAAATAGATTTTGTAATTGCTGAGAAAAACTCAATTACATTTGACCATGTAATTTTGAGCACAACTTCACAAAAACGCCTTGGGTTACAAGAGGTTACCAGAAATGATTGCTAGAAATACATCACTCTGGGTAGTGAAGGTATATAATATATGAAGCTTCACTATTTTAATTAAATTATTCAAATAAGTCAAATTTTAATTCTATTCTAATTTATAGAGATCCACCTGTATGCATTTCTTCCAGATAAACTGACACACATTTTTTCCAGCCGTCACATGACTTTGTAGTTAAAAAAGAAAAACAAATAAACAAACAAAGAAGGTCTTATTTCTTTGAGATTGAACTGCCTTCACTACCATGTCTTCCCAGCTTTTTTTTTTTTGCTCCCATGCAGAGGCGTTGTGGATTTGTGGGCTTCCGCACAATAAGGTTTTAGTTGCGGTATAGAAAAAATGTGACGAGGGATCGGATTTATATCAAGCTTTCACCATTTTGCATAATTCTAGAAGACATCAGGAGACTGTTTCCATCTAACAAATTTCACATTTTGAGAACTCAGTTCAGATGCCTGGGAAAACAAGACTCTCAGTTTTTCAATCACAAAGACCTTATTATCTATGAACAGTTTTGCTAGAAAACATGTTTGCTCTTAAAATCTGACTAAACTGTGTGAAGCTTGTTAAATCTCAGCCAAAGCTGTTGTTTATCTGTTTATCATGTTGTCAATACTATTTGTTCATTTGTTTTCCTTGTTTGCTTTACTCAGTGGATGAGGAGCAATTCTGTCTCCATTGATCCCAATCCTGCTGTCCTTCTGTCTTTTTCTAAGTGGTTCTTTTGCATAGAAATTTCCCTGCCTCATACAGTACAAGTTTTTTTGTGCGTCATGTTACCAGAAATGCTTGTATGCCACATCTCGGAAGTGTCTGTGCATATGTGGGCCTCAGTTGAAGCAAGCACGGAGAAGTTTTTTGGCTGATTTTGATCTTCTTTTAGCTGTCAGTAGGCTCTGCATCAGCTTCTGTCTGTCTTTCACTCTGTCTTTTTGTCTTTCTACTCTTCTCCGTGCAGTGCTGCTGAGACAAATGAGCGACACAGATTGTGTCAGGAATGTTTCAAGGCCCTTTTTCTGTTTTTTGTTTTGCTAACATCAGTTCAACAAGTATGGTGACATACAATTTCGGGATTCCTAGTAGAGTAAAAGAATGATAAATAATTGATCTTTTGCAATGTGTAGAGTCTGCATCTGAAACTGCAACCTTTTAAAAGGTTACTGGCTTAAAACCATTAAAGGTTACATCATAAAGTTCCTGAGATTTAAGTCCTTTTGGTAGGAGACGAGGAGTCAGTGACAAAGAGTTTTCTCCAGCTGCGTGGAGCATAAAGTGGTGGAGTGCTCCCCCTCCCCCACTTGTTGCTCTGCAATGCCAGTCACATGGCTAAAATAAAACTCCTACATTATCCTTTGCTTACAAGACAGACAATTTATATTATTATTTCCAGTTGCAAAAAGCATGAACAGTCATTGTAGGTAAACTAAAGGACTACCTCCCATCACTCTAATTAAAATAAGGATGTGTTTAAATTAAAGTAGGCAATTACAAGTGAAAGGCTTTTGAAGTAGCGTATAGCCTGATATTTGTAAGTTTTGTGTTACTCTATAAAGGCAGAAAGGTATAATATTCTGTGTAATAAGCATGCTTATTTGGAAAACACTACAAAATCAGAGCTTTAGTCTCTTACTTAAGTGCTTGTATAAATGTCAAAATAGCAATAAATTAATACATTACAGACATAATTATTTATCTATTAATTGCTTTTATTTGAGATGCAAATAATAATCAGCTGGTGACCAGAATTAGCTGGTTTTCACAATGATTGGTGACTGGTTGGTTGGAAACTCAAAAATCAGATCCTTTTCCAATCAGTGAACACACCATACTAAATGCTTCCAGGTCACACTGAATGCAACACTGTTTGGCATGAGTGTTGTCACTGAGTGAAGGAATCTTGGAGGGAAAGGCATGCAGTAAATGGGTTGAACAGCTGTTCTGGGACTATAGCCTCTGTAAATGGTGTGCCCGGTTTACCAGCTAATGTATGTGGTGCCCCAGTATCAGTGAAGTGTTTAAGGACGTCTGCTAATTTTAAGGTTGCAAGAGAGCGAGAGAGAGAGCAAGACTGGTAGCAGATAAAATGAAGGCAGAGTGCTACTGCAACATTGTTATTTTATCCTTTTAAGCCCTTTAAACCTTTTTATTTCGTTTGTTGCAACATTGTCAGCTGGTATAACATTTTAAATGGTGAAAATGAACTACTCCAAATGAACTACTTTACCCACAGAAAACAGAATAACACAATTAATACCACAGAGCACAAATCAGAGGAGAGCCTGCTGGAGAAGAACTCAATTTAGTCAAATGTTAGAAGCTGTTAGAAACATGCACTCCTGGAATAAATTACTAGTACATGTCCAGGATTGTGACCACGACTTGACATTTAAGAAAATAACTAAAACAGAATTAAAATCATATCAGCTATATTCCCATATATAAATATCTGTTTTCTTTCTCCCTTGGACCACAGACTCACCTTGTATTTTAATAACTCCGTTGGACAGGGCCTGATTGTTTTGGTTTAGCTTTTTTATATAAAACTGTTTTAAGAATTTTAAGAGAACTTGTAGCATACATTACATTGTAGCAGGTGAATGTAAATGTCTGTTATTGTTTTTGGTTTCTGTCTCAGGACTACGGATGATATTTAGTTATGTTGCTATTTCAGACATTTTTCTTAACATGCAATATCCTAATTAAATAAAGTATGTTAAATCTCCAAGTCTCTTTAACCAGACTTAAAACATTTCCAGAAAAGTATGTATTATAAACTAAGTATAATCTAAAACCTCTATATATGCGTAGAATATGTTAAACATTGTAAATTAATTGGGGAGGACTTTCTATTTAAATGACTGTTTATAGTAATGTTTATGTGTTGTTTATTTTTCAGAGGAAGCATTTTTTTTTATAAAACATTACTGATATTTACTGTTGAGACCACAGCCATGGGGCCAACATGAAAGTCCGGTACGAACTTTTCTGGAACTTTCAAAGTAAATCGCATGAACCCATTTCCAGCACAGCCAGGAAGATGGGGTAACAGCGGACTTCCCGTGACGTCACTGTCCAAATAAAAGCGCTGCTCTTGCTACATTCTGTCTCTTCTACGTGGGTTCCTCCAAAAGGGGTCCTGGACAGAGAGACACAGCGCGCTATTGTCTCTTTGCAGGCAAACAGACATAACTCTTCAAACTGGATCCAAGAGTGTCATGCGATCATATGCACTAAGTTAAGTATGAATAAATTGCTGTTTGTGTATCCGGTATTCATTCATGAACGGGGGTAATTAAGGTACAAGCGTTGCTTGACTTTCTCTCTGAGATCTACAGAAGCAAACTGTTTCCAGAGAGTTCCCAGCAAGCCGAGTGAAGCAGTTTCCCAACGGAAGGACAACGGGACGCATCACCGTGGTTACGGCAGTAACTGTGCAGTTTGGACAGAGCGAGTCGCCCCACCCAACAGCTACGGAGATTAGCTGAAGATAATCTTTTGTTCACAGAGCCTTCTTCAAACTTCGTTGTCGCCCGTACAACTTTTCCTCAGCACGGTTCACATATGAGGTTAGGTTTGGGCAGAGTGGTGGAGGTAGTTTAGAATGAAATAATCTAAACGTTTTTCATTTTATGAAGTTTGGTTTTGTTTGTGTTGCACTCAGCTATCTTAGTGCTAACAGGCTATGTACTCAGCATATGCTCAGTTTTGTGCTCTGTGTTTGTGTGTTTTTAAAGTTAAGACAAACTATACTTGAAGGGTGATTTTAAACACAGAAGATTGATCATAACACACCATCCGCGCTTATGCATTTTAACCCTTTTATTAACGGTATTTTAAAGGTATGTGTTTGATTCTGATGATAAGCTATAAGCTTCTTTTGTTAGCTTTAACTGCTAACAGCTAAGAACACGTGCTTGCCTACTAAGATCATTTACCCAAAAAGGTTGCTACTTTTCAATCCAGTGAAATATTTCCCTAAACATTGTTTTGCTAAACTTGATAACTAAGTAAACACCATTAAGCCCCATTTCTCCAGAAAGATTTGGTTCTTTTTCAAAATATTTCCTTAAATATTTTACTATTTCCTTAATAACATTTCTTTAAATATTATTTTAATAAATAAAGGCAGCTAATGAGACACTGTTGAGAATTGGTCATCCAGAAGGTTGGTTTTATTCAGCAAATCATTCTTTAAATATTATTTTATTAAAATAATATTTTACTGATCTTGCATTGTGAACGGTTGTCTAAAGGTATGCCAACTATTGCTTAAGTTGGTTCCAAGACAAACTTCACTTCATTTCCAAATTCTTCAAGATAATCTTTGGTTCTCAAACATAAACATTGCATCACTCTTTCGGTCATGGTTTTCAACCATCTTTAATCAACTTGTTTATATTGTACATAGCACATTAATCTTCCATATTCTTTAATTCTGCTTGGTAGTTTAGTTGGATTGTTTTAGCATAGTAAAGAGTTTGTTGATTGAAATATGTTTGACTTTGAGTTGACTTACTTTTGTTAATAAATTCTTGTATTTTAAGAAATTGTGTGAATTCATTCCATGTGTGTGCATAGTTGCACTGTTCAATAATGTCAGAGCTTGGCTCATCCCTTTCAATTTTGTCCTAATACAACCGCCTCATTGGGCTGGTATTCACAGGACAACCCTTAACAGACCAAAATATTATTTGATAAAATTCATAATTACAACATACAGATGGTTTACAATCTGCACCTGTTGAGTCACAAAGTTATATGACTAATGAAATCTGGTTAATCATGTTTGACCGAGAGCTGCTCCACTGACCCTAGATGGACTGACCCCTGCTCCACTGACCCTAGATGGACCTTTTCTGCCTGATGAATTGTCTAATTTAAATGTTTACTGGAGCCTACGCACTATCTGACAATTTACACATGTATGATATGAAAAGAAATCCCCAAATCTTTATTGTAAAATTTTATGAAAACAAAAAAAGGCATTTATGTGTTTTAATGCATTAATCAAAGCACAAAAATTGTTGCAGGCACTCATTAAAATAGAACATCTTTCACAGATAAAAATTACAGTATATTGCAATGAAATAAAATGCAATGAAAGGTAGAAAAAAACAAAAATTCAGCAAACTGTGTAAAATGAATTCAGAGGAAGCAAAGAGATGTAAGAATCTATTTAAAAGGAAACTATTTTTTTGTATGACATGTCTGCAGTTTATTCAGACTGTGAGAGAATGAGACAGCAGGACCTTCTGCAGGTAACAGGAAGGCTGAATAAAATACGACAAATGTTGCTCTGTTCATCTGTGGTTTAAACCAATGTGGATTATTCAACATGCTGGATTTGGAAATATGGTTGCATCATCAAACTGCCATAAAATAAAATGCGCTAAAGATAATTAAAATTGTAAAACATTTGGGTAAGATGTCATAACAAAAATATTTTGTTTGAATAAAGATCTTTTAGTTTCAGAAATATAATCAAAACTTTAATAAAATTTCTTTACTTTCATTTTCACCCATGTTTAACTAATTTCCACCTGTTTAACCCTGACCCGGCCAAAGAACTGGTTAAAACATGCTTAAGTTTATATTTTTCCAAATATCTCGGAAGATGAGGCTTTAATGTTGATAAATAAAGTTGTCAAATTTGTTTCACACAAATTCGTTCGGTTTTACAGCACTTTAAAAACACAGGAAGTTGTTCTAAGGTCCTACCGGAAGTGGTGTTTCTTTTGGGAAAATGCTTCCGTACACGGACATGGTCCGCCCCCACCTGACCAGTATGTACAGGAAACTAGAGACCCTCACCTTTCGAACGAGGTATGTCACGTGTTTGCTCGACGTTTTCCTGTGCCGTAATTTCCGTGCGCAACGGAGGTTATAAAATCGGCAGTTTCAGCTGCTTTGCGCACAGGCATCATTACGCACAGCTGTAGTCCAAGTCAACTTGTTGTTCTGCTTCGGCTGTGTTTTTTTTGTTGTTGTTGGATTTCTTTTATAATAAGAGTGCAGAAGAGGCAGATGACCGCTCTGGAAGCGTTGGAGGAAATTACCAGGTTGAGCGATATTGACATAGTGGATTCTTCAGATACAACTGTGGATTTTGATGAGGAAGAAGATGAGCAACTTCCTCTCATTGACCCGATTCATAAGTAAGTAATACCTCGTACTCGTACTCGTCGTCTTCCGTTTATCCGGGACCGGGTCGCGGGGGCAGCAGACTCAACAGAGACGCCCAGACGTCCCTCTCTCCAGACACCTCCTCCAGTTCCTCCAGGGGGAGCCCAAGGCGTTCCCAGGCCAGCCGAGAGACATAGTCCCTCCAGCGTGTCCTGGGCCGTCCCCTGGGCCGACGTGCCTGGAACACCTCCCGAGGAAGGCGTCCAGGAGGCATCCGGTATAGATGCCCGAGCCACCTCAACTGGCTCCTCTCGATGTGGAGGAGCAGCGGCTCTACTCCGAGAGGATGGCCGAGCTCCGCACCCTATCTCTAAGGGAGTGCCCGGCCACCCTACGGAGGAAGCTCATTTCAGCCGCTTGTATCCGAGATCTCGTTCTTTCGGTCATGACCCAAAGTTCATGGCCATAGGTGAGGGTAGGAACGTAGACCGACCAGTAAATTGAGAGCTTTGCTTTTCGGCTCAGCTCTCTCTTCACCACAACGGACCGGCACAGCGCCACCATTACTGTGGCAGCCGCACCGATCCGTCTGTCGATCTCCCGCTCCATTCTTCCCTCACTCGTGAACAAGACCCCGAGATACTTAAACTCCTCCACTTGAGTCAGGAACTCTCCTCCAACCTGAAGAGGACAAGCCACCCTTTTCCGGTCGAGTACCATGGCCTCGGACTTGGAGGAGCTGATCCTCATCCCAGCCGCTTCACACTCGGCTGCGAACCGCCACAGCGCATGCTGTAGGTCTTGGCTAGAGGGGGCCAGCAGGACCACGTCATCTGCAAAAAGAAGAGACGAAATCCACTGGTCCCCAAACCCGACCCCCTCCGGCCCTTGGCTGCGTCTAGAAATCCTGTCCATAAAAGTTATGAACAGGACCGGTGACATAGGGCAGCCCTGTCGGAGTCCAACATGCACTGGGAACAGGTCCGACTTAGTGCCGGCAATGCGGACCAAACTTCTGCTCCGCTCGTACAGGGACCGGATGGCCCCTAATAAAGGGCCCCCGATTCCATACTCCTGGAGCACCCCCCACAGGGCATCACGTGGGACACAGTCGAATGCCTTCTCCAGGTCCACAAAGTCTCCCACCCCCACTATAAACAGTGTTGGCGAAGCACTGCTTCCCCCTCCCGAGGCGACGGACGGTTTGCCAGAATCGCTTCGAGGCCAACCGGTAGTCCTTCTCCATGGCCTCACCGAACTCCTCCCAGCCAGGCCTGAGTTTTTGCCTCTGCCACAGCCCGGGCCGCAGCACGCTTGGCCTCACGGTACCCGTCAGCCGCCTCAGGAGTCCCACAAGCCAACCACAGCCGATAGGACTCCTTCTTCAGCTTAACAGCATCCCTTACTGCCGGTGTCCACCACCGGGTTCTGGGATTGCCACCGCGACAGGCACCGCAGACCTTACGGCCACAGCTACGGGCAGCAGCATCGACAATAGATGCGGAGAACATGGTCCACTCGGACTCTATGTCTCCAACATCCCCCGGGATCTGGTCGAAGCTCTCCCGGAGGTGGGAGTTGAATACATCCCTGGCTGAGAGCTCTGCCAGGCGTTCCCAGCAGACCCTCACTATGCGCTTGGGCCTGCCAAGTCTGTCTGGCTTTCTCCTCCTCCAGCGGATCCAACTCACCACCAGGTGATGATCAGTGGACAGCTCAGCCCCTCTCTTCACCCGAGTGTCCAAAACATGCGGCCGAAGGTCTGATGATACGACAACAAAGTCGATCATCGACCTCCTGCCTAAGGAGGTTGATGATACCGTTACTTTTTATTTCAAGTGTCTTTATATTACATGGCTGTTATTTCAAAAAGAGATGATATGGCATATTTATTTTAGTTTTGTAACCAGAAAACTTATCAATGACCCTGCGTCCCTCCCCCCACTCCAGCACAACAAAGAAATACATACCTGTCCTGTAGGTGACTGGTTGAAAGCTTGTTATGAATCTGTTTTATTATTTACACTTTACCAATTACTCTATTTTATAACATTGCTGTTTTGTGTTGTCTTTCTTTGGAGTACAGTAGCAAATAATTTATCATCT
Source organism: Girardinichthys multiradiatus (assembly GCF_021462225.1). Taxonomy (NCBI): domain Eukaryota; kingdom Metazoa; phylum Chordata; class Actinopteri; order Cyprinodontiformes; family Goodeidae; genus Girardinichthys; species Girardinichthys multiradiatus. The sequence goes on along the minus strand of NC_061798.1, from coordinate 39,792,068 downwards.
TGTAAACAGAAAACTTAGCTATGATCTAATCTATTTCTATATTTTTGCAGCCTATATTTCTATTTCTATATATTTTTTTATACATAACTGCTTTTTGCACATTTGTTGACATTGTTTTCCATTGAAAATTATTGTTTTCAAAACTGACAAAACTATACAATTAAACTTGGTTTTTATTCATTATATTGATATTTTGCTGTGCACAATGATACATTTGATGATACACAGGGTAAATGTCATGCCCAAAGGCTATGTCGTATGCAGAATGACTCCTACAATAGTAATCAGTACTTTTATTTCACCAGATTCCCTTTTATGAGGTGAAAAACACATTCGGCACAGTTTTGGCACATTTGGCTAAATTGTGCCAAAATCCCAGCTCCGCCTGCCACATTGCCCACTAAAACCTTTGTGGAACATAAATGCTTCAACTGATTCAGTCCAAATGTGATGCAGTTATAGCCAAGATGTTGATGAATACAACCTGGGGGTTCTCCTAGGATTTCCAAAGGATTTTCATGGTGTTTTGCAATGTTTATTTAGAAAGAAAATTAAGGAGAGGGCCAAAAAACTGAAAATTTTCTGTGTTTAATCATGAATAAATCAGACATAGTGACAGTTGCAACAGTGGTTCCACTGGAAATATATTCATTTATGGCTTACCTTTACACAGGTACCAAAGGTTTGTATGTAGTCCTTGTAGTTGTGGAGGTATACTTGATTTATTTAAGGTATGTAATTTCAGGTGGAAATTGCTCTAAAACCCCTTAGGGCTTAACAGGTCAACAAACGTGTTTTTAAGAACAAACATTTATAAAATCACATTACATCACATTACAAAATACTATCAGCCCTTACAGACTTCGCCCTAAGTGCATATTGCTTCAACTCTGCTAAACCTGCTCTGAGCACAACTTGGATTATCTCAGTGTGCATAGTCAGCATTCGCCATCAGCCCTGCAGCAGCCATTGTATCATTACGCACCATTACAGACTGTGAGCCATAACAGCCTGGTGATTGATCACTCAGGAGCTGCTGTGATTTATGGCGTGATACTGCACATTTGGGCTGACAGTGTGCAAAGCAATTTACTGTGGCAGGAGTGAATATCTAGCATGTAGGTATTACTCTGTATGAAGCTATACTCTGACACCAACGACTCAATTTTGTCAAAAGAGGGAAGCCCACTAATGGCACTACATGGCATTGGAGTGAATGGTAAGTAAAATAATTATCACTGTAAAATATGTTAGTGGTTATTAATGTATTCTCTAAATTGGCTTTTTTTTCATTGATCTGGATGTTTTTACTCCCCTTTTTATTGTGTTAATCTAACAGTCTCCTCTTTTGGGTGTTTTGTGTATAGCTGTTGAATATCAGACCACAGGGCTGCTATGTGTAAACATTTGGTGGGGATCATAAGACCCTTCTAGTAAAGTTTAAATGGCTGGTTTAAACATTTTTGTCGGGTCAGGTGTGGACTTTTGCCAAACTGCAAGTTTTGAACACCCCATAAATTATACATTGCCTTGCCATGAGTCTCCCTGGACTGTGAGCTCAGGGTGATGTGGAGTGTTGCTCTTAACATATTCTCACATGAATTTTTACTGCAAACTAAAACAGAACCTACTGTAGGTTTCCTCCAACAATGGCTTTGCAACTTTTTCATAAGAGTCAGATTTGTATTGCATAACTAATATTTGACCTCTCAAAAGATCGTCTTTATAGGCTCTGCAGCTCCTCCAGAGTTACCATGGGACACGTGGCTGTTTCTCTGATCCTGTTCTTGCTAGAGCAGTCAGTGCTTCATGACAATATAACAACTTTGGGTGTGATTTTATAACCTAACCCTGCTATAAACTTCTCCACAGTTTCGTAATCAAAATATCTATATTAGATGTCATAGTTTTTATACACATTCACCAAGGAAAGCTCCTACACAGCAATTAGTTCAGTAGAATGTGGTATAATTCAGGAAGAAACCTGCGGTCATGTGACCTACATGTGTGTGCTCAGTGTTAACCAGTGAATAATGTTTCTTTAAACTATACATGAAATGTTATGTAATTGGCCCATAAACAATATTACGTTACATTTTTGCAGGTTTTTCTGGCCTCATTGGATTTAAAATAACTAAAATTATTGTTTTATTGGCGGGTATTACAATATTGGCTGCATGAAGGAAACTCTGCCCATGTTAGTTTCTAATTCTAAACTGACTTCAGGAGAAAAGTGTGAGGATGCATTTTTTCACTTCTCTTAAGCAGCAGTGTCTTTTTTTTTTATTATTCCAGAAATCATCAGCATGGTGTTGAGCTGCCCCGATTTGATGTGTTGATTACCTAAATGGATCACTGGATGCTTTGCAAGAGTGGCTTTTTTATACAACATAAACTGATGAGTGAAACAGGCTGCTAAAGAGTGGTGTTGGCACTTTGCATCAGTGAACGATCTAATATGCCACAATTCACTGGTGTAATAGTAATAATGTGATGATAAAATTAAATTTCCCATGAAAGTCTGCAGCAGGTATTGTGTATTGTGCATTATTTTAGTTTGTACATATTTCTGGGTGGCACAAGCTTTATTTTCTTTTCTCATGTGCGTTTGCTTTTTTCAATGAGGCAAATGGAGCAGAACCGTCTCCCCCTGTCTCCCCAAAATGAACTTGTTACTACACACACCCATCTGTTCACACCCAAAGGCAGCTCTTTCCCTGTTTTCCATCACCTTTTTCTATGTTCCACACACATTAAATAGTTGGTGCAAATGTTTTTTAAATTTAACACACTCTCTCTCTCTAGAGAGTTTGCATTTATCTGCACATTCAGCTCAGATTCTCTGTTTAGAGATGAGACCAGTTTGGCAGGAATCTCTCCTTGCACTCACACTCACACACAGCCCTCTCCTCTATCGTAACACACAAATTGAATCTTTGGTCTTGACAGGGCAAGAGGACAAGAAGGACGAATAAAAATCACCTCATTACACATACACACACACTGCAGAGAAACCGGTCGTACACAAGCAGAAGGGACGGTAATAGAAAAGCCTTGAATCCTGGTCAAACACCATTTGGTGTGTAAGTGCTGATAGACAAGGGCAGGACGCCCTGTGTGCCTGCAGGAACGGAGATGCCGTTTGTCAGGAAGAACAAAATAACAGAGGGACTGATGGAGACACAATGGTGTGTACATTTGTGCAGGATGAAATAATAATGATGATTAAGCTGATAAATGATGAAGGTCACAGAGACAATATCAACAATGAGTCTGATGATAATGACAGTGTTCTGTCAGCTTTTATCTTTCTTTGATCATTGATCATAGCAGACAGAGCAGATACAATCATACCAAGATCCCCGCTGTTAACTTTGTGTTGAAAATCTTTCAGTACGACCCAGTTGTGACAGACAGAGGCTGACTAGACATTATTAAGAATTTCTGGTGAATACATACTAGCAGAAATGATAAATCTCCTCATGATGAACATATTAATAAATAATAATTCTGCATTAACAATTTTTTGTTTGTTTGTTTGGTGGTAAGGCATATTCGTCACTTCCTGTTTTCGCTGTTGCACTCGATGGATTGTTTGGTGTGTGAAGGCTCTCTCGTTTGATCTGATTTTGCTCTACTGTGATGCCTCTTACTTGTTCTAATACATAAGCACGTTAAAACACATACTTTATGTTGCTGCTTTTAACGTTTGGGGACTCTTTGTGTTTTACACGGTTTTTTTCTAGTAGTGGTAAAGGGTTGCTAGCTTAGCATTAGCTTTAGCTCCACCATGGCTACCCGTTCTGCTGTTTCTCTCGCTGAGTATCCTCCTCTCTGTGTCAGATGTTCAGTTACTCCTCGGCCTCCTTTAGTGATAATGGTACATGTAATAAATGTAGCATTTTCCTAGCTTTGGAGGTGAGGGTGTTGGAATTGGAGGCCCGGCTCCGCGCTGTTGAAAAAACAGCATATAGCTGAGGCCCCTTAGCCAGCGCGGAGCCACCAAGGATGGCTCCCCGTAGCAGTCCTCCAGCAGAGCCCGCACAGCTGGGGCCTCAGGCCGGCTGGGTGACGGTACGTAGAAAGCATAGTCCTAGATCCCAGCCCACAGGTCACCACCAACCTGTCTGCGTTTCTAACAGATTTTCCTTGCTCAGCGACACACCCACTGAGAAGCCAATTCTGGTAATTGGCAGCTCCATAGTCAGAAACGTGGCACTAGAGACACCAGCGACCATAGTCAAATGTCTGCCAGGGGCCAGAACGGGCGACATCAAATCCTACCTGAAACTGCTGGCTAAGGATAAGTGTAAATACAGTAAGATTGTTATTCACGCTGGCGGTAATGACACCCGGTTACGTCAATCGGAGGTCACCAAAGTTAGTGTTGCTTCGGTGTATAAGTTTGCCAAAACAATGTTGGACTCCGTAATTTTCTCTGGTCCCCTCCCTGATCTGACCAGTGACGACATGTTTAGCTTCATGCTGTCATTCAACCGCTGGCTGTCTAGGTGGTGTCCAGAAAACAATGTGGGTTACATTGATAATTGGTGAACATTTTGGGAAAAACCTGGTCTGATCCGGATAGACGGCATCCATCCCACTCTGGATGGAGCAGCTCTTCTTTCTAGGAATCTGACCGAATTTATTAGTTCTCCAAACCTCTGACAACCCAGGGTTCAGACCAGGAAGCAGGGTCGTAGTTTAACACTCCTCTCTGCAGCTTCTGTACTGCTACCCACCCATTACCCTATTAAGACAGTGTCTCGCCCACAGCAAAATTGAATAGATTAAAAAATAATCTAAAATGAGGAAATCAGGAAAATCTAATAAAAATAAACACAACTCAGACTAAAAAGAAAAATAAAACAATTAAATGTGGCTTACTGAACATAATATTTCTCTCTTCAAAGACTTTGCTAGTTAGTGACCTGATTTGTGACAATCAGATTGATTTATTTTGCCTCACAAAAACCTGGCTCCAGCGAGAGGATTATGTTACTATAAATGAGTCAACTCCTACTAAGTATTTAAATTTTCACATTCCTCGAAATACTGGGTGAGGAGGAGGAGTAGCAACCATCTTTCAGATTTATTGACTAGTCCCAGACCAATCAATAGCTACAACTCTTTTGAATATCTAATCCTTAGTTTTCCTCATCCAAATTGCAAAGCACTAAAAACCACTTCTGTTTGTTGTTTTGTACCGTCCACTAGGCCCTCACTCTCAATGTTTAGATCAGTTTTCAGACCTTTTATCTGATTTAGTGTTAAATACCGATAAGGTTATTATAGTGGGGGATTTTAACATTCATGTTGACACTGAAAGTGATAGCTTAAATATAGCCTTTAATGCTATCTTAGACTCAATTGGCTGACCATTAAAGAATCTGTTCCACTTTTGATTTCCTCATTAACACAGAAAAAAACAGTGGTGGGCAATAATTCTGTTTCTGCCCATTCACAAATTGATTCTCTTATTCATAGTGTTACTTCATCGTTGCGTGGTGCATTAGACAATGCAGCCCCCTTGAAAAAGAAGGTAATTATTCATAGGAGGTTAGCTCCCTGGTTTAATTCAGAGCTGCGTACTTTAAAGCACAACGTTAGAAAATTGGAGAGAAAATGACACTCTACACACCTAGAGGATTCATACTTAATCTGGAAAAATAGCCTACTGTTGTATAAAAAGACACTTCACCAAGCTAGAACAGCTTATTTCTCATCATTAATAGAAGAGAACAAGAATAATCCAAGGTTTCTCTTTAGTACAGTTGCTAAACTTATACGGAGTCATAGCTCTGTTGAGCCATCCATTCCCTTAGCTCTCAGCAGTCATGACTTTATGGGATTCTTCCAAAATAACATTGATACTATTAAAAAGAAAATCTTTGATATACTCCCAAAGATGATTACTTCATCCTCAGCAAGTGAGACAACATTGGAAATAACTACAGAACCTGATTTGTGTTTGGACTGTTTTGATCTTGTGGAGCTTCCTGAGTTATCAGAAATATTAGCTTCATTTAAACCTTCAACTTGTATGTTAGACCCAATCCCAACCAAATTATTTAAGGAAGTGTTCCCTCTGATTACCAGCCCCATTTAGATATGATTAATTTATCCTTAGTAAATGGATATGTACCACAAGCTTTTAAGGTAGCTGTAATTAAACCTTTGCTAAAGAAACCTTCGCTTGATCGAGATGACTTAATAAATTATAGAACAATATCCAATCTTCCGTTCTTTTCTAAAATTCTTGAGAAAATTGTTGCTAATCAAATGTGTGAGCATTTAAACAGCAATGACCTGTTTGAAGAGTTTCAGTCAGGTTTCAGAGCTCATCATAGCACTGAAACAGCTCTGCTGAAAGTCACTAATGATATTCTTATGGCCTCAGATAATGGACTTCTGTCTGTACTTGTCCTGTTAGATCTCAGATCTGCTGCATTTGATACAGTCGATCACAATATTCTCTTAGAAAGGCTGGAATATGCTGTAGGGATCAGGGTGACAGCGCTAGGCTGGTTTAAATCTTATTTGTCTGACAGATTCCAGTTTGTTCATGTAAATGATAAATCATCTTTAAACTCTAAGGTTAATTGTGGAATACCACAGGTGTTCAGTACTTGGGCCAATTCTCTTTACTATATATATGCTTCCAATAGGTAAAATTATCAGGCAGCATAGAATACATTTTCACTGTTATGCTGATGATACTCAGCTTTACTTATCCATGAATCCTGATGAGCGCAACCAGTTAGATAGACTACAAGCATGTCTTGAAGACATAAAAACTTGGATAACTTTAAATTTTCTGCTTCTAAATTCAGACAAGACAGAAGTAGAAATAATTAATCTATTTTGAAAGGGGGATATAACACAACAAATTTAAGAAAAGTTGAAGCGCTGTGAATACTTTTCAGATGCACTGCATGCCCAGTAAATGTCAAGAAAGACATTGAAGTGATCTATTCGCCATATTGGTAATTATTTGACTTTGTGGGTTAATTCTCTTTTTAATGCATCTGTTAGAAAGCAGACAAATACTACTTTTGTTAAGGAGGTGGAGTATGGGCGTGGTATGCCACAAACAACAAGAACAAGGTGAATATGGCTAACTATAAATTATCACAACTAACCATATAATCGACTTAAGGCAGAGATATTTCAAGACTGTGCTCTTATCAGTTTCTAACAGCTCAGCTCATTCAAGGACAGGTGTTGCTGAGATCAAGGCTTTTAATTCTGTCTAAATGTGTTGGAGTATAAAATACTCAGCTGACATGACAGTCAACCTGTAATAGTGATATTCATGTTAGTTTACAGCAGCATTGAATGTTTGAGACCTTATGGAAGAAAAGTAAACCCTTGGAAAAGTAAATTCATGTTTTATTGTTCATAATATAGAAAATCCGTTACTGGTCAGTCCTCAGATACTGAATGAGTGTTAAACACAACCTGACACGTTTTATAATGTTGCACTCAGTTTCATCAATTTTGTCTATTGTAAGTCTGGTTTTATAAAAGTGTGCTAAAATTTTAGGTCATATTAGGAACAGACCGAAAATGTTCATGCTAGTACCAACATAATGGAAAATGAATCTCAACTATTAACATGTACCCCATTCCAGCTGAATCAGATACAAGTGGACAGTTTTAAGCACAAGTGTTAAGGCCGGGCAATAAGGTCCATCCTGAGGTGTAAGATCTCAGTTACCCACTCTACTTGTAAATTAACACAAAATCATGTAACACAGTGGGCTGATGTTTCAGTAAAATCACAACTAAATTCAGTAAGAAATATATAGATTTTTAAACATCCACCTAATACACAATTTGCAAGATTGTACATTTTATGTACAAAAAATGTCATTTAACCCACAGCCTCAATACCAGATCAGCATTGGATAATTTGTGACTAGCTGAGCCTTGTCTAAAGATTTTAACCCTTAAAACCCACCACTTAAAGCATCATGTTAGGGTTTGTAGGTTCTTCTTGATGAAAGACGTACCAATACTGAATCATTGGTTGCATTGAAAAACTGTTCTAACATGTAAATGATTTCACAAATGTATTTATCATCAAAAACAGCTGCCTGCTCAGTAAAACGTAAAAATAAAACAGAAAAAGTTTGACATCACTAATTTTTTGCCTTACTTCCATTTCGAGAAAGTATGCAATGTCTTACCTTCCTACTTTACATCTACCATAAAGTTACCATATATGTTTTTCCTTTTATTCATAGAACCATTTTAAATTGTTAGAAATCTTCCTAATTTTTGTTTGCTTTAATATTCTCTTTATCTGTTATCATTTTGAGCTGTATGAAGGTGTGAATGTGTGAAACTAGAAACTTTAACACTTTCAAAGAATTCACTTAATATCAGGAAGCCACAACATTAAAGCCCATTTCTGATGTAAATTATAAGGGTGACTACATGAAAAACTACAAATATCTGTATTGTTATAACAACATAAATATGATTTTATTCTTTATTTGTTGAGGTAAACCTGATATATGACATCCTGAAAAAAACAGCCTCTATTTGTTTTGCAAAAATCTTGTTCTTTGGTGGCTGTAACCCATAAACCTTTGACAGCTCAGATTTTTCTAAAAAAAAAAAGGAAATAGGATTTTTTTGTACCTTACACACACAAACACACACACATGCTGAAAAATACACTCCTGTGTCTGTGCTGTGGACATTTCCTCAAAGGAAATAAAGAGTAAGTCACAGGATGAATAACATACCACAGCATGTGTGCGTGTATATGTTTGACAGATGAAAATAATCTCCTATTTTCCTTCTGGACTTTTGAAGCCATGCTTTGTATTCTGCTACCGTGTTTCCATCCCACAGCAATGGTTGGTGTTCAGAAGCAGAGACAGAGAGATGCAGAGGAAGAAGGACGCAGGAAAACTTTTTACCTTTGCACATGGAGATCTTCTGTGAACCAGCTGAGCCTTCGGTTTCTGCACACTTTCACATCACTATCAAACCAGGAGCAAAACAGAATGGGGAACAGAGAGGGGTGGGTGGAGAAAAAGGGTTGTTAGAATAACTAAAAACCATTTGGCTGCATCACAGACCAAAGATCTGTCACATCAACAATAAAAATCTGGCAGGATCTAGAAAGAACGTGGATTCAGATCATTCCACAGAACAACCAAAGCTCATAAAACAGCAGAACAAAATTAAAATATGTAAAACACATAATTGAAATACCAAAAATCGGTGAATAGTGTCTGTAAAGGATGAGAGATTGACTGGGAAATGGGACGCTAAAGCGGAAAAGCGTGGGGGGCAGTTGAAATAAGAGCTGTCTAAAGAGAAAGCGGAGGGGGATTCCCATTAGAGAGACAGATGAAGGGACTGCCGAGGATGACAGCAACATCTGACAGTTGGCACGTCGCTGATGGACAGAGAGGGGGAGATGAAGAGAAGAAGATGCTATTTCTGAGTCTAATGTGTTTTCACCCTCACAGAGAAATCACAATCAGAGGGTTTACAACCAAGGTCCTCCTTGAAACAAGCCTGTTTATCTCTGTGTTAGAGGTGATGGAGATAGTTGCTGAGAATGATATTAAACAAATTTTGCTCCAAACCGTTTGAGCTTTTTAATAAACAGTGACAGCAGACTAGAGGCTCAGAAATGTATCACAACATTGACAAAATACCCCATGCACACACAAACTTTTATTTCACACCCTTATTACCTTTGCTGTCTGAGTTCAGTATAATCATCTAAATAACCCAATTATCAATGTTTAGATCACGGAAAACCATGTCTGTGAAGAACTTAGCTTATGTTTTGTATCATTACCTTACCAAAAGACCCAGTAGTAGCCCACTTACTGTTTTTGGTAGAGACCCCCAGATTTGTATCCAAAATGTTTTGGTATTTGAAAGATTTCATGATTAAATTCAGTCTTTGGAAGAGAAAGTGGCCCACAGCATCCGATACCACACATAACAGAGACCATGAGGTGCTTTTTCACACAACCATTCTTTATTCTATTGCCAGTTCTAGTTAAACTCCCAGTAGAGTTTAGCAAACTAAACATGTTTACTTTTGTGACTGTAGGACAGACAAATGATTATTCCTGGCATTCCTTTGAAACAACAGCTTGATATGTGTATGGCATCTACAAAGATAGCTTTGGAGATTTTATTTACCTCCTTTATCGCCCACCCGACGGTAAGGGGTGTGTGTGGTTGTCCTCTCCCTGCTGGTCTGTGGCGTCAATAACTGAGACTGTCAAATTCTTGGAAGGAACAGAAAATCATGAAATATTAATTTAAAGTCTGTAGACAACTCTTGTCAACCTAAAAAGGGAAAGCATAAATAAAAATGTGTTTTTAAATTTTGTGGTGTTAGATTAAGTAAATACAACAAAATATTTATTTTTTTAAGCCTTTTCCACATATATACAAGTGGTGTCAATAGGTGTTAGTTTATGGTTACAGAGAGTACAGTGTCAGACAAGGTAATCCATAATCTAATGGATCTAACAGCTTCAATTCAGCTTTCAACTTTCACTTGGATTAAAGTTACAGCTTCTTGTATACAGGAAAAACATGAAGCGTTGGAAATAAACAACAGTTCATAAAGCATTACTAACATCACTCACTTCTACACACAGCAGCTATATGTTTTTCCATTATCAAGGAAGCTGTTTGGGCCTGAGGATGCAGACCTGGACAGAGCAAGCAAGGAGAGAGAACAAAGCAGACTGAGTGAGTTAGAGAAGTATGCATTGACATGATGAAGCCTGAGATGACAGGCAGAATAACACACTGTTACCAATGAATTATTGTCCAGTGTTACTGACAGTTAAATTATCCTGCAAAACCATGTAACTGCTGTGTTTGTCTGTGTGCAGTTCAAAGGAGCGGTGGACAGAATAATGTACAGAAAACACTTAGATGTTCAGTGTGAGTGGCTGAGCTCCAGTGCTCTGATCTCTACCGAAGGGATCAGCCTTTCAACACAAACATCAGAAATATTGTGTGTTCCACGATCACTGAATGCAATGATGGTGAACTATACGTCAGCATCAAAAGTTCAGTTTTGTTTTTGAAGTCATTTCAGGCTTCAGTCCAGGTGTTTGTGTCATTTGACATTAAGGACAATGCAAATGAAAATCAGTCAGGTGAAGCAGTTTGACATGCAGGGGGGAAACAGAGGAGGTCCGGTGGAAACGAAAGACAAATGAGAGAAACAAAAAGAAAACACAAAGGGGAGAGACGGATGAGGGGCCTGCAGAAAAACACAGCTAAAGACTGAGGTTCTGATACAGCACTGTTGGCTGATTAGCTAAACATAGAAACTACTACTGAAAACTTGCAAACCCACACAAGTGCAAAGACAAACACAGCTCTCTTTAGGTATTCTTAATGCATCAGCAGTGTGTTTGCTTCTCCATAGCCCCTCCCTGACTTTGAATGGGGAGGATAGCAGAGAGGGAGATGTGTAGGGTGTTCACTGTTATCCTCGCGGAGTCACATTTGTAAAGGCTAAAACCACAGTGACCAGTGAGCCCAGGGGCACAGTGTGTGACTCAGAATCCGCTAGTCTGCATTAAAGGGAGGTCTGTACTGTCGGTAATCTGATTTGCAGAGGGAATACAAAAAAAAAAAAACAGGCTGGCCACGGCTAAGGGCACGCTGGTCATGGCAGCCACTGTTTGAGCTATCTGGTGGACGCTAAGCATTGCAACTGACCATGCAATATATATTCATTATGTTGGCCTTAAGGTACTTTACCCATCTTTTGTCCCTTGCATCAAACAAACAGAACCGTAATAGACCTTCCAATTCTGTGCTAAACCATTGGCAATCATTTACATTAGTGAAGAAAAAGAAAGAAATCTGGGGACATACAGAAGCTCACTGCAATTTTAAAATGCAGCTTTAATCAGCTTTAATCAGCTCCACAGCTGTGGAGAAAATCCTGTGGTGAAATCACCTGTGAAGTGATTAGATTTACTTCGTAGAGTGGCGCAGTTGGTAGCACTGTTGCCTTGCAGCAAGAAGGTCCTGGGTATGAATCCTGGCCGGGGGTCTTTCTGCATGGAGCTTGCATGATCTCCCTGTGCATGTGTGGGTTCTCGCCGGGTACTCCGGCTTCCTCCCACAGTCCAAAGACATGCCTGTTAGGTTAATTAGTCACTCTAAATTGCCCTTAGGTGTATGAATGCGATGGACTGGCAACCTGTTCAGGGTGTACCCCGCCTCTCGCCCATACAGGTCCTTCTCAAAATATTAGCATATTGTGATAAAGTTCATTATTTTCCATAATGTCATGATGAAAATTTAACATTCATATATTTTAGATTTATTGCACACTAACTGAAATATTTCAGGTCTTTTATTGTCTTAATACAGATGATTTTGGCATACAGCTCATGAAAACCCAAAATTTCTATCTCACAAAATTAGCATATCATTAAAAGGATCTCTAAACGAGCTATGAACCTAATAATCGGAATCAACGAGTTAACTCTAAACACCTGCAAAAGATTCCTGAGGCCTTTAAAACTCCCAGCCTGGTTCATCACTCAAAACCCCAATCATGGGTAAGACTGCCGACCTGACTGCTGTCCAGAAGGCCACTATTGACACCCTCAAGCAAGAGGGTAAGAAACAGAAAGAAATTTCTGAACGAATAGGCTGTTCCCAGAGTGCTGTATCAAGGCACCTCAGTGGGAAGTCTGTGGGAAGGAAAAAGTGTGGCAGAAAATGCTGCACAACGAGAAGAGGTGACCGGACCCTGAGGAAGATTGTGGAGAAGGGCCGATTCCAGACCTTGGGGGACCTGCAGAAGCAGTGGACTGAGTCTGGAGTAGAAACATCCAGAGCCACCGTGCACAGGCGTGTGCAGGAAATGGGCTACAGGTGCCGCATTCCCCAGGTCAAGCCACTTTTGAACCAGAAACAGCGGCAGAAGCGCCTGACCTGGGCTACAGAGAAGCAGCACTGGACTGTTGCTCAGTGGTCCAAAGTACTTTTTTCGGATGAAAGCAAATTCTGCATGTCATTTGGAAATCAAGGTGCCAGAGACTGGAGGAAGACTGGGGAGAAGGAAATGCCAAAATGCCAGAAGTCCAGTGTCAAGTACCCACAGTCAGTGATGGTCTGGGGTGCCGTGTCAGCTGCTGGTGTTGGTCCACTGTGTTTTATCAAGGGCAGGGTCAATGCAGCTAGCTATCAGGAGAGTTTGGAGCACTTCATGCTTCCATCCGCTGAAAAGCTTTATGGAGATGATTTCATTTTTCAGCACGACCTGGCACCTGCTCACAGTGCCAAAACCACTGGTAAATGGTTTACTGACCATGGTATCACTGTGCTCAATTGGCCTGCCAACTCTCCTGACCTGAACCCCATAGAGAATCTGTGGGATATTGTGAAGAGAACGTTGAGAGACTCAAGACCCAACACTCTGGATGAGCTAAAGGCCGCTATCGAAACATACTGGGCCTCCATAAGACCTCAGCAGTGCCACAGGCTGATTGCCTCCATGCCACGCCGCATTGAAGCAGTCATTTCTGCCAAAGGATTCCCGACCAAGTATTGAGTGCATAACTGTACATGATTATTTGAAGGTTGACGTTTTTTGTATTAAAAACACTTTTCTTTTATTGGTCGGATGAAATATGCTAATCTTGTGAGATAGAAATTTTGGGTTTTCATGAGCTGTATGCCAAAATCATCTGTATTAAGACAATAAAAGACCTGAAATATTTCAATTAGTGTGCAATGAATCTAAAATATATGAATGTTAAATTTTCATCATGACATTATGGAAAATAATGAACTTTATCACAATATGCTAATATTTTGAGAAGGACCTGTAGACTGCTGGAGATAGGTACCAGCTTCCCCACGACCCACTATGGAATAAGTGGTAGAAAATGACTGACTGACTTTGTAGAGTCTCGTCATATAGCTTGCACTGTGAAAGGAAACATTCAGGAGCACAAGAAATTGGGTGGGGGTGATTAAATGTGCCAATTAAATGTGAAATGAGCTCTTCCCCAGCAAAAACCTTACAGAAAATCTGTCAAGATAAAAAGTAATCACTAAATATAATACAACAGCTTTGACAATCCAAAATAATGCACTCTGTACTACTAATGGTTTCCACAGGCAAAAGAAAAGAATCAATAGAGTTCACATACATTCATCTTGAGCATAAATCTCATTTCAATTTTGGATTTTTCATAATACATTTCAGATATTGTTTCTCCATGGTGAATTGATAAAGTGCAGAACTAACAAATATTTGGACAAATGTGCCATAGTTATTTGCACATTACCTCACACTTTTTGTAGCTATCAATAAATTTGTGGCATAATTCAGGTTGGATCCTTAATCATTGTTCTCATCAGAAATGGTAGAGTTAATTTAAAACGGTTGGTCCCCTGCTACATACCGGGCTTCAAAGTTTTGTCCATAGTTCTTCCAATTGGATTTACATGAAAACCATTCTAGAAGCTTGTTTCCAAAACATTTGGATGTGTGTTTGGAATCATTACCCTGTATGATCTGTTGCTCAAGTTTCATGTTTTGTTTAAGTGGTTTAAATGTCTAATGTTAGCCAAAATGAGCAGTATATCATTTACTCAAATTTCTTGGTTTTAAATGTTTTAAAAATAAAATTTTGCAGTTGAGTCAAACATTTCTGACTAGTGGCACAAATACCTTGTGCCTCACCCCTGTTGTCAATATTCAGGATGTAATTCTTTTATGACATTATCCATATCTCATGATCACAGGTGAGGTCTGGTGAATCAAGTGTTGCTTTTTTTTTTCTTCACCAACCCCAACATTACTGTAGACCAGACCCTAATCAGCCTATCCATCTATGGCTTTTTTCTATATCAGTTGTGAACAAGACACAAAGATATTAGAACTCCTCCACCTGAGGCAGAGACAGACCCCCAAATTAGAGACCAGTTCATCATTTTCCATATACAGTAGGTGTCTTAAAGGTGTACCTGAACAAAATTATTGCCACGTAGTCCAAGAGTAATGGTCTGGCTCACATTTTGTTTTTTGTATGGATGCCTTTAATTTATCCTTTCATTTTGTGTTTTTGGTAAAGGGACATTGGGAAGGCAGGTTTGGTTTGTCCCTCTTATGTAGTGATGTCCATGGTTAGTTCTCCACGGCCAGTGTCCTACATATTTTAGATCTTGCCCTGCTTCAACACACCTGAATCAAATGAATGATTGCCTGGCATGTCCAAAGCTAGGTAACATGTTGAGGAGCTAATTCATCTGTTCAATCAGTTGTGTTGGAGCAAGGAGGCGTCTAAAACCTGTGGGACACTGGCCTTTGAAAACCTTTTGGACAATTTGTACATTTGACAGCAAGGCATGAGTAAATAATTTTGAGAATTTTTTCTAGTAAATATTCTACTTTTAACCATAACCACATGAGGTGACGAAGTAATGGCAAAAAATGTTTTGCCCTCTGTCTACGAAAGCAAAAATCAAGTCATTTTCTAACTGTACAAGTTGTACTGAATAGGTAGACACCCTGGTTCAAGCAAATATTTAGGTCAAAATGTTGATTTTAATATGAGTATAAACCACAAGTCTGTGTAAAAAGCTAAATAGAGTATAAGACCCAAACGAAGGGGTTCCCTACCTGCCAGCCACTAAATAGTAGGCAAACAGAACAATCCTGGTTCCTCTTTGATGTCCAGCATAGACCTGCTCCTATCAGGACCGTTAACACATCCCTGAGGGTGTTTGAAGGTGTTCAAGCCTAATGAATGCACAGACTTAGACTTGCGCTGTTGGAAATCCAACGTCTCTCAGGACAAGCTGTGGACAACAAAAGCCTTTCTAAATAGGAAGAAGAGAGCTCTTGTGGCTTTTCAACAAGAAGGCATTTAGCTTGTCCAGTGGGAGTTAAAGAGGAGAATAGAGGATTGGAAGAACACCTGGAGAAGACAATACGGAGCAAAAACACTCTGAAGGAGGCCTGAAGAGTGGTGGAAGCAATCAAGAATGCAGCTGGACAAGTAGGTGTTACAAGGGGAAAACGTTTCATGTGGAATAGGACAATTTGGCTTTAACGGACCACTCTTTTCTACTCAACAGCTAGAACAGAGTACATAAGAGCACTTCTGTGGTCATTCATAAGTCATACCTTAAAGTAATTTGTTTGTGAAAAGTTTTGCTTAAATGATCTGAGGAGAGTTTCTACTTTAAGTGGACAAAAAGCATTATGTTTTAGGCTGAAATTGACCTTTAAGCAGTAAGGACACAGCCATAAAATAAGAACAAGCTTGAGCTTGATACTTGTATCCTACAAGCAGAGTGAAGGCAGCATTTTCTTAGACATAGTAGGGACCCACAGAGTTGACAGAGCTATTTTAGGCTGCCAAGAATTTCTTAGTGTTGAAGGTTTTTATTAATTTTCTGCCTGTGACTGACAGCTACAGCATGTCTGAGGCTTAGATGTTTATTAAACTGTCCCAGCTGTAATTTTAGAGCAAAAATTGAGCAACTGCGCATTAAAATATAAGTTTTTCTGGTTTTACCAGCTTCCTAAGAGCTCACAATAAAATAACGCTGACAAAACAGTGATGCTTAAAATCAGGTTTGGTGAATGAGACTATTCAACCTGAACCACACTATTACAGAGTTGCTGTTTGTGATACAATCAGACAGAACAGTCCTGCAATCAACAAAATGGTATGGAAGAAACTATAACTATATACACTGCATTTACACAACAATTTTCTTTCTGACTCTGTTTTGTAAAGTCAGTGGAGCAGACTAAAGTTATTTATTTCTGTTTAGGCCTAATTCTTTGTTTAAATTATACCAAAGATATTGTATTTGCACTGGTGTGTGTCGACTGCAACAATAATGTGCCTTCCAATCTTTTAGTGTTGAGCTTGTTTGCAAGAATGATTGCAATAGCAAATAATTTTTGCCACAGCAAAGACAAGAATGAGATAAATTAGAGAATTAGTTGTGAAAAAATATGTTTATTGAAGTTTCATAGTTTTCTCTCATAAGTTTGTCTGCAAAGTTATCAACGTTATACGGCATAATAGATATAAGTAATACTATATGTAACAGTGCCCTCCACAATTATTGGCATCCTGTGGAAAAATGCCACAAAATAAATTATGGAGTCTCCACAAGTGAACCCAAGAAGTCACTTGTTGGCTGTAGGTCTCTAACAGTAAGCTTTAGAGACTTCTCATCCTCCCTTAACATTCTTGCTGCCCATGGTGGCAAGATAAACCTTGGTTCACACCCAGCCTTGTTTGTCATGGTGCCAGTTCTAAACTTTTTAACTACTTTCACTATAGATCAACAAAAATTTGCTTAACTTAAGGTACACTTCTTTTAAATGAGTCATAAGTCATGCCAGAATTGTGGCACCGGGGATCTTGTTAAATGGTTAGTGAACATAATGCTACTGCAATAAAGTATTAATTAATTATTTTTTTTAAACTCAGTTTCCCCAATCTTAAATTTCTGCAGCGTTTTTCCAGTTTGCACAACTTGAATAATGAGAATATGTGTATCCATGCTTTTCATCTAATTCTTATTTGTTTGGTGGCTCCAATACAAAAGGAAAATGTGGGAGGCTTCTATGTTACATTCTGTGCCTATGAAAATATATATATTTCAAATTGTTTGCTGTCAACAAAGTACAGCATTTTCACCAGGTGGAATGAATTTCATGTATACCCACATAACTGGGAAAAAATGACAAAGTTACAAGAAAATCTGCCTGATTCTTTCCTAGAAAGGCAGTTGGGGTTTTACAATAGCTCTGCTGGTTGAGCAGGCGTCCCATGTGCATAGGTTATAGGTTCTTTTCACAGCTAGTCTGAGTTCAAGTACAGATTTGTGAAGCTTTGCTGCACCTATGCCCCCTTCTTGCCTGACAACTGTCCAATAAATTACCAAAGAGCTAAGAAAATATGGGGTAAGAATTCTGTCAAAAACGCCAGCAGAAAAAGAAGAAGAAAAAGCAGCAGCACTAGTGCCAAGATGACGGACCAAGAAACTACGATACAAAGCTAGGTTATGTTAAAACGTTTATATATGTCTTAATGTCATTGATATTTGCTCTTGGTCCGTCATCTTGACGCTAGTGCTGCTGCTTCTTCTTCTTCTGCTTGCGGTACGCAATAAATTCATAGGTGCATACTGCCACCTACTATACATCATTGTATAACCCCACCCACTATATTCCATCTTTTAGTTTTGTATTTCATAAAAATAAGAACAATGCTTTATTTATAATACTCTTGATTTCCCCCCTATCTCCCCTCTGTTCCTAATATTCCTTTTAGACTGAATTATCTCTCATTACCTTTTTCCGTCATCCAATCCCGGCACTACGTTTACTGGCGGTGAGGAGTGTGACAACGCATGCGCAACGCGAATCGACTAACTCTATGCTCCACCAACCAGCCTGAGATCACGTGACGCCAAGTCGCTGTTGTAAATTTGTATTCTCATAGAAAAGAAATCGGATTCACAAACTGTTATAGCATATTGTATTCATAAAGAATAAACCACAACTGTAAACTTGAACTTTGTGTTTGTAATTTCTTGAAGCTGTAGCATTTTATTTTGTATTCTTATAGAGAAAATATACAATACCTCTTTTGGATTTTACTTATGCACAACTATTGACTAATATGCACACATTTCCGTCTTTACATACACATTGTTTTTGACAGCTTTCTTACCCCATAAGAAAACCTCTAAAATACTGCAGTTAAAGATGACTTTCACAAGATCCAGCCAGAGTTGCAGCAGCAGAGTTCATAATTGAACTCCCTCGGTTATGAAGCCAAACACCATTGTTTTTAGTCATTACTCCCAGCATGCTCTGCAGGGTCTTTTTCTTTCTGGCTGGGTGTCAAACCCACTTCTCTGTGTAGCCTGACGATGCTTTGCCAGGCATGCTGCTAATCTCTCCTCCAAACAAATGAAAATGGATTCGAAAGCCATCGCACATAAAAATAGGTCTCACAGTCTGTCTCTGTGCACAATCACAACAAAAAGAAAAAAAGATAACTGTTTTGCGCTAATAGCAACGCTCCCAGTCAAACACAGTCAGGTCAGCGATCATCTGTTGCCTACCGGGTGAAGTAGCACACACACATACATCTACATGTACATCCACACTCACACATGGCTGAAAACACTCTGCCTGTTAGCTGAATTCTGATTTGCTAATGAGCAGTCATGGTGACAGATACTGCCATTTAATTGGCTGGTGAAGGAGATGATTGGAATTCAGTGCAGATGCACATCAGAGAGCTGGGCTTGAGGGTTTTTGTACATTACATTTAAGAATGAAAGCTTCAAAGTGGAGCACACATTGGGAGACCACAGAAATGTCACTTTTATTTCTTAAACGATTTATTCTGATCGTACTCTTTGATTGCTTTGTGATCTTCAGACTGAACACCAGTGGGTGTGAGGTGGTGTTATGCTAGGTGTTTCATGCAGCCTCTCTTTGTTATCTTCCTCACATTCTTAGGTTTTCTTTTAAAACAGCTTTTACAAGGGTGCGCCGGTGACGCAGGGGTAAAGCGAGTGACCCATGTATGAAGGCTACAGTCCTTGACGCAGCCGTCACGGTTTCGAGTCCTGGCCCCTTGACCTTTGCTGCATGTCTTCCCCCCTCCTTCTCTGCCCATTTCTTGTTCCCATCCATCCATCCATAAAATATCCCACTCTTTAATTTTAAGGTTTTAGGTATTTTATCCATATCTGCAAGGTTAACAATAATTCTGAACATGAATGGTCTCGGAGAGATTGTCCTGGGCCAACCAAGAATTGATATTCCTTGTTAGATGTAAAGGAGCATGTACGCATTTCCCATGATGAGATCATAGTGGTTGATTATGATGGCAGAATCATTCTGGGATTCTAAACTCTGCGTGGAGGAACCCAGTAGCAGCAGTGGCTGCTACCGAGTTCCCCCTTGACAGCTGGTCCGATTATCAGAGAATTTAAAGGACTGTCCACACTGGTAGCCAAGGCTAAACCTAATCATGCACACTCTAGGCTGGGAGCACTCCGAGTAGTCCAATTTATTGTAACATTTGGCACCCTATCTTCTTTGTGCATCAGTTCCTGCCAATCCTCTGGCTGCAACAAAAATAATCCTGTTGAGCAGCTAAAACAAGCAATTCCTACATTGATATGTGCTGCACTTCTTGTGGATAGGGCCACAGGTTGTTGAGAACACACACATTTCCAAATTGCCTATATGGTACCTGTTATGGAGAGACCGAAGGACATCATGGAATTTTCATGTTGCAGTTTAAATGCAAAATATGTTTGTCACACTGTCAAAGAGAAGCTCTGTTGTCATACTGAGCAAAGGTTATGAGGAGGAGGATGATAAGTAAGGACTCATTAGGTCAGTAATTTAATGTTATAACCATTTTGTCTTATAAAAACTTCAGTCTGAAAAGGCTCAATGTGATCACCTTCCAACAATTAGAGGGAATATAAAAAGATTTCAGATGTTTTGTGCAGGAATTAATTCAACTGGATTTGGCAACATATACACACAAACTGCTACGGTGCATAGCACTCTGTATAGAAACCTCTCCAGCTGCATCGTCTAATGCTGCTAACAATTTGGTTAAAATACTAATGTTGTATCATTATTCTTGTTGTCTTGTAATCTCTTCATTCTTATTTCTCTCCTCCATTCTTCTTCTCTCCTTTTTCCATTTTGCCCCACCTCCCTCTCTTTCGTGCTTCTTTTTTTTTTTCCCTTTCATTTCCGTCTCTGTGTCCGCAAAAAATGAAATAATCCCAAAGCAGTTTCTAATAAAGTTTATTTTTTAAATATCAAGCAGAGCATTAAAGCGTTAGCCATAATGCTCCACTTGTGAAAGTAAATCTGTTGGGCTTTTTCTTGGCACTCAGACAACAATTTTAAGCGCTACTCTGCCAGACAGGACATGGTAAAAAATAAAAATAAAAAAATCTGACTAAATTCTCCTGTTTTAGGTCAGTTAGCATTGCCAAAATCATGCAAATATAAACATTTTTTAAATGTCTAGCTATCATGCCGTTCAGTAAGGACGGACCCTGTCTCCTAGAGATAGAGACACATCAACTCCAAAAGAAAAGCAAAACACCTTGAGAAGACGATTGCCAACGATGGTAAGACACTGACATTATCCACAGTGAAATGAGTCCTATAATGACATGACCTGAAATGCCACTCAGAAAAGAATAAGCTATTACTTTGTTTGGTCATGATGACTATATACATTTGGAAAAAAAAAAAAGGAGGAAGCTTGCTGTGAAGCATGAGAATGGTGGCATCATGCTGCGAAGGTGTTTTAAAGCAGGAGATATTGGTGCACTTTACAAAATATGTGACCTCATGAACACCTGAAGACAGCCAGACGGTTAAAGCATGATAAATGGGTTTTCCATATAAACAATGACCTTAAGCATACTGCCAACTTTGATGTTTTGGAATGGCCATTCAAATAATTGATATAAAACTGAAAAGGAGATGAAAAGGAGAGCTTACAAACCTGACCCAGTTAAACCAGTTTTGTTAGGAGGAATGGGCCAAACTTTCAAGAAACTACTGCGATAAGCTTTTTTGCAGGATACCCAAAGCGTTTGACCCAAGTCATACAGTTTAAAATGCCATTCTACCAAATACTTTGAAATAAAAGTAAACTTCTGAATTTGAACATTACAAGTTTTTTTAAATCTTCTTGTTGTGGCATTTAACAAATAGAAATAATATTGGTAATTACCAGACATAAACAAGAAAAGTTTCTTCTGATTTAATAAAGACAGTGAGAAAAAAAAAGTTGTAGATTGTGAAAAAACACTGGTGCAAATCTGGCGGTATCATGTGTGATGAGATGACCAAGAAAGGAGTACAAAAATCATATGTAGAAATTATTAAGCGTGCTGGAATGTAAAGCTTGCTTTTCTGTTTAACTTAAGTTTTTACAACTTGTAAAGGTTCTGAGGGTGGGCTTAATGTTCTGCTCATTTTTAATGTTAAAACCCTAGAATTGACAAAGGGTGTACCATACAAAATGTTTGACCTCATGCTGTCTAAAATATGTTTTTCATTATTTCTTCTCTGAATACATATTGACTATCTGTTACTGCCAGAGAATTTGTTTTATTCTTGTAATTTGTATAATAAATATTTGGGACATTAGCACTTTGCAGTGTGATAGAAAATAAAGCATTGTTTCATTTTTTTTTACCTAACCCTTGATCTCCTTGAGCTACTTCATTTGTCTCAATCTCTGCTTGTATTTTGTATTTTGCACAAGGCCACACTGAGACTTCCCTGTCTCATGTTTTATGTATATTATCCTTCTCATTTTAAAAATGTCCTGGTGTTTCTCCATGTTATTTACTTGTGTCACTGTGATTGCAGGCTGTCTTTCATAGACCAGAGAGAACCAAGCGTGGACCAGTGACCTTTGCACTGTTCCTTTTTTAAAACATGCTGTGAATAATTCATCGAGTTGGAATAAAACATTAAAGGATTAAATATAAATTAAAATAATCTGAAAGGTGGTAGATGAGGAGGGATAAAGGGAATAAAGGGAGAAAAGGGATCCAAAGATCTCAAAGAGTAAGTGGACCTAGATGAATGACTCTGCAGAGAAACATCTACTAAAAGTATAAGACTCGACTAATATATTAGGCTGCACACTCTCTATCACTCCTAATGCCCAAACTAAGAAATTATTGATTTTACTGCCCTTGTATTTACGCAAGAAGCAAAGGTGGAGCTTTTTTATAAAAATTTTACAGAGACATAAATTGCCAATGTGCTACAGTTTTTACAAAGACAATTCATTCATTCCCATAAAAATCAATGATCTGCACTCATGGGATAAAGCCGTTTTACCAAATAAAAAATAAAAAGCACACCTTGGAGTGGATAACCGAACCAAAGGTAATTATTTAAAGGTGAAAGCTGTTAACAAAAATGTGAGAACATTTTTGGTAGATGACGTTTTCAATTTGGGAATAAACCAGACAAGGATAAACAGAAAAAAGGGTATGTCACCAAATAATTACTTAATTTCGATGTCTGAAGATTGGAAGGAAGTTATCAGCAGGCAGATAAATGTGTAAAAGCAGAAGCTAATATTAGCATGCAGCTCTCATTTTCTCCAAATCATCTAACTTATCTACTGCATTCACACATGATCTCATTTGCTTATTTTCCAGACTTCTTTCTTGGTAGCTGTTTGGATAATGATCACATCACACTCATCTGGTCATTTATTTACTTTCTCACAAGAAGGTCCTCCAGGAAATTTTGGGGCTGCGGAGTGTAAAATAAATACAGCTTTACAGAGCATATGTGTGCTTGGTTTCAGTGATAATGTGGCATTTTGCATAGGACTAAACTGCACTAAAGTAGGAAATAGCTAAGGGCCAAAATGACCCCTGCCTAGATCAAACAACAAACTCTATTACCCCGGGTATTATAAACTGTTCAGGCAGCCGAACAGGAACCTAGACAGTGACAGGAGTCACTCATTATACTTTATTTTACTGATGTACATAATAGATTTATATTATGAGACCAGCAGGATAAATCTTTAAATGTTTTAAAAATTTGCCCGAAAAAGTTTAATTCATTCATTTTGTAAGGCTAAAACTTGTCTCAAAAGTCTGAGCACATTTTGAGCCACTTTTCCGCACTTTATGTTGATGTCCACCATTCACAATGAGCTCTTGGCCTTTCTAACTTCTGCCTTCCTTTGTGAGCACAGCTTTGATTTGACATTTCGGAAGAGTGTCCTCCTTGATCACGTCTGCTTGCTGTGAAGATCTACTGCGACTCCTTCTATAGAAAATCTATCGAGACTTCCAACTTTGAAGTCCTCCAGAAAATGAATGATTAAAACAAATGAGTTCTTGCTCATCAGAAAAACCATCGACTGCTGCGCTGCAGATGCTCATTAAATACAGAGATAGTAGAAATTAGCTCTGAGTGAGACAACCTTATGGCTCACCCGTGCCTGATGCTATGGAAGAGAAATGAGAGGGGAAGACTACTTGGAGAGGCTGAAAGATGGTCTGCTGACAAACCTCATCAAAGACAATGGATCATCAGGGGAGAGGCAACAGCTCTCTTCAGATAATTGACTTCATGTTGAATGCAGACTTTACTTTGTTTTCTTCAGTTAGCTTCACAAAGGCTGAAAGGCAGAAGAAGGTGGAACCCACGTCAGGCTCAACTCAATAAATCGGTCCATCAAATTCTCAGTCGGTGAATCAATTTAAGACAGAGAAGCTCAAATGAATGGGAACAAATAACAAGCCTGTTTGGTCCACTGCATGGTCCATCACAACAGAGTGCTGGTCATCAGATGATAAATTGATGTTACCTCCGAGTGTAGTGAGATGTTCTGCACCTCTTTGCCTCTGTGCTAATACTGATGACATTTTTCATAAATCATGTCATTTTTTATTTTATCTGGAAGTGAGAGAAATCTTCTAAAAACCTGGACATGCAGGGGTCCCAGCTGAGGAGATGATACAATTTAACGGACAGTGAGGATGACATGTATTTCAATTCCAGTCGCCTAAATGTGAAACTGCCACAGAAGGAAAATTCTATTTTTGTAGCACACATAAACCATTTTTCTTATTTTCCATTACACCTCAATTCAATTCAGTTTATTTATATAGCTAAAATTCAAAACAAATATCATCTCAAAGCAAAACAGGCAATTCAGTTCAGTCATACAGATGGATTAAAAGTCAGTTACATACATTCAAGTTGGACCCTAGTTATTAAACAATGCTGTCATTTCAGTTTGTTGTTCAAATTGGTAAAGATGTTTTATATCAAAGGAAACCAGCTGATTACATCGAGTCACTGACTTGCAACAATCCCTCCTCCTTGATGCACATGTAGCTAGAGTTGACAGTCGCTTGCATTGTGTCATTGACTTTGCAGCAATACCTTATACTTAGCATGTATGTAGTGACAGTGGAAAGGACAACTCCCCTTTAACAGAAAAAAACCTCCAGCAGAACCAGGCTCAGTGTGAGCAACCATCTGCTGTGACCAACTTCAGCAATGCAGAAGAGTGAAGGATCACTTTGCAGCAAGTTAGAGACAAAAATCATTATTGGGGGATATATATTATGCAGATGTTACACATTTCTGCAAGTTTTCTGTGTTAAGTATTTGTTATCAGCTATTGTCTGGTGTGGTTGTGGAGTCGGACCAAATCACAGACAGGAACGTGTGATGAACAAGGTAATGCTTTAATAATAAAATGGAGAAACTTACCAAGAACACAAGGAAACCGGGTCAAGAAACACAGGCTAAGTTAACGGTGGACAACCGAGGAGAGTACAGAAAATACTGGAAATTTAATGTGATGATCCAGTGGAGAACAATGAGGAGAAGAGAGCTTATATACTGAAGGAGGCGTAAAGAATAATATCGGACACCGGTGTGTTAATCAGAGGATAATGTGGAGCAGCTGAGGGAGAAGGTAAGGTGTGAAGCTGAGGGAGAGAGACTAATTAACATTAGAAACTGAACTAAGAATCCAAGGAAACCCAAATATCTAACAGAAGTCTAACAGGAAATAACTCAAAGAACAAGAACACAAAATACAAAAGAACGCAAAAGATAAACCTATAAGGCAACACCTTTCTAACAACAGGGGAATGAACTGAATAAGACAAGACCTTAAGAACATAATAAACAATAGGAATAGATGGCAACAAACACAAAAGAGAACCAAAACCTAACACCTATGGATCATATCAGGCTCGTAGTTAGACCTGGGCTTCTGGGGCGGAAGCCCCGGATGTTTTCTGAATAGCCCCGGACTTCTTTGTTACCTGTGCTTTACTTAATCTTAGGCTAGAAACAAGATTCTCAAAGGTTGGCTCTAGGAGCCGAGTAAGAGACTAACACCTGTCATTGATTTTTCTTAGTTGGTACCATATATTGTGCAGAAAAACAAACATAACAGAAACACACAAAAATATCAAGACAAATGGCCATTCAAATCTTAAATTACAGTTCATCAGTTCAGATTCTAGAAAGAATTATGCATATTCTTCCAAGTCCAAGCAGCAATATATGCCACATGCAACATCCTGTTCAATGGCCCAGTAGGCAAACGTCCAAGAGGTTCAACAACAGAGGGATAGATCTTCAAAGTTTAGGAAGGCCGTGAGCAATGATTTGCAAAGATACAATGCCTTAAAATGGTGGCTGTGGAGCCTCCTACCGGTCCAATCAGAACAGGTGATGTTGCAAAGGTAAATTCTGGGCTGAGTAGAGCTTCAGGCTTTCTTGCCTTAGCAGTAGGTTCCTAGCTCGCCATCAATACCTGGCCAACTCCGTGGTTTCTACAAAAATCCCCTGACTACCTTTTGCACAACCTGGTCCCGGTAGGTGGCTCCTCCAGCAAACCTTTCCCAGCACCTCCCTAGCATCTCCCGGCAATCCCTACTTCCTGCCTACATTGCCTATTCATTGGCCTTCCACTGTCACATGACAATGTGATGTCAGAGCAGGCCAGTATTATTTGCAAAGGTGTTTTTTCCTTAATATTAGGAAAGGTAAAGTTTTTCCTTTAATTTTACACCTGGATTACATCTTGATAGAAGAAATTTAGAAGTATTAAAAAGATACAGCCACAAAATGGTATTGGACTTCACATTTTTATTTAAAAACAATCAGATTTTTTCAATTGTGTTCCATATAATCACATCCCGCCCCTCCTAAGCTGATAATGAGTTAAAAGGAGAAGACAAAAAATAGCTATTTGCGCACTCACAGCACCACGAATGTGCAACTACACGCACAACCAGAGACGGACTCCATTCTGGAGAAGTCCAGAACAGCAGTTTACTCCAGGTCGACCTGCCTCCTTCATTACCTGAAAAGTTACACTGAGCGGCTCAAACAGGTCTCATTTCAGAGCAACTGCGGAGCCAACCGGAGAGAGGGAGCCTGGTGGACATGTGTTCAGGAACAGGTGGAAGCAGAGCGGTATAACCCAGACGAAGATAGCGGTAAAACCTGAATGCTGACTCAGGATGGGCTGATTGTAAGTTACAGCTAATCACTGATTCAACCAGCAAGACATGAGGTGGAGGTTCACTCTAATGAGCATCTTCAGGGTCATGATGAGGAACTTTCACCAGAGCTACAGGTGAAGTTAAATGATCTGTGACAGAAAACAGTAGCAACCTTCTCTGTGAGCGTCTAGTGGGATTTGCATCATAATGTGAAAATATCTGGTCCTTTACTTCAGTCAAAATAAAAGCATTTAATCCTAGCTAGCTAAACATATTTAAAGTCCTTCAGATCAACACATTGATCTCATGGCTGCAGCCAGTCTTATAGTCTAGTTCTACATGTAGACAGAAAAAAGTGTTGCTCAATAAACCAGGAAAATATTTCCTGGTTCCAGTAAGACGTAATAGAAAGTTCAAAAGTAAACTTCCCTCTTCTCTTTCATATCTTCTGTGCTGATTCTAAACATACAGCTCTGGCTTTAAAAATGCAGTATAATTAAGAAATAAATCATAGCAATTAATCACAGGTGGACCATTGATTAGTGAACTATTTTATTTTTCTGAATTACACATGTAATATTATATAAACTAAACTAATTAAACAAGGATGCAGTTTTACTGAAGGTGAGACATACATACTATATGTATACAGTTATTAATAACTGTAATATTAGTACTGATAAGGTCCAGGATGAGGCTCTATGCTATATTTTAAACATCACAACTTAACACCCTTTCCTCTCAAAGTGTTTAATAGTAAGAACTGCTATAATGTCTCACTTTCTTATTGCAGAACAAAAGACTGTTGTAAAATGTTTCATTTATTATTTTTGGCAGGCCAAATTTCTTGAGAAGTGGAATGAAGGGCTGAAACGATGGCGATAAAAGAGAACAGGTTCAGAAAAGAAGGAACAATTTTAATAAAATGTTTCGAAAGCTCTCGGCATAATAAAATAAATGTCTGGCTAAGATTTAGTAAAATCAACTTTATATCAGTTTCCTTTTTTGAAATATAAGAATAAAGACAATGGAGCCGTAGGAGTGGAACACTTTGATGAGAATGTAACGTTTAAAAAGGTAATTTATGTAGATGACAAAAGAAGCACATTTATTGGGCCCACAGTAAACATCACTGAGTTTAAGGAAATTTTGTCATCAAAAATTCAGATTAAGTTCTTTTCTAAATACCTCAACATGTGTCATTATTTACTTCAGCAAAATGGTTTTTCATCAGGCCTAAACTCTTTTTCTCCTTATCCTTCATTCAGCTTCTAACAAACATAAAAAGTAAAATTATTGCAAACCTTTTTTGTTTGATTCTCAATAATTTACATTCAGTCTAAAACCAGCCGAGACAGAGAACTGGTACAATATGTCCTATATTATTTAAATTTTAAATTACCTATAAATTGTCTTATTGAAATCTAAATATTTTGGATTTGGGCTAAAGCCCCCAATGTTTTGAGACCCTAAAAACGCCCCTGGATCATAACGTCACAATTCAACAGTTAGAAACAAAAAAGGGATAAATCTGTGGGAAGGCAGTTGAAGGGCAAAAAATAATGCTGACCAAAAAATCAACAACGGTCCTGATGATCCCCAAGACTTTTGGAAACATATTCTGCCGACTGGCGAGACAAAAGTGGAGGTTTTTGGGACGCATGCATCCCATCACATCTGGTGTTAATCTAGTCCAGCATTTTAGAACGAGAACATTATCCCAACAGTCACGTTGGTGGTGGCAGTTTACTGGTCTGGGGCTGCTTTGCTTCTTCAAGACCTCAACAGCTTGCCATTGCTGAAGGAACCATGAAGAACCATTTTGTTCTCCAACAGAAAATCCTGAAGTTGGTAATCTCATTCTCAAGCACTTTTGGGTTAGCAGGATAATGGTCCGAAGCACACCAACAAGTCCACCTCTGAATGACTTTGAATTATTCTTTTGATTTAATTTTATTCCAAACTTTTATTGAATGTAACAGCAGATAGTAATGATAGAAGTGATATTTACTAAAACACAATATTCACACACTCAGAGAACTGGGCAGAAGTATAACCCACCCCTTCTCCTGCAAGATTATTCCCATCACTTCTTATTCATGAGAAAAAGCTACTTAATTTAATACAAAATGTGTAATCCAAAACAACAAAAAAGTGGCAAGAAAATGAATAAAGTAAAGTGCATTCCATAAACCCCTCTTGACAATCATCTTAAGACAAACCTATGCATAAATATGGCACTGATATATATGACAATTGTTTCCCGCTGCCAGTTTTATCAGCACTTGAATCTCTGCCAGTTTTCTTAAAAATGAAGTCCAGTTTGTCAACACTGAAAAGCAATATACAGTATGTGGATATTTTTGGCATCAGGCAGGTTATCACATGCACAGTGTCTGAAGAGGTCGCCGATAAATGTGTAACCCGTCTTTTTGTTTTCATTGACAGCTTCTACTGTCTTTATGTCACGGGAGCACACACAGATGTACCTGACTTCACAACTTATCACCCTTATGACCCACATAAAACAGAAAGCAATTTCTTTGCTTCAGAAATAGACTGGGAGGAAGACACACAAGGTAACAAATGGAAGACCAAAGAAGGAAGTCAAAATGCAGGATTGGGATGTATCTGGAATGCTGAGGTCTGTAGGCAGGAGGAGGAATTGTAAAACACAGGTCAGAAAAGGTAAATTGAGTTGGACAATTTAGCTGGTAACTGATAGACTGAGTGGCAGTGCAGAGTGAGGTCAGATGTGGAAGGGTAGATGGAAGGAGAGGAAAGAAAGAATGGAGGGGAAATTTGGGTCGACAAAGTGCAGCTGCTTTTGGAGAGAGGGCGAGATGAGGAGAGAAAAAAAGGGGTAAAGACAGGAGGCAGGAAATCAGTTGAGCAGACAAAATGTAGAGTATGTGTAGGGAAAGGATTAATGGAGGAGATGAAGATGAGAGAGAGGTAGACAGAAAGCAGGATGAAGGGGCGAGATGCAGTAGCAGTCATCAGTATTCCAGCCCTGTGCTCAGTTTCTAGCCAAGACAAATGCGAGCCAACATCAGGGAGGAAGTGGATCAGCTGAAACGCACAAACCTTTCCCTCTGTCACTGTGCTCCTTTTCATTTTTCTCCCTTTCTCACCCCCTAACTGCCCTGAAGAGAGAGAACCTGCATCAGTTGAACAGCTGCAGGGGCTCAAATAGTGAACCTTCCCTAACATTGCAAAAACACTATGCAGCTCCGTAGATAACAATAACAACAGTGCGAGAACCATACTCTAAGGCTATGTGAAGACCTTCTTCTAATGTTTAAGGTGTAGCCTTGATAAACTACGATAAACTATAACATTGTAAATAAATACCTCTGTTTGAAGAAGGAATTTTTTATAATCTTAGTGAATCTCATGGCAAAAAAGCAAGGATCTTTAATTTTCTCTTTAATTTAATATTTATAAGCATTATATGAAAACCAACAGACAAGAAGCTGATGATGCCATAAATCAAAACGAGACAGACACGCGCTTTGGGCCTTGCCACAGCCCTCAATCAGTGTTGAGCTGTTTCCTCAGTGTATTTCACCCACCCACCCATTCCTACACTCTCTCTGAGCAGCTCGGCAGTAATGGTTCCACCCACTCCCTTCTGCCTGCTCCCCCAGTGGGCTCTCCTGCTCTGATTTCTGTTACTGTTCATACAAAACTAAACTAACTATGAAATGAATATACAATTCTGACAGATAATGAGAAGACACAAATGTATATTCTCACACACACAGTTCTGTTTTTAAAATGTTATCTAAACCTAATCCAAATCCTGAAACGTCACTATTTCACCACTTTCTTTCAGGTGGTTTTTTCTTTAAGTCCTTTAAATTTCCAGATCATGATATAATCAGTATCACCTGCATTTCTTGCAAACTGTGGTTATACTAACACAACACATTTGCATAAGTTAAAGTTACAAAGATGTTTGAGCCGAACTAACCTGCATTGGAGAAGTTTTTGAGTTAAATTTTGTTTTATTGCAATATTTTGTTAATCACTGCTTGTGTGACTTCTTTTGCACAACCAGATCAGAATAAAAATGAGCCTTGTTCTCTAAGTTTGTGCAAACAAGCAAGGAATTTGATTTCAGTTCCACTTTGCTCTCGATGAAGAAATTTCAAATATAAATATATAAAAAGGAAATAAAATAAAACATATTTTTCCACAAATATGTGTATATACAGTGTTTAATAAAGAGGGGAGATCATGTATGAATTGGTGGAAATATGCATGATATTGATCTGGACATTCTGACTGTTAGTGTGCATCAGAGAGAAAGCCAGGGGAAGGAACTGTCTTTCTGGCAGCTGGTTTTAGCAAATAGTGCTCTGTAGCTCTGACCTGAAGCTAAAAACATGTGTCAGGACCATCTCAGGACACAAGAGTAGGTGGTTCCTAGGAACTGGAAGTGATCCACAGCTGAGCCAGTCTTGTTGAGCATGGTGCGGGGCGGCAATGTGGGAGGTGTCCTAGTCTTGAACTGGTTTAGCTGTGGGAGGTTCTGACTACACCAGTGGATCAGCCGATCAACTTCCTATCTGCATGCACAATTGTCATTGTCCTGGATCAGACCAATAACAGTAGTGTCGCCTACAAAATTCTGAAGATTCACAGGCAGGTCCACTGAGGTGCAGTCATTTGTCTATAGAAGGAAAAGGAGTGGGCACCTTTGCTGATGGTTCGCGTATGGGAGAAGATGCTCTCTAGCCTCACCTGCAGGGCTGCAGCTCCAGGAGCAGGGCTGCAGCTCCAGGAGCCACCTACTTGCCCACCTTATGTCCTTTGGTTACTGTTATTACAGTAACTTTCTGATATGAGGTTGTTTTTAGGTCCTAAACTGAAAATATTGGACACAAGTGGATTGACTAATAGTTTATTTCTGATCAAGCAAGAAACCAAGGCCAATGAAGAGGCTCATGGATCTTACTAGTCACAACAGTATTCATGACTTGGCAATATTTGCAAGTTATTTTTACTGACTTCCATTATTAGTTTGAGAAAATAACAATAGTTACAGTGAAAATGTTTTCTTCTGCTTCACCTGGTATGATGCATGTGCTGGTGGTAAGCCACAGCGTTATAGTAAAAGTGTTATTTCCTCTGATTGGACGTCGTTGAGCACTGCGCCTAGGTTAAAAGCCTTGTAAGTTCAGCATAACAAGCACAAATGACACATTTTGAAATAGGGTATGAATAGGTTCGAGGCATCCTGTAGTGTGAAAGCCGCATTTGTGGTGAAAGTCTGAATAGCACCTTATTTTTATCCTTTGATGGACTTTGTTGGTATTGAGGAAAAAGGCAGATAATTGCATTTTTGTTGTATTCCTATGTATGTAAGTGTGAGGTTAGGTATGTCAGCAGGAAAGATTTAGTGTTGACTGAAAATATGAACATCTACTTCAAATTGCCATGAGAATTTGTTCAGAATCTTTTACCTTTTCTCACAGCACCAACATAATATGATTCATCACATCTTATATTTTCTATTAATCTTTTATGTGTGTATTGTAATTTAGAGCTGTTTTGAGCTGCTGTCACCCTGGCCAGGTCGCTCTTACAATGCACATTTTAAATCTCAAAGATTCTGTTAAATAATGTATAATTACTACGTTTTAAATAAAATTTTAAACTTCTTGCAAAATTTCTTCAGTTTCAAGATGTAGCTCCACAGTACAGTACTACATGGCTAAGCTGATATAGGCCATTGATGGATTCCATTAAGTCAAGGTGTGGGACGAAAGAAAAACAACAATGTGAACATCACTATCTGAACATCATTTGATCATCCGTAGTTCAAAATTGGACTGGTCAAACCTGGGCTGAATAGTCCTCCACTATGTACCAAAATGTTTAAAGTTTGAAGTAGATCGAAATGCAAGCAGGTGAGTGGCAGATGCATGGCAGAGATGGGAGGGGAGCACAGTAAAAACCAGCAAAGAATGACAGAAACTGAGAGACTTAAATACTGGGGAGCATTATTGCTAGAGTGAACACAGACGGGTCCAATTAGCAGACTGAATATCAGTTGTGAGGGAAACATGCAGAGGCAACTGGCTTAAATAAACAGAGAGTGAATACATTGTGAACCTAATCAGCACAAAAGGATCTTTAAAAAGAAAAGCTAAAGGTTACTATACAAATCAGAATCAAGAAATGGAACGTTATGCATGATAAAACCAAAAGTGAATACAAAATATGAAATACAAAACTAAAGTCCAATTATCAACAATAACAATTACAGATCTTCTTGACCCCTACTGAATGCATTATATGTGTTGTGGTATGTATACACCAATAAGGCATAACTTTATGACCACCTGCCTAATAATGTTTTGCTTCTCGTACTCGTGCCTCGTCGTCTTCCGCTTATCCGGGACCGGGTCGTGGGGGCAGCAGGCTCAGCAGAGACACCCAGACGTCCCTCTCCCCAGACACCTCCTCCAGCTCCTCAGGGGGGAGCCCAGGGCGTTCCTAGGCCAGCCGAGAGACATAGTCCCTCCAGCGTGTCCTGGGCCATCCCCTGGGCCTCCTCCTGGTGGGACGTGCCTGGAACACCTCCCAAGGAAGGCATCCAGGAGGCATCCGGTATAGATGCCCGAGCCACTTCAACTGGCTCCTCTCGATGTGGAGGAGCAGCGGCTCTACTCCGAGCCCCTCCCGGATGGCCAAGCTCCTCACCCTATCTCACTCTAAGGGAGTGCCCGGCAACCCTACGGAGGAAGCTCATTTCAGCCGCTTGTATCCAGGATCTCGTTCTTTCGGTCATGACCCAAAGTTCATGGCCATAGGTGAGGGTAGGAACGTAGACCGACCGGTAAATCAAGAGCTTCACTTTTCAGCTCAGCTCTCTCTTCACCACAATGGACCAGCACAGCGCCCGCATTACTGCGGCAACCGCACCAATCTGTCTGTTGATCTCCTGCTCCATTCTTCCCTCACTCGTGAACAAGACCCCAAGATAGTTAAACTCCTCCACTTGAGGCAGGAACTCCCCTCCAACCTGAAGAGGACAAGCCCCCCTTTTCCGGTCGAGAAACATGGCCTCGGACTTAGAGGAGCTGATACTCATCCTGTTTGGCTTCTCCTTTTGCCCAAACGGCCCCGGTCCATTAAGGTATGGACTCCACATGACTGGCAAAGGTGTGCTGTTGTATCTAGCACCAATATTTTAGCTGATCCTTTAGGACCTATAAGTTGTGATGTTCAGACTGGTGTGACAAGCAATTTCCAAAGATGCTTGATTAGATTGAGATCTGGGAAATATGTGGGGCAATTCAACACCTCACACTTGTTGTTATGTTCGCTAAACCATACCCAAACAATATTTGCAACAGTCCTTAAGTAGGTGATACCTGTCTAAACAACAACCACATGGCAGGACCCAAGATTTACCAGCAGAATATTGTCCAAAGCATAACAGACGTGCATTGACTAGGTTCGCCGGATGAGCCCCCTGTTCACATGCCATAAAATAAAACGTGGTTCATCTGACCAAGCCACCCTCTTTCATTGCTCTGTTATTGAATTATGATGCCTATGTGCCTATTGTTGGCCCTTTCAGCAGTGGACAGGGTTCCCTCATGAGCACTCTAACTGGCGTGCAACGTTGCAGCCCCGTACTCAACAAACTACCATGCACTGTGTATTCTCACACTTTTCTAACAGAGCTAACTCGAACGTCTACAATTTGAGTTGCAGTAACCTGCTTGTTGGATCAGACCAATCATTAATGAGCCTTGGTCCTCAATGACCCTTTTAATAGTCCACCAAAGTTCCTTCTTTGGACCTCTTTTGATATATACTGACCACTGAGGACTGGGAACATGCTATAGGAGCTGCAGTCTTGGAAGACGTTCTGACTCAGGCCATCACAACTTGTCCCTTGTCAAATATGCTCAAAAAGGATACAGAAATTGCTAATAAGGCAGCTAATATTATTGACCTTGTTTGTTTTTGGTTTTTGTGAAAAAATGTAACTTGAATGTGCAAAGTACAATAATTAAAACATCCAATATAAACCTGCAGTTCCTTAAAAAAAGCTACGTTAACAATACCGTATAACAGCACTAGGAAATACATTTAAAACAATTAGCAGAGGGCTGGTAATACTGTCCACAATCAAATACATTTTTGGAGACATAATTCACAAACATGGATATCAGTTTAATGAATATCGGTATTGATATTCCTGATGTCACTAGTTTAGAAAACTTTACATAGCTGACTGTCTTGACCTAATTTTAAATACAGTTTTCTGTTT
The DNA here is from genome assembly GCF_021462225.1 of Girardinichthys multiradiatus. Lineage (NCBI taxonomy): Eukaryota > Metazoa > Chordata > Actinopteri > Cyprinodontiformes > Goodeidae > Girardinichthys > Girardinichthys multiradiatus. Next base: position 39,756,682 of record NC_061798.1, on the reverse strand, counting down.
CAGAATACATTTATTTTGAGTTGTCCTTTTCTGTGGTTCCATTTTTCTGACATAGTCTGAATTCCCCAAAATACATTTTAATTAAGCAATATGCCTACAGGAAAATCGGCATGTATTTCTTCAAATCAGCCTCCAAGCATTTATTTAAAGGTCTATATTTAGACATTAATTAAAGCATTGGAACAGTGCTCTGCAGAGAACAACAACTCCATAGTTATTAAAGCCTTTGTTTTGTCCTCATTGCCCCCCCCTCATTGCACACACAAACATATTCATACAGGCACATGTTCTGATGTAGTAATAAAAGGACTAAGATAGAGGAAGCCAATTGTTTCTACTGTATCTTATTTGTACCAGAAAAGATGAGCAATCACACAGAAAGTAAATGAAGGGGAGAAGAAAAAGAAACAGTGCAGCAGACAAAGTGAGAAATAAGTGTTGTTAAGATGAATTTAAAGTGCAAGAGGATAAGCAAGTAGCCCAGTTGAGAGAGGAGGAGAAACAGGAGGAGGAGAGAATAGGCTGAGGGAAAAGAAACAGGATGGGGAGTTGATAAATAGATTATTGTATGCATGGAGCCTCTCTGCCTGTTCTCTTCATCTTCCCCACGTCTCCAACCACCACCTCCACCCACACCCCACACCCACCGACACCACAGAATTTCTAACTCATCTGTTTATTGTAAATGAGTCTAAATAAGGCCAGAACACACAGGATTCACACAAACACAAAGGGTGGACACACACACCGAGCAGCTGTACTGTTGAACGTCTTTTCTGTGTCAGGCCTTGTTTGTCTTGTCTTTTTGCTGCTCTGAGTAGCTGTAAACGAACTTCTGTGTACGTAAGCTCAAGACTTTGACAAAACGTGTGGCCAAAGTCTTAACAACACGGAAGACACACACTTTCACCCATGAGGCCTACAATCTCCAGACATTCTTCTTTTTCTAAACCAGAAAGGAGGCTCATATACTGCTGTACAGTGACATACATTTTCATAATTTCTTACCTTCAAACTTCAATGTATTTACTTTAGATCTTGTGGGATAGATCCGCACAAACTAAATCCTAAGTGCATTCAGGCTAGTCAATACGTCATAGGTACCATCTCTCTCTATACCATCTCTAGGGTTTACAGAGAATGGTCTGAAAAAGAGAAAATATCCAGTAAGCAGCAGTTCTGTGGGCGCAAATGCCTTGTTGTTGCCAGAGGTCAGAGGAGAATGGCCAGATTGGTTCGAGCTGATAGAAGGCAACAGTAACTCAAATAACCACTCACTACAACCAAGGCATGCAGAAGAGCATCTCTGAAGGCACAACACGTCGAACCTTGAGGCGGATGGGCTACAGCAGCAGAAGACCACACCGGGTGGCACTCCTGTCAGCTAAGAACAGGAAACTGAGGCTACAATTCGCACAGGCTCACCAAAATTGGACAATAGAAGATTGGAAAAACGTTGCCTGGTCTGATGAGTCTTGATATTTGCTGTGATATTCACATGGTAGGGTCAGAATATGGCGTCAACAACATGAAAGCATGGATCCATCCTGCCTTGTATAAACGGTTCGGAGTGGTGGTGGTGGTAATGGTGCGGGGGATAGTTTTCTTGGCACACTTCGGGCCCCTTAGTACCAATTGAGCATCGTGTCAACGCCACAGCCTACTTCAGTATTGTTGCTGACCATGTCCATCCCTTTATGACCGCAGTCTATCCATTTCCTGATGGTTACTTCCAGCAGGATAACGCACCATGTCATAAAGCACGAATCATCTCAGACTGGTTTCTGGAACATGACAATGAGTTCACTGTATTCAAATGGCCTCCACAGTCACCAGATCTCAATCCAATAGAGCACCTTTAGGATGTGGTGGAACGGGATATTCGCATCGTGGATGTGCAGCCGACAAATCTGCATTTGGTCTAAATTTCTTCTGAGCACCTTTTTTCCATGTGTGTTTTATCTGCTACATGGCTTGAATCAAACTGTGAATTTGACCTCTTATGACTAAGCAGTGGCTTTCTACATGCTATTCTTCTTTGTGGAGTCCACGAACAAGAGGTGTCCTGTTAAGAACCTTTACCACCTGAGCTGTCGATCTCTGCTGCTCCTCTAGTGTCAGTTGGATGATCAACCATATCTTAATTGGTTTGCAGTGGTGCAAAAATGTTCCGTTTCAGGTGATGGATTGAACAGAGGTCAGTTTAAGGATTGGGATATTGTTATAAACCCTAAACCTGCTTTTAACTTCTCCAAAATGATATCCCTGACCTGTCTGCTGTGTTCCTTGGTCTTCATGATGTAGTTTATTCATAAATGTTCTTCAACAAACCTCAGAGGCCTTCACAGAACAGCTGGATTTAAACTTGAAATACATACAGTTGGACTGTTAACTAATTTGGTCACTTTTGAAGGCAATTTGTTGCACTGTATTTCATTTAGGGGTGTCAGAGTAAAGAGGGCTGAGTAAAAATACATAGCAATACTTTTCAGATTTTACTTGTATTATTATTTACCTTGTATAGTACTGCACCACTTTGAGTTGGTATATCAAAATTGCCAGTAAGTGCACTGATGTTTTTGACTAACTTTATAAAATGTGTAAAGATTGTATTTGTGGTTTTGCAAAACTGTAAATGAAAGAAGCAACAAAGGAAGCACAAATGTTTTAATGACTGTATGTGTTAATGACTGGTACCAAGAGTGGAAACACGAACGAGACAGGATGGCACACAGAGAGCCACAACAGTATGTTTTATTCCTCCACCTCAGCAGAAAAAGGAAAACAAAATCTATATATAACCTTTTTCACAACTGCAGGTATTCTTGAATACAGCAGAACCATAAATCTTCTTTGGGAATCCATTCAGCTGCAAGTTACTTTTCCACTGTGATTCTTGACAATACGAAACATCATAGGGTTTAAAAGCAAAAAGGAGTTACCCAAGATCGGGAGTAGGACAAACCAATAATATTTTTTTCCTCAAGAACATGTGTCAAACCTTCCCTTATAGTCTAAAATGTAGAAAAAGAAACACGCTTAACATATTTACACGGTATTCTTTCAGGTTGATTTCTCTACTCACAGTCTCTACAAACACAAGGTTTCCAGCAGAAACACAGCTGGCCTCACCTCTCTGTATCTTCTTGTAATCCTCATTTTGTAAATACAATTTGACTAAACCCCACCTGCAGTACAGTGCTCTGTTTCACCAAAAGCTCCAGTAATGAACTAAGAATTCAAGAAACCTAAGAAGGGAAGTTGGCTGCAATTGCAGAGCATGGGAAGACATTTTGGCTCATCACTGCTTCACAGACATGGCATTATATAAATTACTCAATTAGATACGTTGTAGAGCAGCTTCACAGATTAAAAAAAAAAAAAAAGCTTGCTTTGGTCCACCTTGGTAATCTGTGCTATAATTACTGGTTCTTTGTCATTTTTGCAATAGATCTGACCTACATGCAGAGAAACACTCCGAAGAACAAAGTCAGTAAAAGGTTGTTTATTTAAAGGAAGATTATCAGGAACGTAATGGTCGAAACTCCAACTGTATGGAAAAAGGGGAAGAAAACGAGTGAGAACAGGGAATCGGAAGGTTAATGAAACTAAGAACAATAAAATAATATGATTGAGAGTTCTGCTTACCAAGTAGCTGTGGTCAGGTCACCAGGGGTAGAGAGATTCAGGATCCAGGTTAGACGAAGGTGAGTCTGTAGGAGGTTCCTTAGGTGCTGTTCAGTGTGAGCTCGGAGCGGACAGGAATGAGTTTGGTGTGCAGGTGTTTACGTTGGAGGGTGGACAGGTTACGCTTACGGTTTGGTCCAGGAGACGACAGGAGCAGGAAACTGCCAGCTTGATGTGAATCCAAACGAAGACAGGAGATAGGATATGAAATCCACAAAGCATAGATAGGCATCACCCAGAGTAATTTCAGTACACAGCGACATAGATCCAAAACTTAGGTTTTCTAAATCACTGGTGGCACAACACTCTGGCATCGAAGTGCTGGCAGTCTCCTGCTTAAGTACTCCTCAGAGTAATCAGTGGAATAAGTCGCACCTGTCACCCCGCACACCTGAAAGCTCCAGCACCGTCTGCAAATGAACACATGTAGCAAGCACAAAAACACAAACACAACCCAGATCCTGATCCTTTTGAGAACTTGGAAATAATTTAAAATTCTCACTATCTGATAAACTTCAGTTTTTCAGTTTTTAGACAGACAGACAGACAGACAGACAGACAGACAGACAGACAGACAGACAGACAGACAGACAGACAGAAGGTCTATTGTTTATCTTTTAACATGATTTCTATTTCTTACTATCGTAAATTCATTTGTTTTCAAACTCATATTTGGGATGCACTTTGAACAGTACAAGAAAATAAATTTTATATTATAAAGTTGTTGTTATCGATTTTCTTATATCAGATTAAGTGGCTTCATCCTGTTTTGCTATTCCACTTTTTCATCCTCAGAGAATTTCCATCATGGTGTTAACAAAGGGGTTTAAATTATTAAGCTGTCCCTACTGGGAGGCGTGTAAGATGTGCTAAGCTAGTTTTCCTTTGTTATTTAACTGATTATTAAAAGGGTAATTTCAGCGTAAGTCTTCACCTGACATTCATTAATCGTTTTCAGCTGGAGTTACAAATATGAAAGAATCACATGTGTTCCCCTGTGAAGGAAGGTCATTTTTAGCTGGCTGCATCAGGGATCTCATTATTTTGGTCACAATCCATAATCTCAGGAACATAGGAGAGGGTCACTAACCTAGTGCTTGCTTCTTGGCTTAGCTCTTTCTTGACCACAATAAACTGGATCGAAAACCAACTTACTGCAGACACGCGTTCTGCCAAGAATGCTAGCAGGGATGGTTATACACGGACCTGATTGTGATCAGATGCATCCTGGCACATCCTTGTAGAACCCTTCTACAAAATGCCTAGAGGCACTCAGTTGTGAGCCTTCTTAAGATCTACAAATTACATGGGGTCTGAACAACCAAACTCCCATGACCCTCTTAGCAACTCTGCAAGGGTAGAGGTCTGGTCTATTGATCTACAGCCAAGAGGAAGGCCACACTGTTCCCCCTGAATCGGAGTGCAACAGCTTCAACTTCTACCTCTGCAGCTGATCCTTCCACCACTGCAACTGCTCCCACACTGTCCGGTCCCCTCTCTTAAAGATTTGGACCGCCACCCCAGTCTCCCACTCTTTAGGTTTTAAGCTAGCCCCACAATGTCAGGGGCCTCCAGCCTATCAATACAAATCTTGTGTACTCCACCACAGGGGAGCAGAAATACTTACTTACTTTTAAAGATATGTTTTAAAGCTAGAGATAAACACGTTTTCTTAGGCAATAAAAATCAAACAACCTGTTTAACTTCACATAAACATGAGCATTTCTTAGCCAGCAGCTGTTAATTCCAGATAGTAGGTCTGATGAAAGAAAATTAAGTCAAATGAAACATCTGAGCAGATACATTAAAGTACAGGCAAACACAAGTTAAATGGAAAATCAATTGAAACATCCACAATCATAAAACACAAGAAATAACCACCTGCTGAGGTTGACAGATGTATTATAGTTTATTCAAAGCAGCAAGGAAACTAAAAGTAGCAATTTCATACCAAGTTTGTATTTTAAACTGTTTCATCCTTCACTGCATGAAGCAGTAATGCTCAAGCCTTTCCTACTGAGTCCAAATGTCTTTTTGGAAAACATCTGCTGAACATGACTTAACCATTTTTAAAGGTGCTAGAAAGCTCATTATTGTGTCTTTATTTGTGCTCATGTACAAACAGCAGGTACTACCACATAAAAAATACAAAACCATTTATAAAACACTGCAGGTACATGGAATGCTATACAACAAGGCTCTATGGTCTGCCTGCAATGCATGCATGTAGACTAGATATCTGAAAATTATTTAAAAACAATAACATAGAGGCCCACTTTGCTTAGTCTAACACCTACGTCAGAATGTTCGTAATGTTGGTGGAGCATGGCCATTACTGTGTTTCTTATTGGAATCCCATTATAGACAGTTTTTTAAATAACAAAGGAATAACAAAGGACTATGCTTTCATTGTATTGAAGTTTAAACGTACAGGAGAAGCCCACTGCCCACTCATGCAGAGTGAAAAATCTACCTGCATAGCAAATTCTTCTTTGAAAATATTGGAGAAAATACAAGACAGCTATTATGTGCAAACATTTAGAGTGCTGACAGTTGATTTGAAGTTTTAGTTACCTCGGTGCTTCACAAAGGAGCAAAATAGGATTATAACAGCAACAAGAAAAACTATTTATAATACATTTTTATGCTTCTTTTGACCTTTCAACCACTATCATCTGCTGGCCTTATTATATTAAAAATTTTGGTCAACCAGCTAGATGACATTTGTCCAAGGTAGAAATATTCACATTATAGATAGACTACTAATACAGCTAACAGAAACTATCTAACAATGTCTTCATCATATGTTTTTGATGTTGGGTTTTATGATGCACATTTTCTCATTTCTAACACACACATTGGATAAGACGTCATGTTCAGAAACAATTAATGACAATTTAGGGCCGGAAGGCTAGATAACTCAAACTGCTACGAAGTCATTTTACTACGGGATGTAGCAAACAACTTTTCTCAACAGGGTTTTGTGTGTTTTGGATAGGGATTATACAGGTCCTTCTCAAAATATTAGCATATTGTGATAAAGTTCATTATTTTCCATAATGTCATGATGAAAATTTTACATTCATATATTTTAGATTCATTGCACACTAACTGAAATATTTCAGGTCTTTTATTGTCTTAATACGGATGAGTTTGGCATACAGCTCATGAAAACCCAAAATTCATATCTCACAAAATTAGCATATCATTAAAAGGGTCTCTAAACGAGCTATGAACCTAATCATCTGAATCAACGAGTTAACTCTAAACACCTGCAAAAGGTTCCTAAGGCCTTTAAAACTCCCAGCCTGGTTCATCACTCAAAACCCCAATCATGGGTAAGACTGCCGACCTGACTGCTGTCCAGAAGGCCACTATTGACACCCTCAAGCAAGAGGGTAAGACACAGAAAGAAATTTCTGAACAAATAGGCTGTTCCCAGAGTGCTGTATCAAGGCACCTCAGTGGGAAGTCTGTGGGAAGGAAAAAGTGTGGCAGAAAATGCTGCACAACGAGAAGAGGTGACCGGACCCTGGGGAAGATTGTGGAGAAGGGCCGATTCCAGACCTTGGGGGACCTGCGGAAGCAGTGGACTGAGTCTGGAGTAGAAACATCCAGAGCCACCGTGCACAGGCGTGTGCAGGAAATGGGCTACAGGTGCCGCATTCCCCAGGTCAAGCCACTTTTGAACCAGAAACAGCGGCAGAAGCGCCTGACCTGGGCTACAGAGAAGCAGCACTGGACTGTTGCTCAGTGGTCCAAAGTACTTTTTTCGGATTAAATCAAATTCTGCATGTCATTCGGAAATCAAGGTGCCGGAGTCTGGAGGAAGACTGGGGAGAAGGAAATGCCAAAATGCCAGAAGTCCAGTGTCAAGTACCCACAAACAGTGATGGTCTGGGGTGCCGTGTCAGCTGCTGGTGTTGGTCCACTGTGTTTTATCAAGGGCAGGGTCAATGCAGCTAGCTATCAGGAGATTTTGGAGCACTTCATGCTTCCATCTGCTGAAAAGCTTTATGGAGATGAAGATTTCATTTTTCAGCACGACCTGGCACCTGCTCACAGTGCCAAAACCACTGGTAAATGGTTTACTGACCATGGTATCACTGTGCTCAATTGGCCTGCCAACTCTCCTGACCTGAACCCCATAGAGAATCTGTGGGATATTGTGAAGAGAACGTTGAGAGACTCAAGACCCAACACTCTGGATGAGCTAAAGGCCGCTATCGAAGCATCCTGGGCCTCCATAAGACCTCAGCAGTGCCACAGGCTGATTGCCTCCATGCCACGCCGCATTGAAGCAGTCATTTCTGCAAAAGGATTCCCGACCAAGTATTGAGTGCATAACTATACATGATTATTTGAAGGTTGATGTTTTTTGTATTAAAAACATTTTTCTTTTATTGGTCGGATGAAATATGCTAATTTTGTGAGATAGGAATTTTGGGTTTTTATGAGCTGTATGCCACAATCATCCGTATTAAGACAATAAAAGACCTGAAATATTTCAGTTAGTGTGCAATGAATCTAAAATATATTAATGTTAAATTTTCATCATGACATTATGGAAAATAATGAACTTTATCACAATATGCTAATATTTTGAGAAGAACCTGTAATAGTTTTGGGACACAACTAAAAAAAAATCTTCTGCCCGCAAGATGTGCGAAGAAGCTGAAAGAGCTCCCGGACCTGGGGTGCAAGAACAGAATGATGATTTGGTTCCTGCCACCCTGAGAGAGGAAGAGTACAATTCTTTGTTACTGTGGGGTATCTATAGGGAACAATATAAACAGCAGAACAATAAAGAGTGCTAATGTAAGCATAGTACCTTCAACAATTATACATAATACAGTTGGTGATTAGTTCATATTTTGATTTGGTCTTTGACTAATGCATACATCTGTTTTTGAAAACAATTAAATGTTTCTCCTGAAAGCCTAAAAGCCTCAAATTCAATTCACTACTTGTGACTAAACCTATATACACTGACTGGCAAAAAAAAAGTCGCCGCCAAAACAAAAAGGTCACACTCTAATATTTCGTTGGACCACCTTTAACTTTGATTACGGCTCGCATTCGCTGTAGCATTGTTCCGATAAGCTTCTGCAATGTCACAAGATTTATTTCCACCCAGTGTTGCATTCATTTTTCACCAAGATCTTACATTGATGGTAGAGTCTGATCGCTGTGCAAAGCCTTCACCAGCACATCCCAAAGATTCTCAATGAGGTTAAGGTCTGGACTCTGTGGTGGCCAATCCATGTGTGAGAATGATGTCTCATGCTCCCTGAATCACTCTTTCATAATTGAAAGAGAATCAATGAATCCTGGCATTGTCACCTTGGAATATGCCCGTGCCATCAGGGAAGAAAAACTCCATTGGAATAACCTGGTCATTCAGTATATTTAGGTAGTCAGATGACCTCATTCTTTGAACACATACTGTTGCTGAACCCTGACCTGACCAACTGCAGCAACCCCAGATCATAGCACTGCCCCCACAGGATTGTACAGTAGGCACTAGGCATGATGGGTGCATCACTTCACCTGCCTTTCTTCTTACCGTGATGCGCCCATCACTCTGGAACAGGGTAAATCTGGACCCATCAGACCATATGACCTTCTTCCATTGCTCCAGAATCCAATCTTTATGCAAACTAACAAATTGAAGTCTTTTTTTCCAGTTAGCTTCACTGATTAGTAGTTTTCTTAAGGCTACACAGCTGTTCAGTCCCAATCCCTTGAGCTCCCTTCACATTGTGTGTATGGAAAAGCTCTTACTTTCACTATTAAACATAGCCTGGAGTTCTACTGTTGTTTTTCTTCAATTTGATTTCACCAAACATTTAAGTGATCACAGATCACAATCATTCAGGATTTTTTTCCAGCCACATTTCTTCCTCTAAGACGATGGGTCCCAACTATCCTTCCAGATTTTAATAATGCGTTGGACAGTTTTTACACCAATTTTGGTAGTTTCTGCAATCTCCTTAGATGTTTTCTCTGCTTGATGCATGCCAATGATTTGACCCTTCTGAAACAGACTGACATATTTTCTACGACCACGGATGTGTCTTCAGACATGGTTGTTTAAGAAATGAGAAGCAACTCATTGCACCAGTTGGGGTTAAATAACTTGTTGCCAGTTGAAACATAATCGCCCATGCAGTAATTATCCAATGGGAGGCTCCTACCTATTTGCTTAGTTAAATCCAGGTGGAGACTTTTACTGTATTTATGAATGCCTTCATTTGAAAAAAAAAAAACCACTGGCCGTGAGCAACATGATAGCTATAGTAAATATATTACATTAGCAGCAGCAATGTAATAACTGTTGCTTTTGTTTAAATAAAAGCAATTTAGTTTTACATTTTACTCAAGCTCATCATAACATAAGAAGTCATAGTTCTGACCCTCCCACTGGACATTAGTTTAGATTTAGATTTAGTCTGTGTTTCTGACAAGAAAGTAAATATGGGGGAAAACAAAAAAGAAATTACAATTGTAATGCTTATTATGCAGTTATCAAACTTGTACAGATAAATGCTTGTGGAAATATGGGTAATAACTGCAGCAATATCCATAATAGTACCTATTAATTTGAAATATTAGTTTTAATGATAGCATGACCCAAAAAAAAAAACATGTTCCACTAAAAGTGTTTTGGTTCAGTATCAGCAGGTGTTATCATTTAAATAATAGCACCCCTGAAAACTGGTTCAGAGAATCTTACAATATGCTTCTTTTTGCAGAAGGGGGCCATAGACTAACATCTGTAGAAACCCACTATTGACTTTTGCTCCTTATATGTCTTAAGTCACTGCAACAAAAGAGCTTCTTAAATCAAAATAACATCAGCAAAACTTCACCACCGAAGCCAGCTTCAGCATCCAATATTCATGTATATTGCTGGGCAATTTTTACAGTCTCAATTTAACTCTATAGTCAACAGAAATAACCCTTTGGGTTCCTGCTGGGGAGTGCAGCTGAGGGAAAGTAATATCCACATTGATACACTGAGGCCCTTTAAACTTAAGCAGGCAGCGTGGAGTATGACTCAACTGTCAGCGCACACAGAGAGACAAGAGGGAAAGAGAGAGATAGCCAAACAGAAAAAAAATTAACGCCGGTTTTTAAATCGGTCTGAGAATGAGCAGTCATAAAAACACACACTGAATGTTTGCACACAAACAGGGTCCAAAAAAAGGTCAATTAAAGTTGATAAACCATGTAAGCATAATTAAGAAAACAATTACAATTGCATTCTGGTTAATAGTCAATGACATCCTAAAATCTAAACCTCAGATCCTGAAGCGCATCGACACTTTCTTGTATAAAACAGAAACAATATTAGCGCTCATTAAGAGGTTAGATGCAACAAATGTGGTGACAATCCTTAACGACCAAATAGCATAATGTTTTATTCGTGTCACTGCTCCTGTTTAATGGTATTTAACTTCAAGCTATTCAAGCTTCTTCTGTACAGGCAATTTGATTAACAGTATAAAGAATGTTTTTTTTAACCCCCAGGCTGTAGAATGATGTAGTGCAAGGATACAGAAGTGCCTCACATACCCTTCCACTGAGTGTAAATAGACTTTCATCATAATGTACAAGAGTTGTTTTCTCATAATTCTGCAGCTTGCAGCCTTCAGAGGCTCAAATTTGCAAATGTCTGTCAACTGAAAATGTAACGTGGCTCGGTGTGGTTTATAGTCATGAGCTTTTACATGGGGAAACCACAATTTTTTGCTTTCCCAGTTTACAGTGTTCATCCCAAAGGGTTTGAGCATTTGATTATTTATAGAAATAAATTAAACTGGGTTGTGTTCACTAATATTTAGGATGGCTGTTGGGGTGCATGGTCAGTTCATGTTGCCATTTATAACTCAACTCAACTTTTTGTTCGTTCTATATAAACACACACATGAAAAGGGTTTATTATTGTGTCTTGCAACTGTATTTATAACCTTTGAACTTTTCTCATTTTGTTGCAGTACGTCCCAAAATGTATTTTATTAGGATTTGATGTGATAGACCAACACAGATTAGTGAAGTGAAAGAAAATAAGACATGGCTTTGCATTGAAAATAAATAAAAACATTAATGTTTTGCATGTATTTGTATATATCTAAATTATCCCATCAAGTTTGGCTGAGAGCATCATGAAAAGTATCCCCACATCATCATGTTGCCACGACCACGTTTGACTTTGCAGATGTGTTTAGGGAGATGTAGAGTGGTACTTCTGTAGCAGTCCAAAACATTTAGTTTTGGTCATAGTTGACCAGAACACCTTTTCTGTGTGTTTGCTGTATTCTCTACACTTCTTATAAGTTAATTCACAACATCTAAGTTAAATGAAGCCCCTGGATGTATTTTAATGCTACGTCGGAAACACTCAATGTGCTTCAATGTGTGACATCATGACAAATCAATAACAAATCAGGGAACATATCAGGTTACAAGTTTTGTTTCATCCTAAGGGTATAATTTCCAAATGCCTGAAGGTGTCACACATACAGTACATCTGTTCCAATGGTTAAATGCTAATATAAACAGCATGGGAATGTCCATTCACCATACCGCTCAGGAACTGTGAGCTGTGAACTGTGGTGGTTCATCTCTGTTTCCGAGAGATGAAAGTGTTTTGGTGCAAAATGTGTGAATCCAGCAAAAAAGAAATTTTGAAGACGATGGCTGATGTTTTAGAGTGTCATTGTTCACAGTAAAACCTCTTGTGCAAACATAGCCCCAAAAGGTCACTCAGCAAGAAAGAACCCATTTCTCCAAAAGCAACGTAAAACAGTCAGATTACTATTTAAAATGCCCTCATTTTTGGGACATGCCCTGTGGCCTGATGAAACTAAAACTGAAGTGGTTGGCCATGATGACCACCGCTGCAGACGAAGGAAAAAGGGTAAAGCTTACAATGCTAAGAACACCATCCCAACTTTAAAGCACAGGAGTGGTAGCATCATGATGTAAAGGTTTACTGCAGTGGGAACTACTGCACTTCAAAAAATAGACTCAGGACAATCTCAAGACATCACCCATGAAGTTAAAGTTTGGTACAAAGGCATTTTCCAAATAAACAATGATATACCACCAAATTTGGTACAAAGTGTTTTGGAGAGGCAAATACAAAGCCCTAATATCAGCCTTATAGAAAATGTGTCGGCAGAGGTGAAAAAGTAAGATGCAAACAAGCCGGCCCATAAACCTGATTCAGTTACACCAGTTCTGACAGGAGGAATGGGCAAATATTAGAGGAAAGTATTGTGAGAAGCTTGTGGAAGCATACACCAAATGTTTGAACTCATACAGCTTATAAGAAAATCTACCAAATACTATATGAAGTTCTTAATTTAAAGAGAGTAAAACAAATCCCTAAAAAATTTAACTATGCCGAAATTCAGCAAATATGAATGATTTGGATAATCCTAACTGACCTCAAACAGGAAAGGTTTAGTCTGTTTTGGTATCGAACATTGAGAAAAATTTGTCTTTTTATGTAAATATCTGGGTTCATCTCTACATAAAACAGCTGGGAGGAAAATCAAGGTAAAGCTGTAACTGCCCTAAAAAAAGAAATACATTTATTAATTTTAAAGAAAAATAATCTAGTTTTACCGATAGTTAATGAAGTGCATGGTTGGATCCACTTCAACAGTAAATTAATTTTCTCTTTGATGCATTTGTTGGTTCATCATAAATAGGTTTGTTGGCAATTTTTCCAGCTTTTCTTTGAAGTAAGGAAGTGTTATATCTATGTCAGTGCTTTCAAGTAAGTTTTTACACAGAGCCACGTTAGAATCAGTGAATCCCAGTTAATTTTCACAGAATGTAAAGCAGCAACAACATCAGCAAACCCCCTGTGTCGCTTTTTAATTGCTGTGCTATTTTCAGTCTGATTGCACATAACACATGCAAACATGTACACAAATATGCATTGTGCAATTATCAGTGACTTTTGTAGGCTCATCAAATTTACAATGAGCCAGATGAAATTAGAAATTAGGTAGTTAATTAGTATCACATTAATAACAAAAAAGTCCCAAAGCTTTGCCAAGTAGAAATTTTAATTTGAATCGTGCTATTTCCTTGACTCTCATTTGCTCTTTTGTTGAGTTAACCCTTGGAAGCTTTTAAAAACAGCAGTTTTTTTCTTTCCAATAGTGGAATGTGAGAAATAGGTGTGAAAACCAGGATACCGTAATTTCTTTCCTGGATATTCTAAAGTTATGTTCTGTTTATTTTCTGATCCTTATGCCTGGTTCACACTGCAGAATCTTTATGTCAATTTGTGCCCCGATCTCCCCCTTCCGACATAGCCCGGTTATCGTGGCGGCTCTTAAAATAATCTTTTGAGATATTCCTGCTGTGTGTGGTGTGTTAAGAGTGATCTAGTCTGCTCGGAAGGACGTAGGGATCGTTCCGGGGATATTCAATATGTTGGACTGCCTTGGCCCGATATACTACCGTGTGGGGTGTTCTCCAACGACAAACGAGCATGCAGCCTGTTGAATAAGACGTGCAGCTAATCAGAAAGCGAGGTGACAGAATCACAGAAGGGAATTACTTTGAACTCACGTTTGATCTCGAGAGGGTTTGTGAGATTTCTGTCTGATACTTGAATGTTTGTGAGTGAAATCTGTTCATGTGTGATGTGTTGTGCTTGCCATGTGGTTAGACACCACACACCATAGGACCAAACCTGTTATATCTATAATTTTATTGTCATGTGTGGGGTTTCTCAGGTTTTAAAAGTCACCCAACAGTTTAGAAACCCTGCTGTGTGAACCAGGCATTAGTTTGCTCAGTATGTATCCTCTATGCCTTTGTTTCATGCTCTTCCACAGCCTCTTCCTCACCTGTTCATGTAGTCACCTGTGTAGTTTTCAGAAATCAAACTTCTTGACTCACTTTAGTCCTGTTAGTACTGACTGACTAACACTTTATAACCCAGGTGCACCCATCTACAGATGACTACGATAAGCCACAACCCTCAAATTGTCTTAATTTGCTTTCTTAACTAGTGACAATGAGTTCACTGCACCCCAGGGGCCTCCACAGTCACCAGATCTAAATCCAACAGAACACCTTAGAAATTTGGAGGAACAAGAGCTGATTTTGATACCTTGTTGAAAATATGTCATTAAGAATAAATGCAGTTCTGATGGCAAAACGTACCAACCTGGTACTAGCAAAGTGTGACCTAGTAAAGTGGCTGGTCTGCGTGTAACTATGTAGTCACTATGCAGTTTGAGTTTATGGTCATCTATTATGCAAAGTCATAGAAACCTGCAGAGGTGAGGAGTCTGTGACAACGTTTGGCTAACTGACATTTTAAACACACCTTCTTTCGTACATAGGCACATGTTCAGTGCACAAATTGTTCAAACTTTGACACCGCTTCCAACTGTTCAGCTGAACAATTTAGGGACTCATCTTGTACAGTGTACATGAATACAGAACTTCCAAGGTCTGTGTGTGAGTGTATGAACAGGACATTCTTCTTCTTGTATAAACCTTCTTCTGCTGGATGAGCCAACAAAGCAGGGTGTGGCAGTCGCTCTCACATCCACTATGTGCATAACTCTAAAATGTGTGTGAGATTATGCGTGTGCATTAATGGCTGTGGTTAAAGTGCTGAGAAAGGCTTGTCCTCTGACCCTGCTAAGTATGACACAACCGTCGACCACAAGGCCGTGGAACGGTAGTTTAATGCGTCTGCATGTGCTGTTTGTGTGTAGGTAAGAGCATCACCAGGAACAGTCGTGATAGTTCAAACCGTCTACATATCCCATCTATCAGCCGGCAGACTATTCATTTCATTTTCTTCTGTTCAAAAAAGCTAGAGAACAGACGGGAACTATTTCTGTTCATCAAAACTTTTCTGCAGCTGTAAGCACACATCATCCTGAGCTGCACACTTTGATTTCCATCTGTGTAACAAAGTGGTTTGACATTTTCATGTTAAGAGAAGAAATAATAACAAAAAAAAGACATCATTTGTACAAGGGTATATTTTGCCTTTAAATTTGTATCCATTGTTCATAGTTTATAGTGTTTTCAAAATGGTGCAGATTCTGGCTTTTTACATTGAGTTGATGCTTGATTGTTCTTCACGTCTTTAGCCTCAAGGACACACTGTCCTTGATTATCAGAGAGAGTTTAATGTTTGGATTCCTCAGACCACAGAACAATTTTCCACTGTGCATAACAGCAGTATTTCAAAAAATTGGAAACATATTTTTTGCCTGCATGGAGGAGTTGCTTTTGCATTTTAAGTTGCATTTTCTGACACTTGTTTTCAAAGGGTTTTCATGTAAAAACACTGACTTGTTTTCAAAGCAGTTTAAAATTTTCCGCACAGAAAAAAAACCGTTTCCCATCTTTAGTTATGAAAGCGGCAGTATCTCTAGGCTCATTTATAAATCAAGATATTTATTTATATGATGTTTTACCATGTCTTCTTTGATAACTTTTGTTTCTGATAACATCTATTCCATTCTTTTCTTGCCCTTCTCAGGAGCATTTCCTAATAAGATTATATTTTTTCGCAAAGCAAAACATTCCTGAGTTTCATTTTGTAATAATGAACGTTATTCTACAAAGCAAACAAAGCTGTACCTATTACCAGTTTACAGTATTTAATCAATTGATCAAACATGATGGTGACAAATTAAATTTTAATTACCAGCTTTAATAATGTGCAGGTCCCATTTGAACCACAGGGAGTGCATTCTGGTTGGGTGTGTAACTGTGCAGACAATTGTTTATGGGCATGTGAGATTACCATCTCCTTTTATATTAAAATTAGGATACTAATGTTCCTTGCAGAACTTTACATTCTTACAAAATGATCAATGATTTACAGTCCCAAAAGTATCCACACCACTTTTTACATTTTATCATATTACAACCACAAACTTGTATTTGGTACTTTTATTTTACAAAGCTAATTGTAAAGTTGAAGGTTAATTCTACTAGGTTTTCATTTTTTCACAAATCAAAAATTAAAAAATTGAGTCTTGAATATATATTATGTCACTTTACTAAGATCCCCCTGAATAAAATGCGAAGCAACCAGCTGACTCCACAAGTCATCTAATTATTGTATGGTGTACAAAGGTGTGATTCAATCTCAGTATAAGTCCAGCTGTTTTGTTAGATGTTTGATAGAGGTTTGTTAGAGAACATTAGTGAACAAAAAGCATTATTATGAAGACCAAGGGCCACAGCAGATAGGTCATGGAGAAAGTTTTGGAGAGGTTTAAAGCAGAGTTCGATAATAAAACAATATCCCACGCTTTAAACATACCACTGTTGATTCCATCATCTGATAATGGAAGGAGAACACGACATAATACCCGAAGTTTCATGGTGAGTGGTGAGATGCTGCAGACATCCACAACTCAGGTGGGATAATCTGTTATCAACTATTAGTCATGGACTCCACAAATCCCTCCCTAACAGAAGAGTGGCAAAGCAAAGCCATTTTTGAAACCATAAGACGTCCTGTTTGCAGTTTTCTTTTACACCATTAAGGAGACACGGCAAACATGTGGAAGAATGGATGATGAGACTAAAAGTAAACTTATTAGCCTACGTACAAAACACTGTGTGGTAGAAAAGTAACATTCCACATCACCTTGAACACACCACCCCCTTGTGAAACATGGTTCTGGAAGCATCATGATGTGGGAATGCCTTTCTTCAGTCTCTAGTTGTGCAAAGCTGGCAGAGACACACCTCAAAAGACTTGGAGCTGCAATTACACTAATTAAAATCTTAACTTATACCATTTTCAGAGTTGTATTTGTAAGAAGATAAAAACCATGTATCCTTTTCTCAATCTTCAAAATTATGCACTACTTTGTGTTGTATCACACAAAATCCCAATAAAATGCATTGAGGTCTGTGGTTGCAAGGAAACAATGTGTGAAAAAGCTGATGGCATCTTTATACATATGCAAGTGTTGGGACCACAGCCATGGGTGAAAGGCCAGTACGAACCTTTCTGGAACTTTCAAAGTAAATCGCATTAGCCTACTTCCAGCACAGCCAGAAACGGGGAATAACAGCGGACTTCCCGTGACGTCACTGTCTGAATAAAAACCCCGCTTTTGCAACAAACAGACCTCTTCCACGCAGGTCCCCAAAGGAACTGGACGGAGGGACGCAGCGCGCTAATGTCTCTTTGCTGGCAAACAGACATAACTCTTCAAACTGCATGCAAGAGTGTCATACGATCACGCGATCTTATGCACTAAGTTAAGTAGGAATGAATTGCTGTTTGTGTATCAGGTATTCATTCATGAACGGGATAATTAAGGTACAAGTGTTGCTTGACTTTTCTCTCTGAGGTCGACAGAAGCAAACTGTGTTCCAGAGAGTTCCCAGCAGAGACCCTGTCTCTACAACGCCGAGTGGAGCAGTTTTCCCGGTCTGAAGGAAGGACAACAGGACCACATCACCGTGGTTACAGCAGTAACGTGCAGTTTGGTCGGCCGACAGAACGAGCCACCCCACTCCACAGCTACGGAGGTTAGCAAGTTAACCCTTTGTTCACTGTGGATGCTTTCTTCAACTTCGTCGCCCCGGACAACTTTTCCTCAGCACGGTTCATGTAAGAGGTTGTGTTTTGGGCATAGAGAAGTAGTTTAATATAAACATTTTTCGTTTTATGAAGTTTGGTTTCGTTTATGTTGAAAACTCAGCCATCTTAGTGGTAGCAGATTATCTGCTCAGCACATGTGCTCAGTTTGTATGCTCTGTGTTTGTGTTTTTTTTTTTAAGTTAAGACAAACTTTATTTAAAAGGTGATTTTAAACACAGAAGATTGGCCATAACGTGCCATCCATGCATATGCATTTTAACCCATTTATTAATGGTGTTTTAAAGGTATGTGTTTCAGTCTGATAATAAGCTATAAGCTTCTTTTGCTAGCTTCAACCGCTAACAGCTAAGAACACGTGCTTGCCTGCTAAAGATCATTTACCCAAAAGGTTGTTACTTTTCAATCTAGTAAAATAATATTTCCCTAAATATTATTTTACTAAACTTGATAACTAAGTAACACAATTAAGCCCATTTCTTAAAGATTTGGTTCTTATTCAAAATAATATTTAGGGAAATATTATTTTAATACATAAAGGCAGCTAATTAAACACCATTGAGAATTAGTCATCCAGAAGGTTGGTTTTATTCAGCAAATCATTCTTTAAAATATTATTTTATTAAAATAATGTTTTATCTGATCTTGCATTGTGAATGGTTGTCTAAAGGTATACCAATTATTGCCTAAGTTGGTTCCAAGACTAACTTAACTTTATTAAAACCTTTTAAAACCTTGTCCGCGATTTTAGATTTCCTTTTTGTGAGAAAAAATAACTGAAATCAAGGTCACAGAGATGAAGGAATTCAGGACTGATTATTTGAAGGGATTTACTAAAACTTACACACTAAAAAAACAATAAGAGAATTATTTATTGCGCTGAGAAAAAAAACAGAAATCCTAATCCAGATTCTTCAAGATAATACTTGGTTTTCAAACATAAACATTGCATGGTAATGTTGCATCACTCTTTTGGTTATGGTTTTCAACCACCTTTGATCAACTTGTTTATATTGTACATAGCCCATTAGTCTTTGTTATTCTTTAATTCTGCTTGGTAGTTTAGTTGGATTGTTTTAGCATAGTAAAGAGTTTGTTGATTGAAGTATATTTGACGAGTTGACTTATTTTTGTAAAGAAATTCTTGTATTTTAAGAAATTGTGTGCATCCCATGTGTGTGCAGAGTTTTGCTGTTCAATAATGTCAGATCTTTGCTCATCCTTTTCAATTTTGTCCTAATGCCACTGCCTTTTTGGGCTGGTATTCACAGGACAACCCTTAACAGACTGAAATATTATTTGATAAAATATTAAAGTTTTAATATTAAATATTATATTCATAATATTAAATATTATATTCATATTCATAATCCCAACACAAGCAACTGTAGGTTAATCTGTTAGTTGCTTTAATTTTAATGGATGATCTCTGCATGCAGAGTGGGATTTTAGAACCAATTGTGTGCGTGGCTGTGGATGCGTTGCTTACATCCCAGCCTCCCACAGCACTGGAGAGCATTTTCTGCCCTAATAATAATTCTCCATCATCTGGGTTTCCCTTAGTAATGACACAGACTGTAGCTGCCAAGGAGGCAACTCCCAAACCCTCCCAATGTTGTCTGTTTCATAAATTAGGTAGATTTCAGTGATTTATTTAGGAAAAACACACTGAAGACAGCTTACTTAACATGTGCCATCGCACATAAAATCTGTAGTTTGACAAAAGGAAAAATGCACAGATGGCTCTTTCAGTTACATTAAAATCAGGACTTGTATCATGCACTCTATTTAACTCTCACAAAATCCATACCCACTCTTGTAAACACAAGGACACACTAATGTCAGTCATTAGTGTCATCTTCCACATCCTGTCACTGCAGTTATCACATTTCACACACAATCACAAGTGTGAGTAACTGCTATTCCCAAACAGAGACACCCTGTGCACTCTGAGACATATTGTCACACAGCCTTGTGATTGACAGACCGTTTTCTGTCATCCAGAGAGGCTTAGACACGTGGGAGAAAAACTGTTCTCCCGCCTTCTCAGTTCCTAACCCCATCCCTCATCTCCTGCTAGTCTTTTTATCCGTCTCAGTCCTTTCCTCTCAGCAGTGTGTGTTTGTGTTTGAGTGTGTGAATGCTCGCCTTCTGCAGCTCCCAGCTTTTCATTGAAATGTTATTTAGCCAGCCAATTAGGTGCAGGGAACAGCAGGTGAGCCCTGAGCTCTATCCAATCAATGGACTTAATCCTCCCTAATCAACCGATTGAGATTCTATTATCGACAACTAAATCGCACATGTACACAAGCATATGCATCTTTACCGGATATGCAGGAATGAGGTGTTATTCTACAGTTTTTGGGAGGATTGAACATAAAATCACTTAAACCTAAAAATAAGTCATTCTGTGATTGATATTTTAAACGATACATGACAAAAAGTTTCATTATTTCTTAACAAGCTCAATTTGCCATAACAACACCCGCCTCCTCACTGCTCCCCTGTGGTGGCTGAAGGATACAGCACTTTAAGCTAACTGTAGCTTCAATCCCAAATGTAAAACAGACAAAATGTTGGCTATAAAAGTGGTTACATATACATATACACAGACAAAAGATAACACAACGAAAATTGAATTGTAACCGCCTATCTGCAAGTCAGAATTTCACTTCAGCACAGCTAGCTGATGCAAGAAGATAGAAAAGTAACTGTTCAAACTTCTAACGCCTTTTTGCACCAAATGTCAGGAAGTTCAAAATCTGTACTATCATATTATGCTTACTAAAGAAATTGCTTTAATATTGGCCTTTTACAACGTTGGTCTCTTCAGCAAAGAGTCAATGTCCAGAATGTCAAGAAATATCTGTGCCAGACTGGCTTAGCTGATGATCAATTTGTGCGTTTGCCAGGGCAAAGGAAGCCAATAGTGGATCTTTATTTAACTAAAGGAGGATGCAATAGTATGATAGGAATATAAAAACATATGAGTATGTTTTTCTCTATTTTGGTTGGAGAGTTGAAAGGGTAAATACAACCACCAGCCCTCCCCCACCGACCCACCTGCACCCAAATGAACACACACATTTTTTACTCTTTCACTTAAATCCACTCTAAAGCAAAAGGAAAACTTAACATAAATGATTTATAATTGCATACTCACCCTGACATTTCGTAAGAGTCTTTTTTGCATTGCAAATGTAGCTTTCTTTTTTAAAACCTTGTCCACGATTTTAGATTTCGTTTTTGTGAGAAAAAATTGCTGAAATCAAGGTCACAGAGATGAAGTAATTCAGGACTGATTATTTAAAGGGATTTACTAAAAATTACACACTAAAAAGCAATAACAGAATTATTTATTGCACTGAGAAAAAAAACCAGAAATCCTAATAATTAACATGGACATTTTCTTTCTATACCTTAAATTTCTTTCCCTCCCTTCCTCTGTTCCTCGTTCACACACATTGCATTCTGTAGCAACCGCAATGAATACATTTATTGAGATTTATTTTAATCCGGCATATCTCAAACAAAGAAAATGATTGTTTGCTCTGAGCAAAAAAATTTGGAAGGCAGCGGTAAAAGATATAAGCAGACAGAAAAGGAGAGAGAGAGTGAGAGGCAGGGAATTAAATAAGACCTAGAAAAACAAAAGCTGTACAGTAACAAGGACATTTCAGTATGCAGACACGCATGGAAAGTGTGAGTAATTGGAAAAAAAAGAGTTTGTATTTTAAGTATGTCACTTATTTATGCCCTGGGAAAAGAAGGAAACTGAAGGAAGATTGAGGATGTGATGTTTTTTTGCTTTCACTGGGAGGCTAAGAGAGAATAATTAACATCCTCTGACCTCCATTATTGACCGATATGGTGCTTTAGATTCACATTATTTTGGTCAAAGTAGTTCCTTGCTATGTAAGGGACAATACTGGTTTATTTTAAATACCTTGTTATACACAATTGTACAGCAGAATCTCATAAATGAAAAATCCTGAAATAAAACCAGTTTGGTGATATATTATACAGGAAAGCCTTTTAATGTATTACACTGTTCCAGGTAAGGCTTCCTTCTCTAATGAAAAGCTGACTCCATGCAGAGACCACAGGTGTGCACACTACTCAGATATTTATGTGAATAGTTAGACCAACATGTAATTGAGGCCAGACTGAGTTTACGTATACCTGTAAGGCTGCAGCTCAACTATACCTTAGACCTGGTGTGCGCAATGCTTGTGCAAAGAATTTGGCTCATTTTAAAGGATGTGTTATTAATGATAGCAGGCAAGGTAATGTAAATGCACTGTACATGACAAAACAATAAATCTCAGACTTACATGAATGGTTTAAACTGTCATGATGTTGCGACTCACTTATTTACCAAAAGCCACGACCATTTTTATTCACAAAGTGGCTCCCTTCGCAATTTTGTGACATTCATTTTATTTCCATTTGTTAAAATTTTTTTTGTCCCTGCATGGATACGTATTTCTCCAGACCAAGTCTCACACACATGTACTCACCTTAGCATATATTTATACTTAACTTCTTCAGACACTGCATTTAACTGGAATAGACACAATATAACCCCGCCTTGAACTGGTTTGAGTGCTCGAATTATCCTAGAGGCTACGTTGTCTGGTGCTTAAATGCCCCTGGTAGGGTCTCCCATGGCAAACAGGCACTGGGTGACAGGTCAGACAAAGAGCAGTTCAAGACACCTTCATGAGGACCACACAATCGAAGCACGTTACGTCGCCCGGTACAGCGGAGCCAGGG
The DNA here is from genome assembly GCF_021462225.1 of Girardinichthys multiradiatus. Lineage (NCBI taxonomy): Eukaryota > Metazoa > Chordata > Actinopteri > Cyprinodontiformes > Goodeidae > Girardinichthys > Girardinichthys multiradiatus. The sequence goes on along the minus strand of NC_061798.1, from coordinate 39,733,593 downwards.
TCCCACTCTGGTGCCAGGCCTGGGGTAGGGACTCGTCGGAGAGTGCCTGGTGGCTGGGCTGCTTCTCACGGGACTCGGCCGGGCCAAGCCCGAACGAGAGATGCAAGACTATCCCCCAGTGGGCCCACCAGCTGCAGGGGGAACCATGAGAGACCGGTGCAAACAGGATCGGGCAGCGGACAAAGGTGAAGACGTCAGCCGCCCGATCTCCGGATGCTGAGGCTGGCTCTAGGGATGTGGAATGTCACGTCGCTGGGGGGGAAGGAGCCTGAGCTTGTGTAGGAGGTTGTGAGATGTCGACTAGAAATAGTCAGGCTCACCTCCACGCACGGCATGGGCTCTGGAACCCACCTCCTTGAGAGAGGCTGGACTCTCTTCTACTCTAGAGTGGCTGGCGGGGAGAGGCAGCGAGCTGGGGTGGGTTTGCTTGTTGACCCCCGGCTCAGCCTTCTCGTGTTGGGGTTTACCCCAGTGGATGAGAAGGTCGCATCCCTATGCCTTCAGGTTGGGGACAGGCCTCTTGACTATCTTTTCAGCCTATGGACCAAGCGGTAGTGCGGAGTACCCGGCCTTCTTGGCATCCCTGTCAGGGTGCTACATAGTGCCCCTCCTGGGGACTCCATTATTCTGCTGAGGGACTTCAACGCCCATGTGGGAAATGACAGTGACACCCGGAGAGGCGTGATCGGGAGGAATGGCCTCCCCGATCTGAATCCAAGTGGTGTTTTATTATTGGACTTATGTTCAAGCATAAGGGTGTTCATCAGTGCACTTGGCTCCAGGACACCTTAGGCAGGAGGTCGATGATCGACTTTGTTGTTGTGTCTTCACACCTTTGGCTGCATGTTTTGGAAACACGGGGGAAGAGAGGGGCTGAGCTGTCCACTGATCACCACCTGGTGGTGAGTTGGATACACTGGAAGAGGAGAAAGCCGGACAGACTTGGCAGGCCCAAGCGCATTGTGAGGGTATGCTGGGAACGTCTGGCAGAGCCCTCGGGTAGGGATGTATTCAACTCCCACCTCCGGAAGACCTTTGATCAGATTCCGGGGGAAGTTGAAGACATAGAGTCCGAATGGACCATGTTCTCCGCAACCATTGTTGATGCTGTGGCGGTAAGATCTGCGGTTCCTGTTGCCGCGGCAATCCCTGAACCTGTTGGTGGACACTGGCAGTAAGGGATGCTGTCAAGCTGAAGAGGGAGTCCTATCGGCTGTGGTTGGCTTGTGGGACTCCTTACGCGGCTGAGGGGTACCGTGAGGCTCTGCGTGCTGCGGCCCGGGCTGTGGCAGAGGCAGAGGAAAAAACTCGGGCCTGGGAGGAGTTCGTTGAGACCCTGGAGAAGGAATACCAGTTGGCCTCGAAGCGATTCTGACAAACCGTCTGCCGCCTCAGGAGGGGGAAGCAGTTATTTGCCAACACTGTTTACAGTGGGAGTGGGGAGCATTTGACCTCGACTAGGGACTTTATTGGGCAGTGGAAGGAGTAATTTGAGGATCTCCTCAATCCTGCCGTCACGCAGGCCGTGGAACAGTGAACCAGCTCTACACCCTCTGCAGGGTACTCGAGGGTTCATGGGAGTTTGCCCAACCGGTCCACATATGTTTTGTGGACCTGGAGAAGGCATTCGACTGTGTCCCTCGTGGTGCCCTGTGGGGATTGCTCCAGGAGTACGGAGTCGGGGGCCCTTTATTAGGGTCCATCCAGTCTCTGTACAAGCAGAGCAGGAGTTTGTTCCATATTGCCGGCACTAAGTCGGACCTAATCCTAGTGCATGTTGGACTCCCTTATAGGTTGGCTTTAGTTATTGTTTACTTTTGGTTTGCACATATTCTAGTTCTCACGTTCTCTGTTTCCTTTCTAGTTACTTCAGTCAGTGTTGGTTTAGGTTTTGTTTATTTTACAGGTCAAGGTTTTCTTTATGGGTTCTTTGTTAATTATTAGGTTGTAGTTTTTCTTCAATTCCCTCGGGTTTCTCAGTTTACTTTAGTTAATGATTTTTCCTAGGTTCTTATGTTTCTTTGGTTATTTATCTTTGTCCATAGCTTCATTTAGATCTGTTCCCTGATTCTTGTTTATTCAGTCCTTTACTTAGAGTTTTGTTTTGTAGTCATGTTCCCCCCTGGATTTCTGTTATAGTTTAACTCTCGTGTTCCCCTTTGTTTCATAGCCTGGTCATCTTAGCTATTATTCTTACTCACTCAGTTCCCTGCAGCCTGGTTCACACCTGTTGTCCATTCTCATCTGATTACTTGCCTCAGTGTCTCATTGGTTCATACCTCACTCCCCTCTGTTGGCTCTCTGGTTCTCATTGTGCTTCACTGGTTCCTTCCGTTCACAACCTCTGATTAAGTTCAGTTTTTGCTACGCTCATGAAGTGAGTACTCAAGTAAGTTTTGGATTTGTCTCATGCTTGTACCTGCAGTGATTTTGCTACGTTTTTGCTACGCTTGGAAAACCTTGAATAAAGATTAAGACTTTTACAGCATGCTGCTGCCAAGCTCTTGTCTGTGCTTTGGTCAACCTAAACCTCAGAACGCAACAGGTGAGTAAAAAGATCCATGAAGCAGGTACAAAATGACATGGTTTTATACAAAACCTCACAGGACAGAGTTCTGTACATTAAAGACCCTGAAACAATTCAAAATTTTAAATTAAATAGAGGATGAAATCACCAGCATCCATCAATGGCACCTAACAAGGAACTCTCCTTTTTTAACAATGTTACCACTGACATGACTGAAGAAATGAACCAGGGCTGTATCAACAGATTAAGATGTATTGGTAAAGTAACAAACCTTTTATAAATGAAAGATGAATCCTGGATAGTTCACAGAGCAAAGTGCTACTTTTACATTGTTTGAACTGCACAATCTATTGAATCATAATCTTCATCACAACATCAGTGTGCACAATATCGAAAAGACAGCCACTGCTTGAATGCAATATTTGAGGATATTAGTGTATATTTCATGTGTCATGCAGTCACGCTTTGCATATTTCTCATTTAACTGGCCAGTTGCCTGAACTTTCCTTAAACCCGTGTTTAAATAATGCATATGTTTAGTGGCTGAGACACCCAAACTCACAGAGTCTTGTGGACATTGTTAGTAAAGAAAGAAAATAATCAGAAGACTCTGGGCCAGTCGTACTCAAAATTGAGCAGACCTTGATCTAGCCAAAATATTAAGAAATTAAGGGTGGCTTAAGACTCTGGGTAGATGGTATGTCTAGGTTGCTGGATCTTTAAATTAAGAAATAAATATTTATATTCTACACCTTTAGATAGAAAGAAAAACAGATGGTTATTTAGGTATGATTAATGGGCACTGGCCCTTAACGTATGCATATCATGACATCTGAACTGCTTCTTTTCCTGTTTTCTAATTGATCCCAAATGATCTTGCAAATAATTCATTGTGTCTTGCATAAAAACCTTTATGTCAAGCAAAATAAACAAAACTGCTCATCATTTTATTGCTTTATGAAGTCACCTACGGAAAAGGTTAAATGATCAAAAGCTAAAGACAGACAACACTAACTGTCTTGCTGCATCCGCTCATGTATCGGTCCTTAATCCTCAGTCTTTCCTCAACACATCACCATCAGTCACTTTTCATTCATTTCGGTCACGGAGCCCTCCAGCATTGCTAACATCCAGTTTTTTCTGTTACCACGGCAGTCTTGTATTTGTACACATCCTATGGTTCTGTGACTGCTTGTGGTTTCATTATGTAAGTCCTTGAAATGTGTCACTTTCTTTGAATTGTGTTTGAGTGGAGGTCGTGAGGTCTCCATTACAATTAAACAGAGCCGTACAAACTGAGACTGGGAAACACGTCTTTACATCTGTCTTAATTGATATACACTCAAGCATAAAGTAGCTTCACTGCCAGCTATGCACTTTGTACTGTGCTGCATGCTTGAGTGTGTGCACGACAATCCCCAAAGAAGGGTATATGTGTATAAAACAAGGTTGGATCAAGTTTTTTTATGGTTTTTATCTCAGTTTTGTTTCATTACATTACAGGGTTTAGTTTATTTTTGAGTAAATAAAAAAAAACTATCAAATTATAAAAAACAATATTTTTTCTATTTAAAACATATCTCTTTTTGGGGTCACAAGTACTTTCTAATTGATGATTGATGTCCACGTAGTAAAAAGTTCAGACAGCACTGTTGTAAACAAACATCTTCGCATGAACTTGACTATTGAAGATCATTTATTTCTTCAGTAGATTATTTTTTTGATGAATTATGTAGATACAAATTTATACAAATCCTCAAATCCTAAAAACATAGCTTCAATAAATTTGTTCTCAAATGTTTATATAACATCTTGTTACCACTTCTGGAGGTTCTGATCACATTTGGGGCCTGTCGGCTACTAAAAAATATGACTTTTTAATTTATACATGGGTGCTAAGGACTCCTTTTTGTATTCTCAGGCACAAAACCAAAGCTGTAAAAGTACGAAGCGGCAAAGAGGAGAATTGACCGGCACCTCCCTTTATGGCACAGCAGAGAAACTGCTCTTCAATCAGGTTTCCTAACTTTAGTTTACACCTTTGTCCAAGCTACAACATTTGGCAAATGTTTAGCACTCATGCTGAGAAACGTTGATGAATGTGGTTTAAAAGGTCTGAATAAGAAACCAAAACATCCATTAAAAAATTTACATCTACTTACTGTGTTTCTTGGTTTGTTCCACTGAAGAATTGACATCAACACGGACGTTGAATTAACAGGGTCAGGGATTGGTCCACTCTGGGATGTGTCTGAAAAAATAATACAAAACATTTACTTATTTAAATCTGTTATGCATAAATCTTAATCAAACCTCCCAATACCAGCACATGGTAGTTGGACTCCACTCTACATATGAAACAAATTAAATGTATTATTTGAAAGTGATTTTTCAAGGTGTGAAATAGTTTAAGAAAAAAACAAAAACCTTCAATAGCAAAAACATGGTGATCCTTAAACGGGAATATGCTGCTGCCACATATTCTGTTTTAAAAAGCAACATAACCAGTGAAAGTACCAAACAAACATTCAGTTGTTGCTTTCTTTTTCTTTTTGCTAGAACATTTCTGTGATGCAAGAACGTATTTACCTCTACTGCGCTGAAAAAGACCAAGTCTCTTTCAACTATTGGTCACAATTAATGCTTCTTTTGTCACCTGGCCACTCTATCACCCTTTTCACCTTCTCCTATTCATACCCAGCTGCCTCCTCATCACAATAGGGACCATAAGCTTAGAAGAATGGGGGCTCACTTCAATCAAACCACAAGGATTCATACAAAACGACCCTTACACCAGAAACCATTCTGTCCTCTCTCTTTCTCTTAGCTGCAGAACAAACCATAAAGGTTTTGGGCCTCCTTTAGCTCAGGATGGATGAGTTGTGTTAGCAGAGAAAGCAAAAAAGGGCCATGAGGTAGAGCAGAGAGAAAGGAGAGGTGAGAAGAGAAGAGAAGAGAAGAGAAAAGAAGAGAAGAGAAGAGAAGAGAAGAGAAGAGAAGAGAAGAGAAGAGAAGAGAAGAGAAGAGAAGAGAAGAGAAGAGAAGAGAAGAGAAGAGAAGAGAAGAGAAGAGAAGAGAAGAGAAGAGAAGAGAAGAGAAGAGAAGAGAATGAAGTAGTGGGATCTCTTACGGCCTAAAATAAGGATTTGATTGCAGTTAGTTTTGTGCTCCTTGTCACGCCATGGTGTTGGAGGTGTGTGTGGTGACACGCTCAGATGATGGATAAGACGCTGGTGATCAGAGATTATCAGAGCATCACATTAGGCATGAAACTGGGGCAATGAACTGTCTTCAATGAGAGAGTTAGAACATAAAATGCCTTTCAAAGGTATTCACACCATTTTAACCACATTTATTCATTCCACAACCACAACCTTTTATCTATTTTATTGGGATTTTATGTGATAAATAGCTCATATTTGTGAAGTGGAAGGAAAATTAAATGTGATTTTAAATTTTTGTTTGACAAATAAATATGTGAAAAGTGTGTCATGGATATGTATTCAGTGCCTTTACTCTGTTATCCCTAAAAAGAAATCCAGTACAACCAATTACCAAATGAAAAGGTTCAATACAATTAATACAATTTCTTTTTGTACAAACAGGTTAAACAGTGTGGCTTTCATAAAATTATCTCAGTTTCTTATATACAATCTATGTAAGATATAGGCTACGGTACTTGGCTACAGATGAAGATGGAAATCCTACAAAATATGCATATACTGTCAAACTGAACACCCTTGCTGACCAAGGGTCTTGTAGCGTGCCTCGTTTCCATGGGGACTTGAATATTTTGGGATGTAGATGAGCACAGGCAGTGCTTAGGACAGATGGGGTGTAGTTGAGATGCCTAATTTTCAGATTTTAAATTTGCATAATGTGTGCCTCAAGCCAATGAGAGCACCTGGTAAAATTATAAGGCAGACAAGTGAGATGGTACAGCACTTTTTACACTTACCTTATATTATCAGGGACAATTAGGTGAGAAAAAATGTTAGGTACTAGTTTTTACACTGTAATACTGATTGTTTTTTATATGTAAAAAACAGCTATCATCCAACAAAGTGCTTTCAGTAGTTATACTTTAATAAATAATTAAATACTTTGAGCAACCAATGTTAAATTAGAAAAAAAACAAAGAACACAGGAGGCACATGCTATGAAGGATTTTTAGTTTTATTTCGATATTGCATATGGGCATAGCCTTGGTTTGCATGACCTCTCTAGTGTGTCATTGTCCACAATTGTATTCTTCACACCATGAAACAAGACATGTGAACTTCCTAATTTTATTTGTAGCTCTTTAAGTTCAATTCAGAGCCTGTCTTGTTGTTTTAGAATACAGTTTACAGCCACAAAATCAAAAAATCCTTACTTTGTGGCAAATTACCATATCTATTTCAAAACTGGGGGAACAAAGAAGAGCCACAGACTATTAAAAAGATAAGAAAACTCAGAAAACTGAGTCCTACATTTCAACTCTACAGTCTCAACTCAAACAGCAAAAGGTGAGGTGTATATTATTATGGATGCTTGATCACATTAAGGTATGACATCTCTGCACTATGAACCAAATTCTGAGATCAGTCATTTTTACAGGTGGTGCCCAAGAAACAATAAAATATAATTAGACTAGATTTGTCTTTAATTTAAAACTATATCAGTTATGTTTTCTGTAGCTGCTGGAAATTCTTTCAAAATATTTAAAGGTAGATACAGTGGAAGTGGTTTGTGTTTTTGACTCCTTAGTCACACTTAAAGGCCAATCATTAAGGTTAGTTCTTTAGCTGAAGCTGCACAAATGAAGGCAATTAAGATTAGATCACCCCAGAACTCCACTTTGTCTGTGCTTTGTGACTGATTTTATGAAACACTGTCTGGGCATCAAATGTCTTCTCTCCAAACTGTTTGACAGAAACAAATAGCACTCAACAACCCTTCAAGAGACACTACAGTGGCCATCTTGACTGTTGAAAATGACACACATAGAAAACCAAACTCAGACCAGTGCACTAGCAATTGATAAAGTCACACTAACCATGAAGTTTTATAGATACAGTCGCATAAACAATTATTTTCCCCTTTACAAATTTATTTTGGCTTTGAATGTTTGTGATTTTAAATGTTTCAGATCATCAGGCAGGTTTCAATACCAGTTCAGGGAGTCCATGGAAGGACTACCTGTTGGCCTCGATGCGATTCTGGCAAACCGTCCGGCGCTTTAGGAGGGGGAAGCAGTCCTTTGCCAACACTGTTTACAGTGGGGGTGGGGAGCTGCTGACCTCTACTGGGGACATTATCGGGCAGTGGAAGGAGTACTTCGAGGATCTCCTCAATCTTGCCGTTCCCTGTTGGAAGCAGAGACTGGAGACATGCGGTTGGATTCTTTCATCATCCAGGCTGAAGTGGTTAAAAAGTTCCATGGTGGCAGGGTTTCGGGGGTGGATAAGATCCGCCCCGTACCTCAAGTCTCTGGATATAGGGTGTTGGAGAGGAGAGTCCGGCCGATAGTCGAACCTTGGCTTCAGGAGAACCCGTGTGGTTTTCATCCTGGCCGTGGAACACTGGACCAGCTCTACACCCTCTACAGGGTACTCGAGGGTTCATGGGAGTTCACATGTGTTTTGTAGACCTGGAGAAGGCATTCAACCGTGTCCCTCATGTTGCCCTGTGGAGGACGCTCCAGGAGTATGGAGTCGGGGGCCCTTTATTAGGGGCCATCCGGTCTCTGTACAAGCAGAGGAGGAGTTTGGTCCGCATCGCCGGCACTAAGTCAGACCTGTTCCCGGAGCATGTTGGACTCCGACAGGGTTGCCCTTTGTCACCGGTCCTGTTCATAACTTTTATGGACAGGATTTTTAGGAGCAACTAAGGACCGGAGGGGGTCTGGTTTGGGGACCAGTGGGTTTCGACTCTTCTTTTTGCAGATGACGTGGTCCTGCTGGCCCCCTCTAGCCAAGACCTACAGCATGGATTGGGGCGGTTCTCGGCCGACTGTGAAGCAGCTGGGATGAAGATCAGCTCCTCCAAGTCCGAGGCCATGGTTCTCAAACCGGAAAAGGGTGGCTTGTCCTCTTCAGGTTGGAGGGTAGTTCCTGCCTCAAGTGGAGGACTTTAAGTATCTTGGGTTCTTGTTAACAAGTGACAGGAGAATGGAGCGGGAGATCGACAGACGGATCGGTGTGGCTGCCGCAGTAATGGGGACGCTGTGCTGGTCCATTGTGGTGAAGAGACAGCTGAGCCGAAAAGCGAAGCTCACGATTTACCGGTCGGTCTATGTTCCTACCCTCACCTATGGCCATGAACTTTGGGTCATGACCGAAAGAACAAGATCCCGGATACAAACGGCTGAAATGAGCTTCCTCCGTAGGGTGGCCGGGCACTCCATTAGAGATAGGGTGAGCAGCTTGGCCATCCGGGAGGGGCGCGGAGTTGAGCCGCTGCTGCTCCACATCGAGAGGAGCCAGTTGAGGTGGCTCGGGCATCTATATCGAATGCCTCTTGGACACCTTCCTCGGGAGGTGTTCCAGGCACGTCCCACCGGGAGGAGGCCCAGGGGACACCCCAGGACACGTTGGAGGGACAACGTCTCTCGGCTGGCCTGGGGATGCCTTGGGCTTCCCCCGGAGGTGCTGGAGGAGGTGTCTGGGGAGAGGGACGTCTGTCTGGGTGTCTCTACTAAGTCTGCTGCCCCCACGACCCGGTGAAGCGGAAGAAAATGAGTACGATTACGAGTATGAGTACGATGACGTTGTATTTCTGAAACATTGTGTGTTTTATGCCATTTGTAAAAGGACGCACGCATTAGAAAAAGGTCTACTTTGTTTCATCAGTTCACAGAATATGAGGCGACTGAGGTCTCACAAATACAGATTCACTGCGGGTCCATTTCTCTGGGTTTTGAATGAGTTTATAGAAGACAGTGTTAAAATGGTTACTTACATGGGTCTTAATTTAAATTAAGATTTTTTTAATGCTTTTTTTCATTAATTTGTTGATTAATTGATTATTAAAATGTGCTTCCAATTTTGATTTCAAAACTTCTAGCATAAAATATTAATTTCTAAACTCAAATGAAAAACCTAGCAAAACTCACTTCTTCTCACGATTAAGTGTAACTACTACAGTGTAATTTAGTTTTAAGAGGCAAAAGTAAGAACGAAATAGTTTAACTTCTGACATGCAGTAAACACAGCCTGAGCTGCTAGAAGATAATAATAAGGGAGGTAGATAGCTTAGAAATGGTTGGTGGAACATTTCCCCAACAACACATATTTGTTTCATAACTGCAAGTTGCAAAACAAAGGGATAGGGACATGTTTTCTACATTTGAATAATAGTTGAGCTAATATCGGCATCCCAATTTTTTGTCATGATTTATTCAAGTAATTTAAAAATTTTAATTACCCAACAGCAGATGGGTAGACTGTGGTCATAAAGTGATTGATATGGTTAGCAAAAACAGTCAGGTAGGCTATGGCACTTAAGCAATGTCAAATAGGTCCTAAGGGGCCAAAAGTGGGCCAGGAAAATATCTCAGACACAATTACACTCCCACCACCAGCCTATACTGTTGATATTAAGCAGGACGGATCAAGGCTTTCATCTTGTTCACATTAAAATCTGACTCTATCATCTAAATGCTATCACTCAAATCAACACTTATTGGCCAGGGCAACATTTTTCCAATCTGTTATTGTCCAATTTTGTTAAGCCTCTGCAAACTGGAGCCTCAGTTTCCCGTTCTTAGGTGACAGGAGTTGCGTCTGATGTGATTTCTCTCAGGAGAACCATTTAGTTGTCAAGGCAAAGATATCAACTAGTAAAAGATTTCTCTTTTTTTAATAAAGGAGCATGTTTTGTTTTATACAGGCGAAAAGAGGTTCCTTCGGGGTTGGACTCATTTGATAACGAGCTTGTTGCAGCGTGTTATTTTAAAGTCAAAATGTGTTGCTATTATGCAAATTGAAACTTTCTGATGTTTTTAACAAAATTGGCTCGTTTGTGGACAATGCAGCAATTTAATGTTGCCATTAGGTTGAACCTTAAAGTTAAATGATGATGGTAAACCAAACAAATCCCCTTTAACCGAGGCTCAATTTCTGCATTTGCTATAGGTTCCTACAATACGTGTGGCTATGGGTGAGTTTTGTTTTTACTCTCACTGAACTGCAGCCATAATGCTCTGCTCAAGGCTGTTAGTGATGCTCAGCTGCTCCTCAAATTCCAGGAAAAGGCTGGAAATCCAATCAGACTCTAGGCAAAACAATAAAGTTAGGGAGGATAGTACATTAGTGAAGAAGTGATATACTAGGAAGGTTTTAACACAAAATGTGTTTCAAGGCAGTTCTGTCCCTTGGAAAATTGCTTTCTGAGTTGTATTGCAGGGGAAATCTAATTGGTGGTTGGTTTGTGTTCAGCCTATTTTTCGTTTCTGACACAACAGATGGTTAATATTAGGAAATGTTTGAGGCTGTGGTTAGATAATTAAGGTTTGGGCAGGTTTTGGATATTAAATTGTCTTTGCCAAAAAACGTAGGTGTAAAGGACGCCCACTGTTAACTAAGATAATCCATTTTGGAATAAAAATTCAAAACATTATTGCAATTGTTTTTAAGCAACGTAGTTATTTTCTTAATATGTACATCAGCAGGATTTATTTATTGTATAAAAATTAAGGATGTCCTGAGCTGAAGTATTATATCAGGGTCCAGATAAGTATTTTCAAATTATCTGTATAGGTGTCCCTCCAGTCCTTGTTGTTTGAGCACTTTCAGTGATTTTAAGATTTATAACAAGATCTCGCAACATTAAATATACATTAAAAATTATTTTCTTGTGAAAAGAAAGCCTGCCTCACAGAGTATTAACCAGCTGCTGTTAGCTTGTTACTCTTTAGGATTTTATTTTGGGCCCTGGGAATGAAGGGGATTGCTTTAATCTTGACACCCAGTGTATATGTTTAGGGTTTCTTTTAGAGGTATATAAGGAAGTGGTTCTTCTGGTGCCTTGCTCTGTTGATGGATTTGGCTTTATCAAGACTGACAATCCTTGGTTACAAAAGCACTGAAGAAGCCTTCAACACTTTTGACAAGGTGCTAACAGATTGCTAGCAGTATGAGAATCCTACGACTACCTAACCGTTATCTGCTATTGATGCTAAAGTTAGCATCTGCTTCAGAGCTTCCCATCAGCACTACACTCAGGGATTAATTCACTAACGGGCAATTTCACTGTTTTCTGTTTATCTCTGTTGAGTAAAATACAGCAGAGACAAAATATTTGTTACCTTCATGAAACATGGTTAGAGACTGAAGAGTTGGATTAGAAACTGGAATTGCTTAACTTAAATCACCCAAAAAAAATCTTAACAGGGCATTCCGTTGGTGACCTGTGCAACTAAAACATTTTCATGCTTTAGTCGAATACGTCATACCAATTTTTAAAATGTGTTAATTCGAAATAAAATTTCAAATCACCCATACCATTTTTGACTAGAGGTGAACATTCCAGAAAATTCTGTACTTAAAGGTTCTATGTATTTTAAAAGCTGAAAAAGGCTCTGCTTCTTCTGAAAGAGCCAATAAACCAGGAGCCACATGTTTTAACTGGCGAACTGTTAGGCTCTCATGTTTTCTAGCCCAGAAAAACTCTCTCTGGGGACTCATAACTCACAGCTTCGTACACTGTTTGCTGGCTTAGGAAGAAAGTTAACTACAGTATATTCAGGGCAGGGTAAATTGCAGCACTTTACTGCAATATAATTCTGGGAATGTACATAAATACAGATGTTAATGGCTGAAAATAATGCATCTGTCTCTGAGGGTCATCTCTTTAATGTCACGTATCCTTTAGTTACTTTGCACATAGCTCTCACTACAGTAGCTTTCATCCAAATATGTGTCTTTCTTGTTTGTATGTGTAAAGTAAAAAAAAAAACTATTTTTGTCCAATCAGCACAAGTCCAGAAAGTCTTGGTTAGTTAATTTCTAATTTAAAGGCTTATGAAAAAAAAGTAGCTGTGTAATTAAATAAACATTTCACAAGAAACCAAAGGAGATACCTCAAAGCCAAATTAAAGTGATCCACCTATTTTTAGTAAATATTTTAGTAAGCAAATGAACAGAAGTGATATATGATCAATCTTTTAGGAGAGCCACTAAATGCACAAATGTATTGATTATAAATGTTTGCACCACAATGCATACATTTACATTTTAAGGGGTTCTAAGCTGACAAATATTATATAGTTGTTACAATGTAAATCTGATTCCACATTGACACACACATTTTCTTGCCTAGATTGTCTGACGCAAAGATTTTATTTTACCCTGCATTTATTAATGTAACTTGTGCAATATCTAGTTGTGCATTTCTTTAGGTACTTGGGTTTAAAAGACTGCAAACCCTGGATGATATGTCTATGTAATTTTTCCTTACAAGTGTGATGTCTTGTTTTGCTGCTTTAGCAGAATCTGAGCAACTAAGAGCAAGCAGGTGACAGTAGAAGAGACTGCAGAAATAGGACCCTGCTGAAATGCTCACCATATAATTTTTTTCTGCAAATATTCTGTCCTCACAAAAATGTCCCTTCTGTCTCAAATAGGACCAGAAGGCAAACTAGAGTTGTAGTAGAAACTCTTCTATACATAGAGAAAAACACATCATGGTGAATTTTAACAGAAGTGGCACTAACATTTAGCAAAAACTAAAAGAGAGAAAATCCCACCACCTGTGTCGAAAATTGTATTTCTTACTTTAAAAAAGACTTTCTGCATTGTGTTGGGGTTAAAAATGTAAGTTAAACGTTAAAACCGCCCAATCATGTCAAAAACAAACTTACATCTAAAAGCATACTGGTATGATAACCTATTTCTCTAGAGTTAAAGTTGTGTTACATACCTTGACCTATTTAAACATCCAGACTCTCCAGATTTGATTTAATTATTTATCTGGAAAAATAGAGTATCTTGACCTTGAAAGTAAAACACGATGGGCTGTAATGATTTTACCCCTAACATTTTTAAAATTAGGGTTTTTGGGATGGTTATAGATGCCAAATGCCTGTTGTTGCATGTTACCAACACTTGGTGGAAGTCTCTTAAATCTCAGATGTAGGTGACTTTTTTTCTTGATTTGTTGCGATAGAATAATTTAAATGTTATGTAAATCTCTTTTTGTTTCAGGTCTCTTCTTTATCTTATTTTAGTTTCTTTGTTTTTTGTGATTAAATCTTCTTTGTCTCTTTCCAACTTAAGAAAAGATTAAAGTTTACATTGACACATATGTAGTGTTACCAAAGGGTCATCCACAAAAGGGTTTATTTCGTGGACAGCCCATCCACACCAAAATACTTTTCTCTGGGTGAGTCTAAGGTAATCAAACAGAAAGCTACAGACCATCTTGAATTATAGTGTGTAGGCCAAATACCATTCCCTAATGTGATCTCCACACTTACCCCACAACCAAATCTTCTGAAATTGTATATAACAACATAATCTAAGGAGTAATAGTGCAAAATGAAAAAACACTTCAAGAAGCCACCGCATAATATGGCCTCAACTCAGCTAGACCCTTGAAGGTTGACTCAGGTTGTCCATAATCAAGATTTAATCCACCGTCACCTTGTTTGCTTTAGTCAGAAACCTTTTTACTGAATTTAAAAGCTAACTCAGAACTGTCCTCTGGTGGCTACACTATCTACCGTCCATGCCAATTTAACAAATGCAATGAAAGCATGAGGGCAGTGACTCTTCACGATGTCTGAAACAGGCGGCCCCATTTACGTGAGTAAAGGGAGCATGAATTAGCTTTTAGCCCATGACCCTGTCACTGGTTTTCCTTGGGTAATTTTTGATAAATACTGGGCACTGGAGACCAGGAACAGCCCACAAGAGCAGCAGTTTTGGATATGCTCTTGGAAATCATCTCGCCATCATAATTCTCAAACTCGCTAAAATCCTAACCCTTGTCCATTTTTTCCTGCTTCTAACACATGAACTTTAAGGATGAAATGTTAAAGTGCTGCCTAATGTTTTCCACCCACTAAAAGGTGTTACCTACTTCCTCTGTCAGTAGTCATAATGTTATGCCTGGTAGGTGTATACACGCACTGCTCTGCGATCTAAGAGTGTACATTTTTTTTTCTAAATGGAGGCAGGAAAAGCAACAATGAACCACCCCTGCATACCCCTGCTGTGATACTCTTTCCATACAAACTTTGCATGTATTCAGGTTGAATGATGTATACCAAAATCTGACTTGTGCTTAGAGACAAAAGGAATCAAACACTCTCTGATTGGACAAGGTTGTGGAGAGAAATTCTGATAGGCAGATTTTATTTCTGTGGATGCTCACAAAGCAAAATGAGCAGAGCATGCCTTAGAGCTAAGTCGTGACAGTCTTTAAGATGAATAAAGAAGTTGGCTGTCCTCAGTCAGACAACATGCACATCTACTGCACATCACATGTTCTTTTCAAATTCAAACCTTAAGCCACAGCACGCTTTTAAAAATGGCATACGGACAAGCCCGCAGCCTCGCTAAGAATTTCCCAGCAGTATCATTTAGGTCTGCTGATAGAAGGCATAAGGGACAAGTGGTGCACAACATGAGGAGTGAATGCCTGTTGCCTTTCAGCCTCTGGGAATACATTAAATATGTAAAGTCATTTGGCCCAACATCACTCCAGAGTGCCAATACTGGAACATTCAGGTAGAAGGTTGTAATACAATTCTTCTCCTCCATAGTAGTAAAGCTGCAGTTACCCTGGCTGCAAGATAATTTGGACCTTACTGTGGCTGGCCAAACTTTCCTAAGTGAGTTAGAAATAAAGATAATACAAAGACACAAGACCTGCTTCGAGAGCAAAAAAACGCATTATTTTATTTTTACATCTGAGAACAAAATAAAATGGTTCCTCTATATGAATAATGCATATATGTGCTTCTCATCCTTGTTATTCTCTGTGCACAAATTATTGCTACGGCTTTTCCTGGTTAATTAATGCATTCATGTTGCCAGAAAAACACAAAAAACAATTGCATTTATTGTGCTTGATGTTACAAAAGCAAAATAGTGCCCCTAGTCCTATAACAGTACATACTGAACTTAAAGTCCTTTGAATTTCCTTCCACAATTTGTTTTTTCCAGTCCCTCC
The DNA here is from genome assembly GCF_021462225.1 of Girardinichthys multiradiatus. Classification (NCBI taxonomy): domain Eukaryota; kingdom Metazoa; phylum Chordata; class Actinopteri; order Cyprinodontiformes; family Goodeidae; genus Girardinichthys; species Girardinichthys multiradiatus. Next base: position 39,717,908 of record NC_061798.1, on the reverse strand, counting down.
CATTCCCACCTCAGTTCTGTGAAATATATTGCTCTTAGCACTTGAATATGTAGCCGCCCTGAGTTGGTAGGGTGAAAAATGGCTTTCATCTAGGATTAAAGCTAAAACAAATTACCCCTCCAGTGGTATAGATCACTTTTAAGGAGGTAGGGACTGATACTACCAGTGGGAGGAAGAAGGAAAGGTTTAGGAGAAAGCAAATATATTAGAATTAAGCCACAGCAAATTTAATTGTATAGCACCATTTGAACGCTAGGCTATTTAAAGGGTTTTCCGGCAATATAAAGATACAGAGTTAAAGAAAGCTACATCATATAAATACAAATTTAAAACAAATAAAAAGCTAAGACACGACAGATATCACCTTTATGGGAATGCTGCAGTGACCAGCAATGTTTTTTGGTTCTGACTTAAAGGAGTCAACATTTTCTGCACATCTCAGGTTTTTAGGAGTTTTTCCCAGATCCAAGAAGCAAAGGATCTAAACGTCGTACTTGGGAACACTGAGTAAACAGGTCTTAGATGACCTGAGGCTCTCCATGGTTCTTACCTCATAAGCAACTCTGAAATGTATTTATGGTCAAAACCATGCAGTGCCATATAGTCCAATAACAAGATTTTAACTTCCATTCATTTGACAAACAAGGAGTCAATGCAGGGATACCAGGACTGGGGGATATGATCCATTTTCCTGGTGTGGGACAGGACTCTGACAGCAGCATGCCTGATGATTTTTTTGAGATCTGTAGAGACACCATTACAATAATCTAACCTACAAAAAATAAAAGCATGCACCAGTTTCAATGTGTCTTAGTCTCACAAGAAACCATTTATTCTAGCAATGTTTTAAGATAGTAGTACACTGATTTAGTAATAGATTTTATGCGGATGTTGAAACTTTGGTTTGAGTCTATAACAACACCTATGTTTCTTGAATGTTCAGTGGTATTTAGCCTTATAGAGTCTAGTTGAGTCTGGATTGCTATCATTGCATCCATGGATCCAAAACAATAACTTCTATCTTTTCAGTTTTAAGCTGGAGGAAATTCTGACTGATTCACTTACTGATATTGTGGAAAAAGCGATTCAGTGACTATGCACAAAAGGGGACATATGATGCAAAATCCACTTTTTTAGCCCTTAAATACATTTTTTGTATACTTGGAGTCTGTAGGAGTGCAGAAAAGTTGAATTTAGTCTCTCCAGGAGATATCTTTATATTCTGTTTAGGTCATATTTTTCAGTCCGTTCAGTTTTCTCTATCATCTGTTACGTTTTTTTAACTGTTACGTCACAGTATTTGCTGCAGAACAGGTAAACAAGGTCATGGATTTTCAGCTGATCAATTTTCTGTATCTGCCATATTTATTTCTCGCTGTGATTTTGTAGTCCAAGCTCAAGCATGCTGAAGCTGAAAAAGGATAAGTTTGGTTAGGTTGTTGGGTGTCTTAACCCACACAATTCATTACATCATCCTCCAGCATCAGAACCTCTTTGAAGTGCCTGGTGAAATTTTAGTTTTCATGGAAATCTACCCACATTAGTAGGGGAATTCCTATTTCCCCACTTTAAGGAAGAGTTCCTCAGCAACCTCCACCAGTATCAAGAACGATTTGCTGAAAGACTTCCTCTGATAAGGGTTCAGCTCCTTCTGTCTATGGAAACGACGGATGCAGCAAAGCGGTAAGCTGCAAATAACGCTCAAATGACAACAAACTTTATTTTAGACATGAATTTATTGTGTGTTGATATGACGTCCTGAACATTGTTTTGAAAGCAGTAGCATCGTGCCTTCTGCTTATGCTAGTGCTGTGTGCTGCTTTTACCTCCTTTAGGACATAACCGTACTGCTTGTTTTGAATGTTATTATTACATTAACAGTTTTGCATTGTTTTTGCCATTTTTATCTTGTTTCTGTGGCACTAGATAATTGTTATCAAACTACAAAAATGCCTGAATGGCTGAAAGTGCAGCGCTCTTTGACCTCGAGGGGTGTGTGAAGTGCCTCAGTAGCATTTAAAGAGACGGCACCAAAGCAAGTTGCTCTCAAACGTGCCTCAGAACAGGGGTAAAAGAAGAGCCTGTGGAGCTATAATAACAAGGAGTTCAGACCAAAGCATTACGCTGAAGTAATGACACAAAAAGGTGTACTGGATGTTTATGAGAAGGAACAATTTGATCATTTGTTATTTCATTAGAATTCAGAAGAACCACACTAGCAATTGTACTCAGTGAATCTGCTGCTAACATCATCAGAGAAGAAAATCCCCATCAGTAGCATCTGAGAAAATGAGTTGGCTCACCTAGTAACACTTGGGATGATTTTTTAAACAAACACAATATGAAAACTGTTGGTGGCAGCTGAGTGAATTTTTTTCCTACAATTTTATCTCTTATTTTCTCAGCCTTAAAGGAGATTTAAAAAGCCACTCTATGATTCAGCTAAACCTGGGAGGTTTGTGGGTAGACCTTCATCTTTGAAAATGGTTGACATCCATTTTTGATACATTTCAAGCATGAAGGAGACAGAAGAAATAGAAAAAAAATAATAATAAAAAAAAAAAAGATATGGTTTAAGCAAAGAAAAATAAGTGAATAAAAGGAAAATGACTCTTTACAATTTGGTACAGAGTAACAACTAAAGGCCAGGAGCATTTTGGTCAATGTTGCCCCAAAGCTTGTGTGTGCTGTGTTTCACCAACAACAGATCTCACGACAAACCCCACTGGAAGCACTTTGCCCCCTGTCTCACCCAGCTTATCACACAGTCACTCTGGTGTTGACTCACTCTTGACACATATAGACACAACACAAGGACATCCATCAGGCTGTGGCGATGACTGAGTGAGGTGGCTGCGAGCTGGCTGGGTGATAGGTGGGGGTGACAGATGGTCCCATCAGAACGGGCGACAGAATGATATCAAACTTCCTCTCTATCAAATCCACTGACCTCTTGTATCCTTTTAATCAGACTCCAGTTTTTTTCCCACACTTCTGACCTTCCCCATGTTACATGAAAATGTTCTATCTCATAACTATTTTGATGATGAGGATTTTGATGAGGATTTTTAGAGTTAAAGTCTCTATTCCTTAGTTGCTTGGATAAGAGCCAGAAAATACAATAATACTACAGGTATAAAACATGAATGAATCACAATCCCACTAAATGCAGACAGAAATAATTTTAAATAGCACTTTCTGAACCAAAAAGAGACTTATAAGTCACAAATACTGAAGCAGAAAGGCACAGCCATATCTGGATATTGACATTCTGACCATCTTAAAGTCTGTCTTAAAGCCTGTCACAGTACACAGAAAATTAATTATTATCTTTACATAAAAAAAAAGAAAAAAACATAAATGTGCTTAATGAATGTGTTACCACTTTTTGGAAATGGATCTAGCAAGCACTTTTGCTGCAGAGATCATCTATGCAGGCAACTTGGATGAGGTCTGTGGAAGGAAACACATGTAGGAAATTTCTTTTTGCTGGGCACTTTTTACCCCTGGATTAGGAAACAATGGGAATCTTGAATTTCAGGGAACAGCTCAAAGGTGAGGGATGAGGACACCATAAAGACCATGAAGCGATCGCAGATAATATTTGAGAGCATAATGTTGATAAAGGAAGAACATGTTTTTTTTTTGGTCTGTATGCCAAATGAAAGAATACCAAAACTGGTATGGGAGGGCCAAGACCACATCATTTTTGTTTCAAACAGCTGGTGAAACCTCGGCCAGTCTGACATCTTATTAAATGGACTTTAAACCACAATAACAGGATGACAGGAAAATTCAGTGGTTTGGACAACCTAATTTTGAAACCTTAGTATACCTTAATATTGGTAACAGGCCCAACTCTGACTGTCATGCAAAGCAGAGAAATAATTGAATTTGAACAGGACAAATGGATTAAGTTTAAATAGTGATGACAGGTAAATTAAAAAATACAAAAAAGAAAAGATAGTAAAACATGAAAGATGACAGATTCATCAGCTATACTAATTTAACACAACAGAGGAATAAAATGTAATTATTCAGATGAAAGTACTTTAGATAATTGATGTCCTTTACTTCACTTTTTGATATATTGTCAGGAGCTGAGTGCTTTGCATGTTTTACAGTGCTGCTTACTGTGTTTAGCCCCTAGATGGCCTGGAGACAGTGGGTGAGAGGCGACAGGTGTTTTTCATCTCCTTGATCATCCCTGGGGTATTTAAGAAGGAAGCTGCCAGCAACTCACCGCTCGAGTGATGCCCATCATGGTACAACCCAAGCCCACGTCTAAGTTTTTAACTTTGAAATTCTAGTTAACTAACCTTTGTGTTCTCCGCCTCAGGTTGAGTTACGTCCTGAGTGTCCTCTGGAACACTTTTGGCCTCCTGATGTCTAAAGATTTTCGACTTCAGAGTGAACCATCGACCACACCAAGAATCTTCGTTTCTACTAACCTTTTTGGATCAAGTACCGGCTGGCAGCTTCCTGACTCGACCATTCCTCAGACCACCTCAAGCGAACCCTGTCCACCCTCCACCAATGGCAGTACCACTAACCAAGCCACGGTGACTAACTCCTTGTGTCAAGTGCTTACCTGCTCTGGCCTCACCTGTGTGCAGCTCCGTGTCTCTCCCCCCTCCTGGCAGATCATTCACCATTTGTAGTAAGACAGATTTATTATTTAGAAAGTCAGTCAGTCAGTCAGTCATTTTCTACCGCTTATTCCATAGTGGGTCGCGGGGGAGCTGGTGCCTATCTCCAGCAGTCTATGGGCGAGAGGCAGGGTACACCCTGGACAGATCGCCAGTCCATCGCAGGGCAACACACAAACAACCATGCACACACTCATTCATACACCTAAGGTCTAACTCATTCTCTTACTTACCAGCTTTACTTCCCTTACAGTTGACGCCCCTTCCTGTTTTCCCTGCTTGTTTCCTGTGAATAAACCTTTTGCCTTTACTTCTCTGTCTCCTGAGTGCTTACTGCATGTGGGTCAAATCAGTTCCTAAAATGATGTGCTCGCAAGGCTGCCTTTTTTCAGTCTTTAGATGAACCACTAAAGGATGAGTTAGCCTTAAAAGATGAACCCAATACCTTGAATGAGTTGATTACCTTAGCAACCAGGCTGGATAGTCGAATAAGAGAGAAAGAGATCCCGATTAGATCGTAGCTTTGTTAGAACCCAACCCTCCAGCGAGGTTTCTTAAGCTGTTCGACCCTCCTCCCTAGTACCGACCTCCGAGTCTGAGCCCCTACAGGTTGGGCGTACTTGTCTCTCCCTCGAAGAGAGACAGAGACGCCGCCAAACCAATCAGTGCTTTTACTGTGGCTCCCCCGAGCACTTCATAGCCGACTGCCCTACATGTCCCACATGACCAAAAGATCGGGTCCGTCAGTATGAGAGGGGGGACTGGCGGACCATTTCAATGACTCTTTTGCCCCCAGACTTAGTTTGCCAGCTTCCTTAATATTCAACCGTCATACACAGAACCTCTCCACTCTGATCGATTCGGGGAGTGAACAGAATCTCATTGATTAGAGACTAGTAAAGGAGGCGCAGATTGAGACTGAGCTTCTCCCCTCACTACAGTTACTTTGGATGGGCAGACATTACAAAGAATAACCCAACGAACCAAGCCGTTGACCTTAGTATTATCTGGAAATCATAGTGAGGAGATTTTTTTTTTGTGTTTCCCATTTCCTTGAACTCAATAGTCTTAGGCTTTCCATGGCTTCAGAAGCACAACCCCCACATACATTGGCCACTAGTCATGGTCCACTAGCTGCCTTTCCTCATGCCTTCAGTCAGCTGTTGCCCAACTGAAATTATCTCAGCTGAGAGTGAAGATCCTGATCTTTCGCCAGGTCCCCACTGATTGTCATGATCTAAAGCAAGTTTTCAGTAAGGTTAAGGCTCTTACACTGGCCCCACATGAACCATACGACTGCGCCATAGATTTACTTCCTGGCACTCCCCAACCGTTGCCGGCATAATTCATCCTTCATCTTCTCCACTCGTAGCCGGGTTTTTCTTTGTAGGTAAAAAGGATGGGTCCCTTCACCCATGCATAGACTACAGGGTGCTAAATCAAATTACAGTTAAAAATAAGTACCCACTCCCACTCCTTACTTCAGCTTTTGAGCCTGTTCATGGCGCAACTATCTTTTCTAAATTATATCTTAGGAATGCTTATCATCTAGTCAGGATCCGCCAGGGGGACGAGTGGAAGACTGCATTTAGGACCTCCACAAAGACTGTGTTCTCCTGGACACCAGAGGCAGACAAGGCATTCCTTGCTCTGAAGGGAAAATCCTCACAAACCCCCATCTTGATTCACCCAGATTCCTCCCGGCAGTTCATTTTAGAAGTTGACGCCTCAGAAACAGGCGTAGGCGCAGTACTTTCACAGCAATCCCCTGTGGATGGGAAACTTCATCCATGTGCCTTTTTTCTCGACGACTCAGTTGCATTGAACAGAACTATGATGTGGTGGACAAAGAGTCGTTAGCCATTAAACTGGCCTTAGAAGAATGGCGACATTGGCTTGAGGGTGCAAAACACCCCGTTCTAGTGTGGACCGACCACAAGAATTTGGCCTATTTACAGTCAGCCAAGAGGCTGAACTCGCGCCAATCATGCTGATCACTTTTCTTTTCCCGTTTTGATCCCTCTATTTCCTATAGGCCCGGTTCTAAGAATACTAAGCCTGATGCTCTGTCCCGACTGTGTTCCCCAGACAACTCTGAAAAGAAAGCTGTGCCAATCATACCCCCTCACTGGACTTTTGGGGCTCTGACTTGGGAGATTGAGGACCTAATTAATCAGGGCCAGCAGCTCAAACCTGGTCCAGGCACAGGTCCCCCCAACAGGACTTTTGTTCCTACGACTGTTAAGTTTCGACTAATCCGTTGGGTTCACACCGCCAAGTTTTCTGCCCACCCAGGGGTTAGCCGTACCATTTCTCTTATTTTGAGAAGGTTCTGGTGGCCATCTCTTCATAAAGATGTCAGGGAGTATGTACAAGCATGCTGAGTCTGTGCTAGGAACAAACCTGGCAACCAACCTCCTTCTGGTCTTCTCCAACCCCTGAGCATTCCCAAGTGCCCCTGGTCACATATTGTCCTCGATTTTCTAACTGGTTTGCCCATTAAGGGTTGACAACCATCCTCACTATCGTATACCATTTTTGTAAGGCCTGTCACCTCATTCCCCTGAAAAGACTCCTGTCAGCTTTTCAAACAGCTCAGCTGCTAGTACAGTATGTTTTCCGCCTTCATGGCATTCCTCAGGACATTTTGCCAGATAGTGGGCCCCAGTTTATATCTCGAGTTTGGAAACAGTTTTGTTTGGCTCTTGGGGCCAAGACCTCCCTGACCTCTGGCTACCATCCCCAATCTAAAGGACAGACTGAACGCATGAACCAACAACTGGAATCCACTCTCAGGTGTTTGACTGCTACTGATCCTCTGGACTGGAGAGTTTATCTTCCTTGGGTTGAATATGCCATGAATTCACGTTTCTTCGGCTACGGACCTCTCACCATTTGAGGCCTCTATTGGCTACCAACCGCCTTTGTTCCCTGCAGACGAGAAGGACATAGCAGTCACCTCCATTCGCCACCAAATTCGCCGTTGTAAACAGGTCTGGTGTGCTACTTCCCATACCCTCCTCCGCACCAGTGAACCGAACAAAAAACATGCCGACCACAGGAGGCGGCCAGCTCCTGTGTACTGTCCTGGCCAGAAGGTTTGGTTGTCTTCCTGGGACATACCCCTAAAAGCTAGGACTAAGAAACCGTCTCCTTGTTTCATTGGGCCCTATGTCATTGAGTCTGTCATGAGTTCTCTGTCTCCTGAGTGCTTACTGCATGTGGGTCAAATCAGTTCCTAAAACGATGACATATATGGAGTTGTATCTATGCTATAACGTAACAATGTCCATCAAATGTTCATCTCCAAAAATCCATGTTTTTTTTAAACTCAAGTTTTTCTTCAAATGCTTGAAATGTTGCCTTAAAACATCCCATTGAAGCTAAAATGTGACTGTTGTGTCAGCTGTGCGGACACGAGCCGATAAAACCAACAGAAAAAATAACGTTCTGCCTGAAGCCTGCTTTAGTAATTGATTAAAGCTCGAATTTGATAAAAGGAATTTTTAATGGCCTTGCTGTGAGCGAAGAAGGAGAGAGAGAGAGTTAGAGATCAATGTTAAGCCATAATGAAATGACGTCACAATGTTTCCGAGCGACTTCTGTGCCTGGCAAACACATGGCATCACACAGCAGACTACAGATCGCTGTCGAGATATTCGGGCCAGCCTGATAAGATGTGACACATGGGCCCCCAAATGTCCAACGCGTAGGAAATCCAGCTGGATTCTCTAGGTTTCTTTAAGCTAAAAACATCCTGCAGATATTATCACTTCCCCTTCCACTCAGTAGTGCACAGAGGTGAACTGACTGCCATCAGTTGTTGTTTGAAACCTTCCCTCTTTGCTCTATATTTCCGACAAAGGTACAATCTCCACATTGCCGAAGGACCTGTGTCACAGATGAAAAGAGCATGTAAATTTGGGGAGGTTTTAATCAGAGCCTTAATCTCATTTCATCCCATCACATAGGCAAAAAAATATTTAGAAGCCAGAGATTAGAGACCTGCAGGCTGATAGTCACATCAAAGGCTGATCACTCTTACATCTTTCCCCTCTCTTTTTCTTTTTCGCTCTCCCTTGTTCTTCCTGACTAACTGTGACTCTCCCTGCCTTCCCCTCCATGAATGCGTGGGTGCAGCTGGTTCCTATGGCAATGCCAGTCTTTCTAAGCTCGACCCCAATGTCACCTCTTTCACAATTTTTGCACTTCATTAATTATGGGCGCATATGGACACAGAACGGCATTATTGTCTTTATTTATTAGAGTCACTTGTTTTCTGATTTGTTCTGCACACATTAGTGTGGGTGGACAATTCAAGGGAGTTTTTAAAGATGGCGATTTCAGATTACCATTCCAAACTTGTAAATACTTTCAGAAACCCTTTTCTGCACTCAAACATCTTGGCAGAGCAGCAAGACTGATAAGAAAAATACTCTTCAGTGATAATGAAAGCAGGTATTCATCATCTGCACATCAGGACTGCAGATAATTAGCAATGATGTGACAAACTGTTTATCCCTCTGGGGGTCTCTTCTCTTTGCCCTCCAGTGACAGAGCAGTGGCCTCATTTAAAAACTGGAAAAGAGCCTGATTCTAACTCAAGGACATTTTGGATGGCTGATTATTGCTTTGTACCTTCAACCCATTATGAAGCAACACTGTCAACTGGTGACAGTGGACATGTGGTTTAAAGTGGCCTACTCATGAGAAATTTAGGAACATTAGATAATTTAATAAGTGTTAATCACAACATTTTAAACATGTACACATTTTTTCAAGCAAGTGTGGACACTAACAGAGTCACAGACTGGTGATAAAATCTTTCGTAGTGAGGCATGGGTCAGTATGAGATTCTCACCTTGAATAAAAACACCACAGTTATGTTAGGATATTTAATATATAATTTTAAACAAAAATGTATAACATGACCTGATTGCTTTTATTTAAAACAACAAGTAAAAACTATTACTACTACTACTAAAAACATACTTGTTATTATAAGTTACAATAATGGTGTTTTAATATTTTATGCATAGTAAAGATATACATTCAAGACCTGCATAATAACTTTTTGGCCTCCTGCTCATGATTAAAAACCTGACAAGCTCATATAAGTGAGTAAATTATATTATATAATTTGCTCAGGTAGCCATCCTGCACCCAGCTGTTTAACAGACATGCTACTTATAGACTGTTAGTTGTAGTTTTAAAACAGTGTTACCGTGTGGGGCTCCTTTAGTCTCCATGTTGCAACTATAAATGTTTTTTTTTATCATTGACAACCATGAGCACTTCCTCCAATGTCTCATTTTCATAATTTCTTCACTGTCTTTTTGGAATCTGAATCTAATAATAAGAGCTTTACCCAAAACATTTGTTTTCCATTTACTGTTGTAATATTTACAAATATTACTGCCAGGTCTCCCCTGCAACATCTTTTCTGTTAGTGTGATGCAAACTATCCATCATCTATTGTATGCCAAGTTTTCAGTTAATAGTTCTTTGGAAATAGGTGGTAAAAATGTCATTATATGTTTGACGTTTGCAATTTTTCATAGACTTTCCTACAGAAATGGGAATAACCTGTGTATTCATCACATACTGTAACACATAGTATCTAAGGATCCAATTCAAACTTGTTTCTTTGCAAATGTGTAATGTGCAGACACAATACTGATTCATCCTTTGAGGTTAGTTTAGCCTGAATGACACAGGTCGGGATCAAGTAGCTTAACAAGCAAATAATAACATACAGGCAAGAAAATGTTCAATTATTGGACAGAAAATGAGTAACAAAAAGACAGAGTTCAAGGAAGTACTAAAAGACATTTGTCACATCTTCTGATGTGATATATGAACAAATGAGAGAGGTCTTTTGGCATTTGAACAGTACTGTTGGTTATTATAAGTATTTATCTTCTTAATTTAAGTTGTTGAACTTATTTATATGTAGACAGAATAAACGGAATGAATTCAAAACCTAAACAACTTCCCATTGGTTAACAAAATTACTTTATCTGAATGAAGTATTCTGTTCTAGTAAAGCAGTGTTTTCTTTTATAAAAAGTCTGAGTCTGTGTTTATTTATAGATTGAGTCTCAAGTCCCTTAAGTAATCAGAATGCCTCAGTGATTTATTGGATCCAGTTAACATCATTATTCACCAGACTGCCCATGATTCAAAAATACACTCGGCTATTAATGCAAATGTTATTTCCGGGGTTTTCCAGGCATACAGTCTTTGGTTCAAGCAGAAAACATGTCAAAACAAACAGCAGCTGTTTCTGGTAGACATCTGTGTGGCACAAGATAATGCGCTGTAATGTGAATACAAAGCACTTGAGTATAGGCTGATACATTTATTATGAAAAAGCAAATTTCCTACTACTAGCCATTAATACACTGCCTGGCAATGCCAGCTCATGCTTTTCTTGGTTAGGTTAAAAAGCCACACGTCTAAAGCATGCTTCGAATTGAGTAAAAGGGACAGACAGTTCCTGTTATGCAGAAGGAAATAGAACTGTACAAAAAAGCAAAACTGCTTGAACACCAAGACAAAAAAGACGTTCACGGGAAAGGTCAAAATTCAGGCAACGTATTTCACAGAGCATCTTCTTTTGTGCTTTTTGCAATTATATTGAAGTTCAGCCACCAGATCAGAAGAGAAAAGGCACATTCACAATAGTTTTTAGGAAATTTGAAGCAAAAATATGCCTGATGTTAAAGAGCTAACTGGATGTATTTGTATGCTTTATATCTTATCAACATGCATACCATCTGTATTCTATCTATCTATCTATCTGTATCTGTTTTCTAACAAATTAGTCCTTGGTCATTAACGTCACCTCTTATGTTGAAGTGAAAAAGGTATTCAAAAATCCAAGCTCCTTCTTAATTAACTGAATGGGTACGTCTTTGTTTGAATTAAACAAAGACACACAGCTCGCCACACAGGGACTCCAGTTTTAACCGATTTTATTATATTAGAATAGCCTGCTGTATCAATATGCCTGATCAACACCCACTGAGCTGATTGTCAGTCGGCAGGAATCATTTCCAAACACCTTTGAGAACTTGAAAACCAGGGGAGCGTATTGTTTTCAACACAACTGCCAGCCTGTTGCAGAATCCAAAGGTTTACGCCACTTTCGTGGACATAGAGCAGACTGAGGGGTCACAGCTGATGAGGCGGACTGATACCACAATGTCAACCAATATATGTAAATTTTGGGTAGTAAAAGTATTATTTTGTTGAGAAAATTAAACTCGCGTTTCTTCTGAAAGCAGATAATGTATATCCATAGTGTACAAAAGACCTGAAATTGTTTTGTTTGGCGGTTTTAAATTGGTAAAGTCAGCTTAAATGGGGGGATCAGTCTGATTAGCTGTTAGCCTTACATCTTCATAGGATTTATTGAATGCTTTACAAACTCAGTGCAATATGACATCTGTCTACTACAGGTAAGGAAAATATTACTGATAATACATTTACAAAACCCAGGCTCAAAACTCCTGACTACCCCTTTAGGGCTTGTTAATTTGCCTGATTAAGGATCCAAGTAGTATTATTCTCAAAGTAAATATGCTGTAAAAAGAGTTAGTTTAATGTATTCTATAAACCAGAAATGCATAAATTCAAAAACAGACATTCTGACCAGTGTTTCTAAGGAGTCCGTTTTTTGTTTGGCTTCTCAGCTCAGTTTTCCACTGGTTCTCCTCGCATCACAAATTATGTTCATTATTTTGCCTAATCTTTGTCCTTTCTAGGTCTCCTTGCTGCCAAGCAGCCTCTTACTTATACGGTTGTGGTTGGTCATTTTTGGTTTTACAATTTTTATGTCTTAATAGTAAAAACCCACACTTCCTGTAGAAAGAACGTCTCTAATGTCTGTAATTTTAGTGGGCAATTTTCGGGTTTGCAGCAATCTACGGCAGCAGTTTAGAATGAGTTGATGGGAATACGGAAAAGGGTCACAATTTTGGGCGCTTTCCAGTGTGTGGTAGCAAATTACTAATGCTGTAAAATACACCACCAGGTGCCTAATTAGTGCATAAACACAAGGCTCTCAATTAAGAGCCACCTGGGATTCAAATCGTTACTGTAGCAGGTAAGTAGTGAGTGTTCATTTTGAGTTTGTATTTTTATATTATTCAGTCCTATTTTTGCATCATGATATGAAGGCCAAATTAATTAAACAAACTCATGTTGAGGTATTTCATGTCAAGTGAAATACCTCAATCACATTTTTTGCTTGATATATTTTCTGAACGGCATTTCATAGTGCAAAATTAAGGATATGTTTCTGTACCTGTTTTTTTTTTTTCTTGTCAAAGTATCTAGTTGACAAATTCTGCCTGAACACAGCCTGCTACCCTGCTACCTTAGATGCTGGTAAGGTCGTTTGTAAAACTGTAAAACTTGTAAAACAATATACATCATCTCTTTTCTCATCACTGCTGAGCTCTGTGTTTAGGCTTTTCTTGTGATAAAAACTCTTTACACTTTTCTCTGATGAGAAATGTTTAATATTTGGCTTTTGGTCCCGCAAGATCTCATTACACCCCTACTTGTGAATCCACAAGATCTCATTTTCTGTACCATTTCATCATCTTCTACTTGATCCTGTCATTCAAACCAAATAGGTTCACTGTTTTTCACTGTTCAATCGAAAGGGCACAGGCTAGCTTCCTGCTGGCATTTCATCCACTGATTCACAGCTGCTAACTACAGATCTCAAGGAGGTTTGAAAAAGCTGAAGAAAATGAAAAATCATGGATGCAGTCAGAGTGAAAAACTATTCACATGTACAGGAAGCACATAAGCATGCACATACATTCAAATACACATTCACACTTCCGTTCATGTAGGCATCCCAAAGGACCTCATTACTAAGATTGGCTTCAGGACCTTCTGCTGATCCGGACACTCCTCCATGTATGAATTTGCATCTTAAGTAAATAAAGTCCCATAAACGTGTGCAGTGCAGGCAGCTGTGGATGCCTGTGTTTTTCGGGCTGAGACGTTTTGTTCAGAGTTGTGAAGCAGAGGAGGCTAATGGGGGGAGAAAAGAATAGAACAGCGTGGAGAGCAGGAAGAAAGAAAGGAGAAGTGGGGGCACGCATGGTCAGAAAGGGCAGACGTGAGCTAAATAGCTGACTTGGCAACTGTATGCCAGAGAGAGGGAGGCGAAGGGTGGGTGAGTCCCACTGCTCCGTGATGAGGTACACAGTAAGGACAGTGGATTTTTCCTGTTTCTTCCTGAGGGGACATGTTCTCTGTGGCTGGAAGTTGACTGAGCTGTGCTTGGTCGTAAGATTTGGCCTGTGCAGCATTTTAACTGCATTTCGTTTTAAGACTGAAAAATCCACTTTTTGGCACAGTTTTAGCCAGATGCATAACAGTAATCTCATTACATGGGCCGAGCAGTGTAGAATCTATTGGGTTTTCCATGAAATCTTGCATCATTTTGAGGGGATTTGCTTCCATTAAGGGTTAGTGGCAAAAGTCCCTTCTCAGATCAATTTTAATCTGCTGAAATACTTACAATTGTGCCATTTGGTACAATATTGGTACAATATTATTTTCATATAATATATTACCTATCTAACAACAACAGTTTTATGAAGGTAAAATACACTCTTAGACTAACACAAAAACAATCATGTTGGAGTTTGCAAGCTGATCATAGGCTCAACAGAAATGACCTGCAGCTTAGAGTTACATTTTCTTTCATAAGTCCTGGTAAGACTTTCCTGGAGGCCAGAAGGCTGTCACAATACATCCACCTGAGTTGAGTGAAACTTGGAAACAGGCATTGTCTGGATAGAGCTCTGAGAAACACTGAGGGAATACAGTCAACAGCCACTTTATTAGGTACACATGTTAAACTGATTGTTAACTGAAATGGTGAGTCAGCCAATCACAATGCATTTAACACATTTTGCATAAATGCATTTCTGCCTCTAGATGACTTGCTGAAGCTCAAACTGAGAATCAAAAGAAATTTAAAGGACAATTAACTTGTCATATTTGTTGGTGCCACATGGGATGGTCTGAGCAGAAACTGGTGATCTACAGGGATTTTCACACACAACCCTTGCTCTGGTTTGTAGAGAATTTTCTAAAAAGAAAATCAAATTAGCTGAAGTGGTTTGGACAAGTGTCTTGTCAATGTTGGAGCACACTGGTTTGAGACAATAGAAAAACAACAGTTGCTTAAAAAAACACTTGTTACAACCAAGTTGTGTGGAATAGCATCTCTCAATAAAAAACAAGTTGATATTTGAACCAGATGAGCTACAGCAGCAGAAGACCACATCATTGTCAGCTAAGAACTGTAATGCCAGGCTACTATTGTCACCAATATTGGACAGGACCAGACTGGAAAATGTGTCTGTTGTGTCTCAAATTTAGCTTAAGCGTTCACATAATAGGGTCAGAATTTGTTGTAAACATGAAAGCATAGATCCATCCCTTCCTTGTATCAATGCTTCAAGCCAGCGGTGGTCTGGGGGATATTTTATTGCCATACTTTGGGCTCTTTAGTGCCAGCTAAGTATCACTGAAACACCACTCAGTACCTGAGTATTTTTGCTGGCCACATTCATTCGTTTATGGCAACAATGTGTACATCTTCAGATGGCTAATTACAATAGGATAAAGCACCATGTCCCAAAACTCAAATCATGACAATCTTTTTTTCCTCAAATATAACAATGGCCTCCAGTGGCCCCAACAGTCACTAGATCTCAATTTGAGAATCTGCCCCTGTTGGGACCCAGCCATGGAAACAACATTAAAACTCCGGTACACACTTTTCTGGAACTTTCAAAATAATTTGCATTTAACTGACTTCCAACTGAGGAAAGGAGGGTAGCAGCAGACTTCCCATGATGCCACTGTCTGAATAAGAGCACCCCCTCTCCAACAAGCCGACCTCTTCCACTGTTCCTCTTTGCGGGACCGGGATCGGAGAGGCAGCGCACTAATGTCTCTTTGATGGCAAACAGACATAAACTCTTCAAACTGGATCCAAGGATGTCATACGATCATCGATCATATGCAAAGTTAAGTACGAATGAAATACTGTATGTGTATCCGGTATTTTCATTCATGAACGGGGAAATTAAGGTGCAAGCATTGCTTACTTTCTCTCTGAGGCCAGCAGAAGCAAACTGTCCCAGAGAAGTTCCCTACAGAGACGCGGCCCCAAGAAGCCGAGCCGAGCGGTTTTCCCTGTGTGAGAGAAGGACAACATGAGCCGAATCACCGTGTTAACGTGCAGTGTGGTTGGTGGACACAACGAGCTGTCTTTCATCCACAGCTACGGAGGTTAGCTTCCAGCTAACCATTGTTCACTGTGGATGTGTTTTTCAAACTTCACCGCCTTGGACAACGTTCCTCACCACAGTTCATGAGGTTAAGTGTTTGGGCAGAACAATAATGGAAAGATTTAGATTGAAATGATCTAAACGTTTTTCATTGTAGGAAGTTTTGTTTTGTTTGTGTTGAACTCAGCTATCTTGGTGCTAGCAGAATATCTGCAGTACACATGTTCAGTTTTCTCTTCTTTGTCTGTGTGTTTTAAGGTTAAGACAAACTTTATTTAAAGGGTGATTTTAAACACAGAAGATCGGCCATAACGCGCGCTTATGCATTTTAACCCTTTTATTAAACCTGGTATTTTAAAGGTATGTGTTTAATTCTGGTGCTAAGCTATCAGCTTCTTTTGTTAGCACAACGGCTAACCGGTAAGAACACCTGCTTGCTACTAAAGAGTATTTAACAGAAAGGTTGTTAGTTTTCAAGCTAGTGAATAATAGTCCCTAAACATAATTTTACTAAATTTGATAACACCATTAAGCCCCATTTCTCCAGCAAGATTTGGCTCTTTTCCAAAATACTCCCTTAATAATATTTCTTTAAATATTATTTGAATAAATAAAGGCAGCTAATTAGACACCGTTGAGAAATGGTCATCCAGAAGTTTGGTTTTATTCAGCAGATCATTATTTAAAACATTATTTTATTTAAATATTTTATCTGATCTTGCATTGTGAATGGTTGTCTAAACGTTTGCTGATTATTGCCTAAGTTGGTTCCAAGACTAACTTATCTTCATTTCCAGATCCTTCAAGATAATCCTTGGTTCTCAAACATAAACATTGTATGGTAATGTTGCATCACTCTTTTGTTCATGGTTTTCAATCATCTCTCATCAACTTGTTTATATTGTACATAGCCCATTAGTCTTCGATATTCTTTAATCCTGCTTGGTAGTTTGTTGGATTGTTTTAGCATAGTAAAGGGTTTGTTGATTGAAATATGTTTGACTTTTAGTTGACTTATTTTTGTTAATATATTCTTGTATTTTAAGAAATTGTGTGAATTCATTCCATATGTGTGCAGAGTTTATGCTGTTCAATAACGTCAGAGCTCGTCTCACACCTTTCTATTTTGTCCTAATACCATCGCCTTACTGGTCTGGTATTCACAGGACAACCCTTAACAGACTGAAATATTATTTGATAAAATATTAAAATTAAATAATATTCTCAGATTCATAATCCCATTCACATTGTGGATGTGTGGCCAACAACCCTGCAGCAACTACAAGTTGCTATCAGGTCAATATGGACCAAAATGTCTTGAGGAATGTTCTACCTTGTTGAATCTCTGCCACAAAGAATTAAGGTAGTTCTGAAAGCTAAAGGTCTTACCCTGTACTAGCAAGGTATACCTAAAAAGGAGGCTGGTAAGTGTTTATTGTTTTCACATATTTTTAGCTGCTGCTCATGTCTTCCCTTCACCTGATCAGTAAAAACAATGGCAGGAATTTCACTGAAAGCCCTAAAGACACCCCCTGCATTCAAATATTCACCTGAATAAACAACTTCTTTAACATCCATTCGGTTTTTGAGCAACCACCAAATATGGGTGCGATTTGTGCACAGCTCTTTCCTACTGTGAAACAGCCTTACCCCTGCAGCAAGAAAATCGCAGAGTCCTCTGGGAAATGTTTTCTTTCAGAAGCTTTGGTAACAATGCATGCCTCTGAGAATGTCTTTTGTAGGCACCTAGAAGTTCCTTGTACCTGTCTGCAAGTTGCTCATGCCACTGATCAGAAACCCTATGTGTTCCAGCTCTCTTAAGTGTAATTTAGGTTCTAACTTTTTTATTAAATAGCTAATGCATTTGTATTTCCACATGTTTTTTAGTGTTTGGTATTGTAGCACTATTTAATGTACTAAGGGACTAGATAGCATATGATATCAGAAGACTAAATTCATCTACTGGAGCTGTTGTCAGTAATCAATCAAAACAATGCAAAAGAATAACTGCTTTCAATACCATGTATTTTATAGAAGGGAAAATTAAAGTGAACGCCACAAGACACAAAACATACATAGAACCAAACAATAAATACAATATGTATATACACAGTACTGCAGTAGATCTTCCATATGAATGTGCACAAAAATCCTAAATTTCCCCTCCGGTCAGCACATTGTCTGACTGACACACATTTAAATGGTTCATGGTCTGATTATCCAGATATTTAAGATGAAAATGTCCAAGTGCAATTTGTTCCCAATGAAGAAGAGATGAATAATGGATTGTGTGTCGGTATAGTGAGAAGGAGGGGGGAAATACTACGGACCATCAGCCTCCTACCAGATCAGTATGGAGTGAATTTCAGGTTCTCCTGGCCCAACCAGTTGTCAGAAGCTCACCATCCTTTAACCCTAAAAAGGGTCACCTGACCAATTCCATATATAGTTCAGCGCATGACAGCTTCATGGCTCCAAGCTCACTGGGTATTCAGATTTGTAGCTCCTTTGTCTCCAGCTCTCCCCCTCATACCTGATTGGGAAAGCTGGGACAGGCCTGAATAACCACTTCAGGTGCAGTGATTGGCTGAATGCACTGTTCGGCTCAGTTATGGTTGAGGTGCAAACACACCCTCCATTTCTGCTACCTGTATGACCCCTTCTCTTTTCCAATGGTTATAATCAGTCTGACAGAGAGAGGTATCCCAATCATTGTGGTTTTTAGTATAACAATGACCATCAGTGGGACCCTTTGTCAGGTGCCTTGAGACGACATTGTTGTAAATAAGCACCGCTTAACTAAATAATCTGAACTGAAACTATCTGTGTAGTTATGCTGCTATAGGCTTAGGCTGCTGGAGGGCATAATGACCACTTTCACCCTCTTCGCTACATTCTCACACTACTCTCCAATTTTGCATTGTTTGCTGTTATTTCAGCTTTTAACCTTGTTCTCTCTTTTCTCTTCCTAGAAGCTACACCTGGCCTGGGTCTGTGTCTGCCTGTGACACCTTTCTGGAGAGGGGAATCGTCCGAGCTTCTGCTGGCAACAACTTAATGCTCACCCTCTACCGATGATCCACATAGCCCTGTCTTTTAGTGTTTAACCCTTTCTCTCTCCTAGACATGGAAATTGACTGAGCTTTTACTGTGACTAACTCTATGTGTTCTCTTTCAGACTCTAACCTTGAAAACTGGCTCAGAGTTTATCTGTTCTTTCTTTCTAGGTGAAACGACTAAAGGAGCTACATCCATTAAAATTTACTTTTCCTTCCCATAGAAAGTACTTCTGGATCAGTGCTTCTGTGTTCTTTTTGTGTCTCTGCTCTGTTCTCTCAAACCCCCAGTCGGTCGTGGCAGATGGCCGCTCACACTGAGCCTGGTTCTGCTGGAGGTTTCTTCCTGTTAAAAGGGAGTTTTTCCTCTCCATGTCGCTACATGCATGCTCAGTATGAGGGATTGCTGCAAAGTCAACGCCAGTGACTGTCCACTGTCTCTACATGCTCATCCGGGAGGAGGGAATGCTGCAAGTCACTGACTGGATGCAATCTGCTGGGTTTCCTTAGATAGAAAAACTTTTTATCCAATTTGAATAAAAAGCTAACTCCGTCTGCACTGTTCAATTGTTAGGATTAATTGGAATGTATGTACCTGACTGTTGTGAAGTGCCTTGAGACAACATGTGTTGTGAATTGGTGCTATATAAATAAAACTGAATTGAATAAAACTGAATTGAACTGTGTGACTAACTGTCACTCCAACCAATGGAGCAGCAAAGGCGGGATTAAGGGCAGTTTCTTTGTGGGTTACAGTATATACCTCAGATCTTTGTCTTGACAAAATCCCCAAGATCTCTTTTAATCCTGTTTTCTGACACTTTCACTCTTAAACGAAAATTAAAATCTTCTTTTACATCTGTTCTTTGATGCATTTGAAGCCTCCAGTTGCAAAAGCAATAAAGCAACCTCACAGCTTAGGGAACCACAATCCTGTTTTTCATATAGTTTTCATTATGTCACATTGAAACAAATTAGTTTCCAAACACCTCTCGTTTTCTTTTGTTTATCCTCTGAATTTTATTCTAAAAAGACTTGTTTTGCATCTTCGGTGTGATTTTGAATAAATAGTAGTGAGCTGTTTTGGTCTTATTCCGTGTGTTCTTTCTTGTTTAGGTTTTCAGACTGAGACACAGCCTCTGATTGCTCCAGGTCAGCTTGGAGCTGTTTTGAAGTGTTGCGTAATGATTTTCCACAATCCGCATTAGCTGTCACAAATATATCACGCTGGGTTTTCACAAAACCAGATGACCCTCTCCTCAATCTTGAGATCATATCTTAATCCTGCTGATGACAATTTTAACAACTAGTCACACTTGAGGCTAAAACAGCCAGAATCAAAAACGAAATCTAATCTTAAAAGTTAAAACATGTTCTTGCCTTGAATTATTGTTTCTTTCCTTTAGATATTGCAGATTTGGCACATACTGACAGAAAAATTTGTTTTTGTTTAGGCACGTGAAGAATAATCAATTTATATCCATTCAAGGTTAAATATCTAATTTTAGATGCAGTTTTTGGACAACATTTTGATGCATCTGTTTTTAAATGTTAATTTTCGCTAAAAATTACTTCTTCTGCTCCCACTCCTGGTCTAATGTGGTTTTCATTTTCTCAGTAGTGACACCTACTGTTTGGAACGAGAACCACAGCGACTGTATCAAATAATCACTGATGGTTTTTAGGACCACATCAGTCCAGCTGATATTATTAAATCCTGATAATGTGGGCTATTTAATATTCCTAAAGAAACACCCAATTGAAAGTAATGTGGTTTTAATACAGCTCTCTAGTCACATCCAAGCTATTTATTTCTCATAAATGTAATTATTCTACCAGTGAGATTGGTTTCATTTTTGAAGCTAGTCAACAATGCCTGAACAATGTCAATCAGTTCCAACACCTGCTGGTTTGGGTCGCAATCATGAGAAGGAGTCCAGTATGAGCAGCAAGTGAGTATGGCAATCTAATATAACATTTGACAAAAAAGAAATAAAACAAAAAACGTCATGCTCTGCCTTCCAAGTAACAAGCTGTCAGCGCTTGCTTTTAATCATGTCAGTAGATATACATAAATGAGGTTCTCTTTTGTTTGGTGTTTAGGTAAGGTAAGGTAAAGGTAAGGTAAGTTTATTTATATAGCGCTTTTCAGCAATGAGACACTCAAAGCGCTGTACATACAATTACAATACAATCACAAAGCAAATAAACACATATACAGACACAGAAAAACAAATCAAATGATAAAATCGAACAACAGAGGTAATTTAAAAAAGTAAAATAAAATAAAGAGAATAGAATGATGGACAAGAAAATGAAAGGAAAATTGGACTGAAAACGCAACTAATCGTGCCTAGATGGCACAGTCAAAGGCCACTCTAAACAAATAAGTTTTTAATCTTGATTTAAAGCAACTTAGGGTTTCGGCGCTTTTACAGTTTTCTGGCAGTTTATTCCAGGTTAGTGGAGCATAAGAACTAAAAGCTGCTTCTCCATGTTTGGTTCTGGTTTTGGGTACGCAGAGTAGATTTGAGCGAGATGACCTGAGAGGTCTGGCTGGTTGATACACTGACAACAAGTTTGTAATGTATTTTGGTGCTAAGCCATTCAGTGATTTATAGACTAACAGAAGTATTTTAAAGTATATTCTTTGAGCTACAGGGAGCCAGTGTAGGGACTGTAGAACCGGGGTGATGTGCTCCACTTTCTTAGTTTTAGTGAGGATGCGGGCAGCAGCATTCTGGATCAACTGCAGCTGTCTGATCGACTTTTTAGGCAGACCTGTGATGACACCGTTGCAGTAATAAATTCTACTAAAGATGAACGCATAAATTAGTTTTTCAAGGTCCTGCTGAGACATTAGTCCTTTAATCCTGGAGATGTTCTTTAGGTGATAGAAGGCCGACCTAGTTACTACCTTTATGTGCCTCTGAAGGTTCAGGTCTGAGTCCATCACTACACCCAGGTTTCGAGCCTGACTGGTGGTTTCTAGCTGTATTAACTGAAGCTGTGTGCTAACTTTTAAACGCTCTTCCTTTGGTCCAAAAAATTATTACTTCAGTTTTGTTTTGATTCAGCTGAAGAAAATTTAGGCCCATCCATGCATTGATTTCTTCTAAACATTTACCCAGCGCTTCAATGGGTTCATGGTCACCTGGTGACATCGTAACGTATAGCTGTGTGTTGTCTGCATAGTTATGATAACTTACGTTGTTGTTTATTAAAATCTGAGTTAGGGGGCGCATGTAGATATTGAATAGGAGGGGCCCTAAGATGGACCCTTGGGGAACGCCACGTGATTTTTGTGCTCTCTGATGTAAAGTTACCTACTGACACAAAAACGTCCTTGTCCTTCAAGTAGGATTTAAACCAGTTGAGTGCTGTACCAGAAAGGCCGACCCAGTTTTCCAGGCGCTCTAATAAAATGGAGTGATCAACAGTGTCGAATGCTGCACTAAGGTCCAGTAAAACCAGCACTGTGGTTCTTCCACAATCTGCATTTATACGGATGTCATTGAACACCTTGATAAGAGCAGTCTCTGTACTGTGGTGAACACGGAAGCCTGACTGGAAGACATCGAAGTGGTTGGTCGTTGTTAGGAAGTTGTTTAACTGTTGAAACACAGCTTTTTCAATAATCTTACTGATGAAGGGGAGGTTTGATATAGGCCTGTAGTTCTGTAGTAGCAGCTTGTCCAAGTTGCTCTTTTTCAATAGAGGTTTGATAATTGCTGTTTTTAGGGTCTGGGGGAAAACACCAGACAAAAGGGACGTGTTTATTATTTGTGTTAAATCAGATGTTATTACAGGCAAAGCTTTCTTAAGGAAGGCTGTGGGTAAAAGATTGAGACAGCAGGAAGAAGAGCTTAGTTGCTGTATGATTTCTTCTAAGTTTTTGTAGTTTATTTGGTGAAATTGGGAACTTTTGTCAAAATCAGTTCTAGTTGGAGACAACATTGCTACTGGAGTTGATGTGGATGTGCTGACTGCCCCTCTGATCTTTTGGGTTTTTTCAGTAAAGAATGTAGCAAATTCATTGCAGGCCCTGGTAGAGTGGAGTTCAGATGCTACAGTTACAGGAGGGTTTGTTAACCTGTCAACCGTGGCAAATAATACACGAGCATTGTTAATGTTTTTGCTGATGATCTCAGAAAAGAAAGATTCCCTTACATTTTTCAGTTGTATCTTATATCTGTATAGTGTCTCTTTATAGATAATATAGTGAACCTGGAGTCCAGTCTTTCGCCACCTGCATTCAGCTTTTCGACACTCCTTCTTTTCACTTCTGACTGTTGGAGCACTTCTCCATGGAGACATTTTCTTCCCAGAAACGACTTTCACTTTAATTGGAGCAATTGAATCAATGATGTCCGAGATTTTAGAATAAAAGTTATCTACCAGCTCACCTACAGTGTTACAGGGCAAAGTGGAGGTAGAAGAGTAAATCTGGTTAAAGGTTTCAGAAGCACCGTCCTTAAAGATGTGTTTTCTTATCATGTCTCTTTGGCAAACTGAGTCATAGCAGATGACGCTTTCAAAAATAACAGAAAAGTGGTCAGATAGAGCAACATCAGTTACAGACACCTTGGAAATGTTTAGACCCTTAGTGATGATCAAGTCCAAAATATGTCCCTGTTTGTGTGTTTGCTGTTTAACATGTTGAGTCAAACCAAAATTTCTAAGAGTGTCACATAGATCTATTACACTTCTGTCTTCAGGATTGTCCATGTGAATGTTGAAGTCTCCCACAATAATTAAACAGTCATAGTCAACACATATCACAGATAAAAGCTCATTAAAATCACTGATAAAGTTTGTTTTGGACTTAGGAGGCCTGTAAATATTCAAGAACATTGTTCGGACAGGGCTCTTTACCTGGAGAGCCAAATATTCAAAAGAGTCAAATTTGCTCAGAAATACTTTTTTACACTCTAATAAATCTCTAAACAAAGTGGCCACCCCTCCACCTTTTCTTTGCTGTCTGCTCTCACAAAACAAAATTGTAGTTCGGAGGCGTCGCCTCTATCAGAATGGGAGCTTCATTAAATTCATGTAACCATGTTTCTGTTAAAGACATAACATCAAGATCGTGGTCAGTCATGAAGTCATTGATTAAAAATGATTTTCCTGACAAGAGATCTAATGTTCAGTAAAGACAGTTTATATGACTTAGTTGTTTAGTCTGTTTGCTATCCTATTGTAAGCAAACCACACCTGAATTTACTTTCAACTGGACCAAGACCCACATTCAGGTGGACCAGAGTTTGCTTGTTTGGTCCACAGTTTGGACAAGCGTTCACGATCTCTGATCCATTAAAGCAGACAGACCAGTTTTGGTGTGAAAGCCCACATAGTCTATAGCAATACAAGGTCACCCTGTGGGGAGAAGACAAATGTTCAAAGGCCAGGGATGAAACCCTAGACGGTTTTCTCGAGGAATACTGCCACACAGAACGATTTTGACACACTCAAAAGATGATCCACATTTTGTCACAAATTTAATCAAATTATGTTAAATAAAAACATGAAATCATATAATGGTATTGGTTCAGCCTTGCAGCAACATATTTATCATGTTGGCCAAAAAGCAGAAATACCCAACCTTAGTTTGTATGGGTTAGGGTTAGTGTAAATACACAAAACCCTTAGGTGTATTGCATGATATTTACTATCATGTGATGTACGAGTGTTATTAGCTACATTTAAAATCTTATGTATTTAGAATAAAATGATTACAAATATACTACTTGAAATTTACCCTGTATGTTTAACTTCTGGAGAGATCCACAGCTTGGTTAGGGAAAATCGTTCAATAGCACAACTGTTCGAGATTTACTTCACAAATCTGAGCTTTATTAAAAAGTAGCGAGAAGAAAGAGAAGGCAGTGGCACAAAATATGCCACTTTTGATCTGCTGAACAAAGTTTTAATCTACCACCCTACAAGCCCAGTAGGAGACAAAGCAAACGTGGAAGAAGGTGCTCTGGTCAGAGGAGAGCAAAACTGGATCTTCTGGCCCCTATGCAAAATGTTATGTTTGGCAAAAACCTAACACTGAACATCACCTTGTACACACTTTAATGACAGCAGAAACTGTAAGGATAAGTTTTTTTCAAAAGGACAGGGAAGCTGGACAAAAAAATTGAAAGATGGTAGGGGGAAATTATGGGAGGTAAACCTGTTAGAGTCTGCCAAACACTTGAGACTGGGGTAGAGGCTCACCTTTCAGCAGGACAATGACCTCAAACATACAGCATGAGCTAAAATGGATGGAAGGTTTAGATCAAAGCATATTCATGAGTTGGAATCGTACTCGTACTCGTCGTCTTCCGCTTTATCCGGGACCGGGTCGCGGGGGCAGCAGACTCAGCAGAGATGCCCAGACGTCCCTCTCCCCAGACACCTCCTCCAGCTTTTCCGGGGGGAGCCCAAGGCGTTCCCAGGCCAGCCGAGAGACATAGAGGCGTCCAGGAGGCATCCGGTATAGATGCCCGAGCCACCTCAACTGGCTCCTCTCGATGTGGAGGCGCAGCGGCTCTACTCCGAGCCCCTCCCGGATGGCTGAGCTCATCACCCTATCTCTAAGGGTGTGCTGGGCCACCCTACAGAGGAAGCTCATTTCAGCCGCTTGTATCCGGGATCTCGTTCTTTCGGTCATGACCCAAAGTTCATGGCCATAGGTGAGGGTAGGAACGTAGACCGACCGGTAAATCGAGAGTTGGACCACCACGGACCGGCACAGTGCCCCCATTTCTGCAGCAGCAGCACCGATCCGTCTGTCGATCTCCCGCTCCATTCTTCCCTCACTTGTGAACAAGACTCCAAGATACTTAAACTCCTCCACTTGAGGCAGGAACTCCCCTCCAACCTAAAGAGGACAAGCCACTCTTTTCCGGTCGAGAACCATGGCCTCGGACTTGGAGGTGCGGATCTTCATCCCAGCCACTTCACACTCGGCTGCGAACCGCCCCAGTGCATGCTGTAGGTCTTGGCTAGAGGGGGCCAGCAGGACCACGTCATCTGCAAAAAGAAGAGACGAAATCCTCTGGTCCCCAAACCAGACCCCCTCCGGCCCTTGGCTGCGCCTAGAAATCCTGTCCATAAAAGTTATGAACAGGACCGGTGACAAACGTCAGCCCTTCCGGAGTCCAACATGCACCGGGAACAGGTCCGACTTAGTGCCGGCAATGCGGACCAAACTCCTGCTCCACTTGTACAGAGACCGGATGGCCCCTAGTAAAGGGCCCCCGATTCCGTACTCCTGGAGCACCCCCCACAGGGCATCACGAGGGACACAGTCGAATGCTTTCTCCAGGTCCACAAAACACATGTGGACCGGTTGGGCAAACTCCCATGAACCCTTGAGTACCCTGTAGAGGGTATAGAGCTGGTCCAGTTGGAATGACCCTGTCAAATCCCAGACCAGAACCTAATTGAAAATCTGTGGAAAGACTTGAAAATTGATGTTCTGTATTTCAGCTGACCAAGCTTGAGCTGTTTTCAGTCTTTCGGTGTGCATAGCTAATACAGAAAAACCTATAGACTGGCAGTTGTACTTTCAAGAGGTGGTCCTACAAAATACTGATTCAGGGGGGCTAAATAAAAATGCACGCCAGTCTTTTCATATTCCTTTTCTAAAAAAAAAACACAATGAAAACCATGAATAGTTTTTCTTCACAATTATGTGTTGGTTTATGTTGGGCTGTCACATAAAAACCTAATACACTAAATACATTGTTGGTGTAGAAATCGTGATTTCTTTAAGCAGTAAAAATACTTTTGCAAAGCATTGTTTGCACATTATTTTTCTTATGCAGGAGTTAATGGAGAGATCTGGGAACAGCTCATACCAAACATTTTAGTGTGTGAGTTTGTGTGGCCAAGTGGCACATTTTATGTTTGGCACACCCATCTATGTGTGGTATGTCTACAGATGTAGACACCCAACAGCCACAGCTCAAAACTCGTGTCTGTGATATTTTGAGTTTGCACGTTTGAATGTGTCCTTGACTGAGTGTGCTCTCAGTGAGGCACCAAGAAGCTTAGCGTACTGTAACGTTCCTAGCACTCATATCTCACTGCTCTCTTTCTTTTTCTCTGACTCCAACTAGCCAGTGATTCAGTCTTGATTCTAGCAGACATATCAGGGATTTAATACAGTTTGTATGGGAAGAAGCCATAGAGAGATGAATGATATATTGACTTCCGTATAAGAGCAAGGCGGGGGTGGTAATCTCATTTCAGGATGCTGTGATGAGATTCTGGGCTGTTTTCTTTCTGAGATGATGTGCCTTTGGTCTTGACAACATCATGATGCTACTGCTGCTAGTGGTGTGTATATGTGTGCATGTGTGAGTATATGTGTGTGTGAGCACCGCATGCTTTATAATACAGTACTTTGATTTTATCTGGAATCTTGGCTAAAGACACCATCCCACTTTGTATGTACACATAGTGATAAAATCTGCTACCTTCTGTAGTCACTCTGTATTTTCTGAAGTTCTTCTAGAAACAATCTGCAGATTACGGCTGTTTATTTTTAGATGATGACATACTCTATGTTTGGAATTGGCATGCTGTGTTCAAGGAGGCAGTCAGCCTTGTCATATAAGATACAGTTGAACCCAGATATTTACATATTGTATAAAAAGACATAACCTCTTTTTCATAGTCTTACGTTAAATTAGACAAAACGTCTTCAGTTTAATTTACTTAGTATTACCAAAACTATTTTTACTTTCTATATATCAAAAACTAGTAAAATATATTTTTTGAGGTGTTTCTAACTTGAAAATCAGAACAATTGTGTACACATTTCCTTGGAGTTGCCTTTTGAACTGAATTACTTGGGTCAAACTTTTTGGTTATTCTTCCTCAATCGTTCCGCAACCACTTTTCTCTGGAATTTTAGCCTATTCTTCCTAACAGAACTTTTGTAACTGAGTCAGGTTTGTAACTTTTCAGCTCAAATGACACATTTTCTAAAGGACTGAGATCATGGCTTTGAGATGGCCCCTAAAAAACATTGACTTTCTGGTCCTTAAGATACTTTACAGTATCGTTAGGGCCACTGTCCATTTAGAAAAGACCTCTTTGAGGCCAAGCTTTAACATCCAAGCCTTTCATGTCATTTTGAGAGCATACAGGTCCTTCTCAAAATATTAGCATATTGTGATAAAGTTCATTATTTTCCATAATGTCATGATGAAAATTTAACATTCATATATTTTAGATTCGTTGCACACTAACTGAAATATTTCAGGTCTTTTATTGTCTTAATACAGATGATTTTGGCATACAGCTCATGAAAACCCAAAATTCCCATCTCACAAAATTAGCATATCAATAAAAGGGTCTCTAAACGAGCTATGAACCTAATCATCTGAATCAACGAGTTAACTCTAAACACCTGCAAAAGATTCCTGAGGCCTTTAAAACTCCCAGCCTGGTTCATCACTCAAAACCCCAATCATGGGTAAGACTGCCGACCTGACTGCTGTCCAGAAGGCCACTATTGACACCCTCAAGCAAGAGGGTAAGACACAGAAAGAAATTTCTGAACGAATAGGCTGTTCCCAGAGTGCTGTATCAAGGCACCTCAGTGGGAAGTCTGTGGGAAGGAAAAAGTGTGGCAGAAAACACTGCACAACGAGAAGAGGTGACCGGACCCTGAGGAAGATTGTGGAGAAGGGCCGATTCCAGACCTTGGGGGACCTGCGGAAGCAGTGTACTTAGTCTGGAGTAGAAACATCCAGAGCCACCGTGCACAGGCGTGTGCAGGAAATGGGCTACAGGTGCCGCATTCCCCAGACCTGGGCTACAGAGAAGCAGCACTGGACTGTTGCTCACTGGTCCAAAGTACTTTTTTCGGATGAAAGCAAATTCTGCATGTCATTTGGAAATCAAGGTGCCAGAGTCTGGAGGAAGACTGGGGAGAAGGAAATGCCAAAATGCCAGAAGTCCAGTGTCAAGTACCCACAGTCAGTGATGGTCTGGGTTGCCGTGTCAGCTGCTGGTGTTGGTCCACCGTGTTTTATCAAGGGCAGGGTCAATGCAGCTAGCTATCAGGAGATTTTGGAGCACTTCATGCTTCCATCCGCTGAAAAGCTTTATGGAGATGATTTCATTTTTCAGCACGACCTGGCACCTGCTCACAGTGCCAAAACCACTGGTAAATGGTTTACTGACCATGGTATCACTGTGCTCAATTGGCCTGCCAACTCTATATATCTGTTGGATATTGTGAAGAGAACGTTGAGAGACTCAAGACCCAACACTCTGGATGAGCTAAAGGCCGCTATCGAAGCATCCTGGGCCTCCATAAGACCTCAGCAGTGCCACAGGCTGATTGCCTCCATGCCACGCCGCATTGAAGCAG
Organism: Girardinichthys multiradiatus; assembly: GCF_021462225.1. Taxonomy (NCBI): domain Eukaryota; kingdom Metazoa; phylum Chordata; class Actinopteri; order Cyprinodontiformes; family Goodeidae; genus Girardinichthys; species Girardinichthys multiradiatus. The sequence continues at coordinate 39,688,492 of NC_061798.1, read as the reverse complement.
TCATTTCTGCAAAAGGATTCCCGACCAAGTATTGAGTGCATAACTGTACATGATTATTTGAAGGGTGATGTTTTTTGTATAAAAAAACACTTTTATTTTATTGGTCGGATGAAATATGCTAATTTTGTGAGATAGGAATTTTGGGTTTCATGAGCTGTATGCCAAAATCATCCGTATTAAGACAATAAAAGACCTGAAATATTTCAGTTAGTGTGCAATGAATCTAAAATATATGAATGTTAAATTTACATCATTACATTATGAAAAATAATGAACTTTATCACAATATGCTAATTTTTTGAGAAGGACCTGTATAGTTTGTGAAAGGTATCAATCCCTCTTGGAGAAAACACACAACATGATTTTGCTGCCCTGGTACTTTATAGTTAGCTTCCTCCTTTCGCCTTCAAATGTAATGATGGTCATTATGGCCAAACACTACTGTTTTAAGTTTCATCTGATCATAGGTTATTTCTCGTTAGGTGTCTGCTCCTCACTGAGTGGCCTTTTCAGTCCATGTTTGTACAGGACCCATTTTACCATTAATGACACAGCTGTAGTGAGAATCTTAAAAAGTTTTTTTTGCTTTTGTTCCGGTTGTGGTTGATACCCACATTTCACACCAGAACATTTTCACCTCTGGGACACAGATTCCATCTCTTTTCTGAATGACTGGCTGAACATTCCCATAGTGTTCATACATGCTTATAGGTTTTTTTAAACAGATAAATGTGGCGCCTTCAATCATCTGGAAATTGGACCCAAGGATAAACCAAACTTCTGGAGGCCCCAAGTTCTCTTCCCAATATATTAGATGATTGCGTTTGATTTTCCAATGATGTCACCAAAGGAAGAAGTGTGTTTAAAGTTTTGCCCTGAAAATACCCAGCCCCAGGTGTGCTTCCATTCACCTCAAATGCTGTGATTAAGCTATCAGAACCTTACAAAACCATAACATAATTATCTTCATCTAAATTGCACAAGAATATAACCATAGAAGAAGAACTGTCAAAGCGCACAGAGCACCTCAACTTGGAGCAGACCAGATGATGCCAATGTGGATCTTTTTATCAAAAATATTAGGGGCATCTTTTATGAAATTTGTCAGATGCCACCTGTGTTTGCAAACTTCTAAATTTAAATGAAGTGAAAATGTCTCTCTCATTACTCTGGCATTTAGCAATAAATGTAGTAATTATAAATTACCTAAAGCAGAAACGTTTAGTCCAATTTCAAATAAGAGGTTGAGAAAAAAAGATTATGTCTTTTATGCAGTGTATGTAAATATCTGGTTTCAAATGTATAAAGACAGAATGAAGGTAAAACGTGTGAATGATTACACAGTCTGGTGAATAATAATAAAAATGTGTTTTTCAACTCAACTAATAAAAAAAAACATTTTTATTTAGTCAAGCTGTAAGAGAACATCTTCATCATGCTGTTTCATTTTCTTTTTTTCTACCATACAATATATACTGAATCTGAATTGATTTTGTTCTGCTTTTATTTTTTTTCTGGCCTGTCAGTTTTACATTCAAGCTTCCATTTCATCAAGCCTACTGTGAATATAGCAGCCTTTATCATGTAAACCAGTCATGTCTCGAAGCAACTAGTAATTGAACACAAAAATATTATTTTTATATGTGTATATATATATATATGTGACAAAGTTGTTCGAATTATGTTTTTGGTTTCCTTTCAGTGCCTGGTGTTATTTTCAGTTCACTCTAAGGGCTTTATGTTGTATTTGATTGATCTATCTTGACACTTTACTTTTATATATTTGGTCATTTGTTTCTAGTGTGGTGGAGAGTTGGATATTATCCCAAATGATGCTGGCTTAAGGCAGGGTACACCCTGGGCATGTCCCTAGTCCATCCCAGGACTAACACAGGGAGCCGGATACACCATATCCACTCACACTCACAGATACAGCCACTTTAGAAAACCAATTACCACCCATCAGGACATAAAAACGCCCCAGTCGGCAGCAGACTCTTGCTGTGAGGCGATATTGCTAATAGCTGCACCACCATACAGCTCAACGCTTTCAGTGTGTTTTCATGTATTAAAGTGTTTTACACAATACATGGGATTACAGATTTAAATTTCACTTGACAAAACTAAATTTGAAAATGCTACATTATATTATTTTAAATGGATTTTAGGTGACCTAACTGAATACTAACTGACTACTTTTCATTGATTTGTTTTATCTATAAGAAGCACATTATATTACAGGGATGCTTTTATTAGGAAGTTACTTGAGTAAGTACTGGACATAGGGCAGACAGAAACAGGAGATACAGATGTTTACAATGAATTCTGGTTTCTACATTGTAGCTCAGGTGTTTATCTCACTGTAGTCTGTTCAAATCTCAGCTGGAGTGTTTCTTTGTGGAGTTTGCATGTCACCAAAAATTGGTACTTTTTGGAAGGTGTGCGTCCTGGTGTAAAACTAACAGAGCATTTCAGCAACAGAACATCAAATATGGTGGTGCTAGTGTGATATTCTGTGGCTGTTTTGTTGCTTCAAAACCAGCACAACTTGCCATGACTGACAGAACCAGAAATTTTGTTTTTCAGCAGACAACACTGAAGGAGTAAACCGACCATCAGTTGATGGACTTAAGGTCAAGCACAAGTTTTTAGAAGGGTCTAGTCAAGATTTCAACTATGATACTGTGGCATGATCTTAAATATAAAACAGCAAATCATTATTTAAAACCATTTTTTGACATTGTTTTCTGGCTACGATTGTCTGATAGTAAGATCGGTTGAAGCACGTAAAATATACAAAAATGCAAAGCCAGAAGAAATCTGTAAGAGGACAAACACTTTATTTTTTTCCAGTTGTGTTTTTTACAAAACCATGTATATCGACTGGCAATTCTAAAATACCCTTAGGTCTTCATATGGAGGTGAATGATTGTTAGCTTACTCAAATTGAGGGATTGCTGCAAAGTCACTGACTTGATGCTGTGCACTAGGCTTCCTTAGAGAAATAGATAACCTTTTTTCCAACTGGCATTATAAGATTGACTGACTTTGATTGTATAATTAGGGACGAATTGGACTGTTGTTATCGTATGTGAATGTGACTGTGATTAGATGGTATTGGAATAAATTAGATAATTCTGAGTACAATTTGGACCCGTTTGGATTCCATCTAACTAGACAGGGCTTGGGCAATTTCTCATAAATTGCTTTGAGATTGAGATCTGTTGTAAGTTTGGACCATATAAATAAACTGAACTGAACTAAATTACATTTGTTGGCCTTTGGAGGGATCAGCAACTTGAATTGTTTATTGTAAAAGCATTTTCAGATGTTTCATGTTAAGCATAAATATTTAATGTCATATCACAAAACCATTTACTGGTAAGCTAGTTGAGCCGGTATTTTAGAAAGACAATAGAAGTCATGCAAGACAAATTTTTGCTTCTGAGTGCCTTATCACTATTGTTTATCTGAACTTTCTATTTGTAGTTTGCATGTTCTATCAGTCTAAGCACTGATTTTCACTGTTTTCACACCAAAAGCATTGATGTTAGGGTCACTTGGCGGCTCTAAATTGCCTTTGGCTTTCAGTATTTTTGTAAATAGTTCCTCACTTGCTCAGCATGAGGGATTGTTGGAAAGTCAATAAATCTGCAGGACTTTCTTAACTGACATTGATTTTACTGTATTGTTATTAGCAACAAATTGGACAATGTATTTAATTGATCTAAATGTGACTATATGATTGGATTGTATTAGAATTAACTGGATTGATTTGACTTGCCGTTTGGGCCAATAACTCGATATGATTTGGACCAGTTTGCCTCATAAAGAGCTCATCCCAAACTGTAAAAATTAACTGAAATAAAATGTGTTGGCCCTGTGATGGATTGCCATTATGTCCAGGTTTTCCCCACCTCTTGTCTAGTAACTGCCAGGATAGCCTACATCCCCAGCCACTCACCCATCAACAGGTTTAAGCAAGAATGGAAACTGATTGAGTGAGAAAGGAGTTCTGCTGATGAATATTTAGTGATGTGAATGAAATCCCAGTAACTGGAGCTGAGATTGATTCGTCAACTTCTGTTTAAGGTCAGGAAAGACCTTTCACTCCCAGTATAATTTCAGATTTCGTCCCTAGTTGATTTAATGACTCATGGCTTGACATTTTTAGCTTGTCACCTCATTTATGGTGCAATCCTGTAATGCTGATTTGGACTTAAAGCAGAAAAAACTTATAGCAGATTAACATGTGCCCACAATTCCATCTAACACATGTAACGAAAACGCGTTTCTGCAGTTCTGTCTTAGTTAAAGCTCTCCTTTAGAATTTTCCATTACAGAAAAGCCATTCTGAAATGTAATATTGGTAACATTTTCCTGTTTCCCTGCTTCACAGAGTGCAGCCTTGCCTGATGAAGCTCCACAACACCAGAAACAGTTCAGAGCAGTTGACAGCGCCTCTTGTTTGTCATTATCCATGATTCTGTGGGTTGTCATGGTAATACAAGTCTGTGGGTGACCTAGGGGGGATAGAGAAATAAGGATGGGAGCTCATCTAACACGGTGCAACTGTAATACGTTTAGAGACTGTTCTTCTCATCTTTGCCTTTTTTTGGAGTTTTTCATCTGGCCTCACTTTTGGAGGATACAATTCAACATGTGAAACGTGCATAAACAGGTTTGAGTGATTTAATGATCAATAAATTCATTTCCAATCTGATGCTTGTAATATTGTGTCAGTGCCAAAATTAAAACTATTGCGCACCAAGTGGTTGCTACTTCTTTGTTGCAAGAGACTATATGTTATACACTAATATCTATAATAAAATACTCATAGAAATAATAGTTTTTATTCCAATTAGCAAACGTTTCTGGGGCACAAAGTTAAAGTTTTGGTTTTAAAAGCCATGTTTGATTTGCCTGAGAACTGGTAGATATTTGTAAGTCAACCAAACAATCTGTAAGACTATGTTAATATTGCAGGCAATAAGAGACCATAAACCAAACCTTTTTGCCAATATGCAACCTATATCAGATGTTTTATGATGGATGGTCTGAAATACACAAATCTGAATTTTTTTAATGTATATCAGACTCAGGCGGTGTTTATATGTGGCCCTAAATCGAAAACATATCTGATGTTTTTCAAAGCGACTTTTAGGTCTAAGCATGTGACAGACTTACAATATAGTGCCAGATGAGGCAGGAAACAGCAAGATCAAATGTAGGCAGCAGATAGAACAAGCATAACACGTTATGACTGCTGCTCTATTTAATCTTTGCAACGCTCACATTGTTGTTCGGAGATGCCAGTTTCAGCTGCCTACTTAGGAAGGCTAATAACATCAACTTGCTACTTCTAGGTACTAGAGCTGGTCCCCTTTAAAATAAAAGTCCTACAACAATTGGACTTACAACTATTACAGCGGACACAGTTAAGAGAGCTAGTCCTAAGCTGTGATTGCTCAACTTCTGACATCATCAACTTTTAGCATCTACATTTACTACCCTAAAAACAACAAACCGCATGCATGTCTTAAATTATAACCACTCAAAGTGTGAATGTATCTTTAGTTCCTGTTGTCAACTTTATAACTGGTGCATACACACACACACACACACATGCACATACAAAATCAAATCAACTGATTTGATGTGCGATTACATCTTTTAACCTGAGCAAAGTCCAGCGTTCATCAAAAATGTTAAATTATGATTTTTGCTTACTTTTACAGCGTAAGTATAATGTTTACTTTGAAAACAAATGTAAACAGAATGCCTTTCTGGTACTTAGAAACATATTCTCTGGAGCAGTTTTTAATGGTGAAACAATTATATTCTACAGTAATGGACTGAACCTTTTGGCTGAATAATAAAAAAAAAAACAATCAATTAATTAACATTCCCCTCTGAAAAAGGTGGCCAATGTTATCCATGATTGCTTGCTGGTTTCACACCAATATTTAGAGGAATTGTTTCACAGGTTATGATGTAAATTGCTGGACTGTCAGTTTTAAAGCACTCTGTATCTGTCTTAATTTATAACAAAACTACATGATCTAAGTTCTAAAAGTTATTTTAAAGCTCTTGTAGGTGAAAACCTTTGTTTTGGCATACACCTCTTAAAACATTTGTTAACATACAGAGTAATTTATTCCCAAAGAGGGAACTCTGTGCAGCTACACCATGGCTTCAGCAGCGACAGGAAGGCTCATTGGGTCACAGAAAGTTGTTTTATTTGATTCTTTGGAGCTTCAGCCTCTACCTGCTATAGGATATGTAGGTTGTGAAAATGCTGGCAGCCTGTTAGAAGACTTTGACACAAGGTCAGAAAATACAGTTAGCATTGCTAACTATGCTAACAGCACTGCTGGCTAAAATAAGTTGAAAGGATTTTTAAAAAATGCCATCATTGTTCTGACTTTGACTGAAATGATAAAATCCTTATGACCTACTTGCTGTACTTTTATGTAAAACATAATGCAACATCACCTCTATTAATGGCAAATCTTCACTTTTCACATTAGAAAGGATAGATTAATGGCACTCTTACCTCACTATTTTGTCACTTAATTTCTGGACTTTTCAGACCATTGTACAAATGTCATACTCCTCACAAAAGCCACAGGGTCAACAGCAGCGACATTCTTTATTCAACCGAGAGACGTCGCACACCCCGGGCAGGTCGCCGGTCCATAGGGCAACACAGAGACACACACCATGCACGCAAGCACTCACACCTAAGGACAATTTAGAGAGACCAATTACTTAGTCATGTTTTCGGACTGTGGGAGGAAGCTGGAGTACCCGGAGGGAACATGTAAACTCCATGCAGAAAGACCCCTAGGATCTTGTTGTTGCGAGAAGTGCTAACAACAGCTCCATCATGCATCCCCTATGTGATTACCCATCTTCTGAATATAAATACTGCCTGTGATGTGGGCACAACTTGCCTGACAAAATGCTCTCTTTGCAGCGCATGTTTTGTTGTTGAGGTTTCACAGATTAGGAAAAAGGTTGCAGGTTGAACCAAGTTGGCTGTTTTCATTGGCTTCTTTTAACATTTATCTCTTGATAAGACATTTAAAAGAACTACAAGTAAGAATAAATGTAGATTTGTAAAATAAATTAACAAATTATTTTACGACATTAATCTGGAAATCTTTTCTTAAGGGGTTTGGGTAAAAGAGTCGATTAATCAGCTATAAAATTTTAATTGCAAGCTGTTTCTCTACTTATTCAGTAAATCAAACTAATTCAACATGAGAGCTTGCTACTGTCTTTTCTTTTACCACTATGAATTGCATCTTTATGTCATTGTTATATTGTTCTCAAATTGATGGTGAGATTAACATTTTCTCTATAGTTGTAATTCTCTAGTATTTTAGAAATATAACAATTTATCCATCAATCAGACATAAAGGTTAAATTCTCTGTTGAAAAATGCTCATTAGTTTAAGCCTTAAACTCGGACACACCAAAGTTAAACACCTAACTTCTTCTGTTGCCAAATCTCCATCAAGCTAGTGTGAAAAGTCATGAAGACAACATGCCACATCACAGGATGATGCTGGAGAAACCAAAGGGACAGTGACAAAGGAAGAAAATGATAGCCTGAATAAAAACAACCATTATAAAATCACATACATCTTATATTGCTTTCACCCACAGATTTAACACCCAGCATATGCCTAAATGACACACTTCCAACGCCGTAGGCTGCCAGCAGCTGTCACATATGAACATTGTAGTCATGTTTCTGTTTGAGCTTTCAGATACAAGTAAACACTGCAAGCACACAGTCGATTCTTCACACGGCTCACTTCAATGTGTCTGGAAGTCCTCTACCTAAACATTGGGAAATTAAAGGATTGCACACTAGAAAAGGATGTTTAGCTTACCTTGACGGAGATGCTAAAAAACAGACATACTTCCCTACTTTATTGCTGGACCACAAAACTGACCAGTACTCGCCCCCTCCGTTGGTTCTTTCTGTATCGTTAGCAGAAGAAAAGCATGTTTTTAGGTCTGTTTTTAATCATGAGACATTTTTGTAATACAATATTTGATAAAAATTGACAATTTGTAAAATAAAATGTATTATGCATCCTCTTTTATTTTAGTAAATTTAATGATTTTTCTTTATTTTAAAACCTAGAAATAGAAACACACTAGTTATGTAGCTATGTACCACAAGCTTTTAAGTTAGCTGTAATTAAACCTTTACTTAAGAAACCTTCGCTTGATCGAGATGACTTGAAAAATTACAGACCTATATCCAATCTCCCGTTCTTATCTAAAAATCTTGAGAAAATAGTTGCTAATCAAATGTGTGAGCATTTACACAGCGATGACCTGTTTGAAGAGTTTCAGTCAGGTTTCAGAGCTCATCATAGCACTGAAACAGCTCTGCTGAAAGTCACTATATTCTTATGGCCTCAGATAATGGACTTGTGTCTGTACTGGTTCTGTTAGATCTCAGTGCTGCATTTGATACAGTTGACTATAATATTCTCCTAGAAAGGCTGGAATATGCTGTAGGGATCAGGGGAAAAGCGCTAGGCTGGTTTAAATCTTATTTTTCTGACAAATTCCAGTTTGTTCATGTAAAGGATAAATCATCTTCAAACTCCAGGGTTAATTGTGGAGTACCACAGGGTTCAGTACTTAGGCCAATTCTCTTTACTATATATATGATTCCAATAGGTAAAATTATTAGGCAGCATAGGATAAATTTTCACTGTTATGCTGATGACACTCAGCTTTACTTATCCATAAATCTTGATGAGCCCAACCAGTTAGATAGACTAAAAGCATGTCTTGAAGACATAAAAACTTGGATGACTTTAAATTTTCTGCTTCTAAATTCAGACAAGACAGAAGTTGTCGTCTTTGGACCGGAGTTTTTAAAAAAGAAACTGCTTAGTAAATCGCTTAACCTGGATGTCATTAAATTGATTTCTGGTAATAAAGTAAAAAACCTTGGTGTTATTTTTGACCAAGAGATGTTATTTAAATACCATATTAAACAGGTTTCTAGGATTTCCTTCTTTCACCTCCAGAACATTGCCAAAATTAGAAATATCCTGTCCAGGAGTGACGCTGAAAAACTAGTCCATGCATTTGTTACTTCAAGGCTGGACTATTGTAATTCGTTACTATCAGGATGTCCACAAAATGCAGTTAAAAGCCTTCAGCTGATTCAAAATGCTGCAGCAAGAGTTCTGATAAAAATTAAAAAGAGAGATCATATTTCTTCTATTTTAGCTTCCCTTCATTGGCTCCCTGTTAAATCCAGAATAGAATTTTAAATTCTCCTCCTCACATATAAAGCCCTTAATGATCTAGCTCCATCATACATCAGAGATCTGATTATTCCATATGTTCCTAACAGAGCACTTCATTCTCAGACTGCAGGTTTACTGGTGGTTCCTAGAGTCTCTAGAAGTAGAATGGGAGGCAGATCCTTTTTTTTCCTCTCCATGTCGCTACATGCAGGCTCAGTGTGAGGGATTGCTTCAAAGTCAACGCCAGTGACTGTCCAATGTCACTACATGCTCATCCAGGAGGAGTGACTGCTACAAGTCTCTGACTTGATGCAATCTGCTGGGTTTCCTTAGATAGAAAAACGTTTTATCCAATTTGAATAAATAACTGAATCTGACTGCACTGTTCAATGATTAGGATTAATTGGAATGTATGTACCTGACTTTGTGAAGTGCCTTGAGACAACATGTGTTGTGAATTGGTGCTATATAAATAATCTGAATTGAATTGAAATTCTTTAAAAATTAAAACAAATTTCCCATAGTGGATATTTTTAGAAATTAATTATGTGTTTTTTAAAGGGAAATGTACCTTTCGCTGCTCTAAAGCTGGACTGAGGGAAAAAGGTCTCTTTGGGTTATAAAGGTTGCCAACCCCCAGAGTATCACATAGAAATTCCATTGAAATACCTAAAGTTTGTGGTTTCAACATGATAAAATGTGGAAAAGTTCTACGGGTATTTAGTATTTTTTGCAAGGCTCTGTACTTGTAGAGTGCCACTTTAATCCATGCCTTACAGTTTGACTATGTCATGTTTTATATATTAAAAAAACAGCATATTGTAAAAAATGTTTTTACTGGCGCCAAAAGTTCTGCCCCTGCAGATGTGATTAAAATGTAATTAAACCCCAGTTGTTGGGGCAAGAGAACCGCCCTCATAAAGATTATGAGTTTCTGGAAAATAAAATGTCACTGCTCTCTTTTTAATAAAGGTGCCGAGAGGAGAGCAGACATCATATGATTGTGATTGGTCTCTGCATGCTTTAAGATTTAAAGAAGCTCCCAGACATAGTACATCCCAATGCATCTCATCTGTGTGTGCATGCAGAGAATCCCTCAGCCATTAAAGCACGATCCTGTAATAGAGCACAAGGGTTAGGTGTGTCAGCTGTATAATAAATTATTTTATCAATGGTTTTCAAAGGTGATTGGCTGCGATTCTTTTTGGCCTTTAACTATGAACTTCCTCTCTCAGACATCAGAGAGAATCATCTACGTCTTTCCTTCGCATCTCTCCCGCTGTCAGATCTGCTCTCAAGACATTTCAAGCACCAGGAGTAGGATATAAATGATACCCACATCTTATAGAAATATGTCACCAGAGAATGGAGAAAAACAATGAAGGTGCCTGGAGGATGAGAGAAAGGAGAGACTACTCAAAAATACAATCTGCCAGTTCTCTCTTGTGCTGCCGGGGCTTGAACCGCAGATCTTTGTCGGAATATGGAGAAACAGCTGATGTGCCGCTCGCTCAGGAGAGGTAATAGGATTTCAATAGTCCAGTTTCTAGTAGGTAATGGGACAGCCAGAGAAATGTCTCTTCTCAGCCCTGAAGAGCACCTCAGAACAGAGAATAGGAGAGGTTGTTAGGTTGGTC